>NC_041386.1:729317687-729363430 GCF_002162155.2 Triticum dicoccoides
CTCACCCGTCTTCCCTCTCCCGATGACCTCACTTGCCGCCCCTTCCCGACGACCTCACCCGCCGCCCTGCTCCATGGACCCTGCGTCTTTCCCTCCCCCGATGACCTCGGAGCCGCGGCGCCTCGCCGCGACGCCCCATCACCGGAGCAGGCCGCGGCGCCGCCCCCCTCCCCGACGACCTCACCCACCATCTCACTTTTTGGACCCTGCGAAGAAGAAGAAGAAGAAGAAGAAGAAGAAGAAGAAGAAGAAGAAGAAGAAGAAGAAGAAGAAGAAGAACTGGGTCGAGGTTAGCGGCAGAGGGTCGAGGATCGCCGTTCGCCGAGGGGATAGATGGTCGAGCCAGTGGGTCCCGACGGTCCCGACGCCGTCGCCCAGGCCAAGAACCCCCCGGTCTGAGTGCAGACCCTTCGACCGTGCGTCGCAATGCCCGAGGGTGCCCGGGGATGAGTGGGTTACGGGGTTTGGAAGCATCAGGATCTCCGGCTACACTATCTTAACTCCTACACAAAGTAGCTTTCATGAACTCAGTTAGCTTGAGGAGGACACTTCTTCATGGTATATTTTTGGAACCAATACACCCGCTCTGGCTGGTACAAAACATCACCATGTGTTTTCTATGAATGCACTCTGTCCTGATCAGCATATCATGCTCCACTGTCTAAAGTTTCATATATATATTGGACATGGATGAAAGTCAGCCAAACTGTACTAGTCGACTTAACCATAGGAGAGACCATGGACTAAAATGAACCCCAAGTTCAATGTTCAAAAGGCCACGACGACATGTACCCAATGAGAAATATGCTTGTTGGTAATATGAAAAGCTAGGCAGAAAAAAGACCACTTTCGAGGCTACAATATTTACTTAAAGTGAGGTAAATCCAGATTTTTCCTGAGAGTATCTACTAGAAAAACATGTATTGGCTACTTTGGCCTCTGTGTGGCACAATTTGCTGGGCCCGAGAAAAGTCGTCCACCCCTTCACTTAGAGATTAGATCGTAATTGTTGGTTCAAGTGAGGTAAATCCTTAATAAATTTATGTAGCTCAAATAGGCAAACAAAGTTATTTTAGTATAGTGGTAATTATTCCCGCATGTCATGTGGGTGACCTGGTTCGATCCCTGGCAATGGCGTAACTTCTTTCTGCCTAAATATGTTTTTGCAGATTCCTCCCGTCGCGCAATTATTTCCACTAGTCGCCAACCCATGCATCCGCACACCCTAGCAAATTCATATGCACTTCATATTGAAATAAATATGTGACAACCTATATTTTTGTTTGTAATGATAGAACTTTTTTTATTTTATGATACACATTTGAATTCTTATTGGGGATACCCGTTTCAAATATTTGGGGAGATGTAGTACCCTGCAGCGTCTGAACAAATAGGAATCAAATTTCTCAATAGAGTTTGCAAAAATATGATTCCCACGTCTTTATGTGTCTCATAATCTTAAAGGAGCATGCGCTTCATAAGTAAACTCAGCACATGCAAAACAATAATCGGTAAACTAAATATGAAATGTTGCCTGATGATATTTGCTAAGATCAATAATATTGAACAACATTCAGTTACTAATTGATTATACGCAGGATGTTTAGAAAGTATATTGTACATGTGTTTTTTATAAAAGAATTGAGATAAAAATGTTTGTTATATACCCATGACACATTTGTATATGGCATTTATAGTCTGCATGTGCATGAGATTTTGTGACAGATAATACTCAGCGTAATATTCTCATGGAATTCCTATACTTGATGATGTTTTTTAAAAAACACATCTCTGCTGGTTATAAGTCCGGCATAAGATAAATATATTGGTGGTGCTATATTACTTAATAGAATCAATAATTAATGTACAACCCAATTTTTTAGAAGTGTCATCATGAGAATTATGATAATTCTAAGAAAATTTTATATCGCAAATTTTAGGCCAAAAAACTATTTAACTGTAACTCAATAAAATTTAAGATTATCCTTAAGAAACATCTCATGTGCCTTTATTCTTCTCGCTTCGGCTTTCATGCTCCGACACATAACTGAGGCATACATCAATCGGTTTTGCAATTGGCATGTCTCCTTGATGTTAAAGAAGTATCTACGCATGTACTTAGGTTACTTCCTACCTCCCCAGAGGACCACTTATCAGGAGTAGTAGACAACAATCTAGATGGTGCAAAATGAAAACTTTTACAAAGCCTATCATCAATGTTCAATGGCTGATGACAATCATGATTTCCAAGGTTGAGAGAAACATTATCACAGTAGGAGATGAAGGATTGGACTATACCTCCTTTTAGATTGATTCCAGCTGTTGATGGAAGGCTAAAGGTTGCGCCGATGGACTGAAGAATAGACGACGCGGCAAGGCTGAAGATTAGGAAGAGCGACGGTAGGGAGGGATTATATGATGCACCGTCGGGACGGGCGACGGTCTGAAGTAGGATTTTTGCAGCAACATGCCGATGTGTTTTTCTTTCCTTGGATATGAAATAAATCAGCAGAGTGGTTTTTCGAAAGGAAATCAACAGGGAGAGTTTAGGAGACATAAGTCTGGCTTTCAAGAAAGAAAACATACTTGTAGGAGAATATGACAGGTCATTGGACTCTTTTTTCAGACTCTATGTTCTAGCTTATTTTTGAATTCCGTTGTACTTCTTTTAAAGGGACGTTGTTCATCTTTTCTTTTGACACATGCATGTGTGACTTTTTAAGAGAACCTAAACGTGCTTGTGGTAGAACATTATAGGACACTGTACATTTTTTTGATTGGACGTTGTAGTTTTATGTTCATGTATGGTTTTCCTGTCCCTGACATTTGATGTACATTTTTCTAGTAATGTCACAATTACATGATTTCACATATTAAACTAAATAGATTCGGTCTAGTTTTAATTAGGTGATTTCACATATTAAAAGAATCGATTGTGAATTTATTTCGTAACGTAGGATTGTTTGTTTTTTGGATTGAGTTTTTCTGAGAATTTACACACACACAAAAATCTGAGCAGGTGTCTTTTTATTTCGTAACATCATTGCTCAAACAGTATTTAATTGTACGTGTCTTTTTTTGAAGGAACATGTACTTTAATGATTTTGGGGGAATAGGGACGTGCACCTTTTTTTGGTAGGGAATTCGGACCTGGACTCTTCTTTTTTTTTGACGTGGAGCCTCGTATGGTGCTTCCAATTAGTAAATATAAGATTTTGTCCCATGTCCAAACCCTTTCTTACCAATCATTTGCAGAGTCATGGAGAAAAAACAAACTAAGCATTGGCATTATTATTCAACAATCATCACAAACTGTATTGATCTCTGCTGACATGGGACAACATGGCATCACCACCTAATTAACCTAACAATTTTGCTGCTCGCAGCCCTGCCTAGCCACCTAGCGAGCTGTTAAATAAATTAATTCCCATCATCAATGTGTTGGATAGGATCACAGCACAAGCCTCCATCTCTATTTCTGTGTGTCCTGCTTCTGACTGGTCAGAGTGACAACACAAGCTAGATGGAAAGAATCCAGAGTGTCTCATTGGCAAGAACCTTCCTTTTTTTCTCTTTAGGTTCAGACAGGAACCTGCAGGCAGCACTATTGCTAGTCAGCCATGGATATGCATCACTGTCATGCCACTGTGGTCAGTGATGCTTTCCCATCCGTCTCAAGTATGCCTTTGACCTCCCAATCCACAAACCAACTGTGCCAAGTTGCTGGTTCCTAATTTGGCCACATGCCTATTGTGCTAAGCTAGCTACGAGTCTATTGTATTTGTATATAAATCAGGGCAAAGAACAGGATTTGGTCTGTATAGGACCAGATTGTGAAGCAACATTTGTCATTGGCAATTCTGTGCAGCTTGCTGGATTATACTACATTTTGTGACCCACTGTGTCCCATGCGCACACGCTAGTAGTGATGAGGTGGAGGCACTACACTAGATTCCAGTGATCTGAGTCTAGCAAACAATTAACCATGCGTAAACTACAGGCTGTTGAAGTTTCAGCTCCGTAATCCACTCTGCTCAAGTTAAGCAAGTACATCCTCTGTCCCACAATATAAGAGTGTTTTTGACACTAGTATAGTGTCAAAACCGCTGTTATATTATGAGACGGATGCAAGACAAATGAAATAGCTGAAGATCAAAGATCAGATTCAGTTTCACAAACCGTTGCTTGTTGGCAATATTTGGGCATCATCTGTCACAAAACTGATATATTTGTTTTCTTATTCACAAAAAACGGACTTATTTATTTATCTGACACCTTAGCTGAATTCATGAAACCCATGATAATTGTTGATATATTTGAAATACTACAATATAGATATCTATGTTCTTACTGGTATATGCAAGATGATGACTTCACATAGGATTAGTGATTTTTGTTTTGTTTTTATAACCGATGACGTCAATGAGAGAGCAGATCAATTAAGGCCCGAAACATCAAATTCAACCTTGATATAGTCTTTGCCAGTCTTGAAAGGCCAGTCTCATTTTTTTTCTCATTGTAGAAGAACGGGTCATTTGCTCTGGGGGTACAAGTTACATAATGTTTCAAGGTGGAATTGGAATGAAGATTTTACTTTTTAAGTTGTGGAAGTTTGATTTAATAATATTACTAGTGTTATGTTCTACAACATTGGCCCTGCCTTTGCAGAAATGCATTGTACTCAGATATATAAATGACCATGTGCTCCTTATGAAAGTATTGCATTGCTTGCATGAAAGCATCCGTCGTATGGTTGTTGCATCTATCAAATAATAATATAATAATGTTTCTATTTAAGCATGATATGAGGGATGTTATATGATCATACCTCGCAACAAAGCCATCCTGTGTACCTGGGGCGAGCAAGGCATACAAATTTGTCGTTGATAGGTTCATACTAGCATGCATCACATAAGCAATGCACACAAGTTTTGCTCTTAGTTGGAATAACTTTTGATATGCTACATCTCAACATATACACCACATGCATACACAATGACATGAGCTTGCCACTTAGTTGAAGCTGCTTTTGTAATGTTCCAAACCAACAAACATCCTAGGACTTGGAAGCATAGGAATTTCGGACTGCACAAACTTGCTTTTTGCACGAAGTCACAATGACCATATTGGTTAGCTCTAGAAGGCATCTTCTTCTGAGAACCTTTACGGAACTAGCACATTTTGTTCAAATGTCACTGGGTATTTTCGTAAGTGGAACAGATTCAATGTTCTTCAATCTGTTTTATTTAGTTAAGACACATTTGATGTTAAGTAATGGTAAATTCCATGTTGTATCTTGGAAAACACTTTGGTTAGCTCTAGAAGGCATCTTCTTCTGAGAACCTTTACGGAACTAGCACATTTTGTTCAAATGTCACTGGGTATTTTCGTAAGTGGAACAGATTCAATGTTCTTCAATCTGTTTTATTTAGTTAAGACACATTTGATGTTAAGTAATGGTAAATTCCATGTTGTATCTTGGAAAACACTTTGTTAACATATATAAGAACATCCATGGCGGCACTTTTTTTATTTTTTGAAATATGTATTCAACATATTATACTAGAGAATTAACAACGGAATTTTCCCATATCTTATGATAGTAACTAACGTCCAAAAATCGTTTGCACAAAAAAGGCAACTCGAGTATAGGAGACTACTGAAATAACACAAAACAATGAGCTTTTCCCCCTCAGGAACCACAATCAATATTAAACAATGTTGCACATGCACAAGAGATAAAAGCCCATACCCGACGAGCTCCTACTCCTACCGAAGCATTTTGAAGTTACGCTAGCATTTAGCAGCACGGTTTTTGAATCAATCATATTAGCAATCAACTAGCTAACTAGCACTAGTATCCACCCGCTTGCTAAATAGTATCCATATGCTTGTAACTAGATCTGTTTTACAAAAGTTTCTACATACACGAACTCCGGAAGTGGATGGTAGCGGATTCTAAGCTACCAAATGAGCTGGTGGTTGGGTTAATTAATTGAATAAACAAGTTACAGTCTAACGTAACTGGCTGCTAGAGTGCTAGTACATGCATACTACATAAACAGAGGTCTGTTGGGTGGCAATGGTCACCGGCTATAGGGAGCTTATCTCTGGCAGCAGCTTCTAACGGCGATGGTAAACAGCTCGGGAGAGGGGTGATTGATTAGAGGAGGCCAGAAAGAAACATGTTTACTTTATGTAGAAAATCATGGTGTTGTTGTTGTTGTTGTTGTTGTTGTTGTTGTTGTGATGAACGGGGAATCCTATACGGCAAGTAGGTCGCCCGCGAGCAACCTGCCGCACACACCCTCGCGTGCTGGTCGCTCGAATGAGCCTGCCCATTTGTACTTATTTTCCTTTTTGCATTTTTCCTTTTCCTTTTCTTTTTTTCTCTTCTTTACTTTTTCACTTTTTTTTGCGATTTTTCTTTGCAATTTCGTGAACATTCTTTTGCTTATCAAATTCAGAAATGTTCATCAATGTAAATCATGTTTGACATTTCAAAAAGTGTTCACCAAATTCATTTTTTTGTTCATCTGATGTCGAAAGTGTTCACTAAAATTTAAAATTTGTTCCTCGAATTAATTTTTTTCACCAATTTAAAAAATTTCTCATCCATTTTTCAATGAACATTTTCAAGACAAATGTTCTAGAATACAAATTTTGTTCATCAAGTTCCGAAAATGTTGATCGAATTCCAAATTTGTTCATCATATGAAAAAATGTTCATCATTAATAAAAAATGCTCATAAAGAATTCTTCATCAAAATATAAAAATATTCATTAAAATTTCAAAAATGTTCATTCAAATCACTAACCATTTGTGAATTCAAGAACTGTTCTTGAATTTGGTGAACATTCTTTTGAATACATGAACATTTTTTGAAACTCTGAACTATTTTTGAAATCTCAAACAATACAAGGGGCACCTTGCACCCCACATTGGCCAACCCAGAAGGAACGCAGGTGAACAGAGAGAGAGGGGGGGAGGGGGGGGGGGTGGTACACACGTATTCCCTGGTGCGCATGTCTCCCAATAGGAGCACCAGTGAAGAACTGTTGTAAACTTCAGCCTGCAGGTGGAGACAGGCCGCTCACGGTGTCCACTTAAAAGCCCACTTAATTTGGCTTCGTGGACACCCACAGTTGAAACATCCAGATATGTGGACTAAGTGGGCTAATCCCACGTCGCCCAGTAAGTGAGCCACGCCCGCGAGGGTATAGGGTTCGCCGCCGCTCGCCGCATAGATCTACTGCGAGGGGAATGGCCACGCCGCTGCCTTATACCTCCGCCATGGCCACGCTGATGCTTCCTAACTCTACCATGGCCACACCGCCGTTCTCCACCGCCGCCATGGCAACCCTAGTTCCCCCGTATAAAGTTTACAACAGCAAACTTATGATGCAAAAAAGTTCCCATTTTTTATTCTTATAATTTAAGGGTACAAAGCCAACCCCCAACCTACCAAACGATAATTTTCCATGCAAAGGAAATGTGGGATTGATGAAAGGAAGCGATTCATCGAATCCCCATAAGTCCCAACCCCCTTGGGGCTTGAAATCCTCCATGTGCCAAAGAAGGTTTTACGTTGCGCCTGTGGTGCGCTTGCATGTGAGTGGCCATTTCCAGGCTCACAACTCCGCCGGCTGTGTCGAAGATCATAGAGGGGATTTAAGAAAGACCTGTAGGTCAGGCCTGTAGAAAGTACCCCCCCCCCCTCCTTTCTTTCTGTTTTTTAAACGGATGCAAAAGATTTGTCTCGTATATTAAATAAGGAGAGAAAAGTTTGTTACAGCACACATCCAGATTACGACATGACAATTACTCTCTCAATAAGAAAGACCCTAACTTGTTTGCCCCAGTGGTGATCCAAAGATTTTCCCCGTCGATGACGATGTTGAGCAAAGTTGGCGGAGCACTAGTATAAAACGGAGCTTTAAAACCGGTTCGTAAGGGCCTTTAGTGCCGGTTTTGCAACCGGCACTAAAGAGTGGAGACTAAAGACCCTCCCCCTTTAGTACCGGTTTGGCACGAACCGACACTAAAGGCCAACCACGTGGCGTGAGCTCGCGCCCTGATATGGGGGACCTTTAGTACCGGGTTTTTTTTTGATTATTTTTTTTTGAGAATTTTGGAAAAAAAAATGATTTCTTTTTTATTTTTCTGAATTATTTGATGATTTAGTCTCTAATCACCTCTCTTAACTGCTCAAGCCCGGGAGTTAAAACGTCGGAAACTCTATGCTAAACAGTAAAAACTAAGGGTTTAAACCATAAAACCTAACCCTAAACTCTGAAATTTAACCCTAGCACTAAACGCTAAAAACGTCTAAAAACGTCCAAAAACTCTATTTTTCCATTGGAATTTTGAGATTTTAAAAAATCGTCGAAATGGAAAACTTGTATTAGCGGATCAATCTTTTTGTTCTGCAAATTTTGATATATCATATGTATTTTTCTGAATTAGGATGATTTAGTTATGATTTTTTCAAGTTTGAAAATTGCCCTATAGTCCCGGTTTGTGTCTCCAACCGGGACTATAGGTTAGACCCCTTTAGTGCCGGTTCATGGCATGAACCGGTACTAAAGGTTGGCCCTTTAGTACCGGTTTGTGCCACAAACCGGGACTAAAGGGGCTCGTGGGGCCCCGGCCTGACGCCAGCCTGCCACCACCCCTTTAGTACCGGTTCGTGGCACGAACCGGTACTAAAGGTTCAACACGAACCGGCACTAATGCATAGCCGTTCGAACCGGTACTAATGATACCATTAGTATCGGGCCAAAATCGAACCGGGACTAATGTGTCTCACATAAGGTCCTTTTTCTACTAGTGGAGGAGCGCTCTTATGCTGTAACACTCTTGCATTTCTCTCATTCCAAATGACCCACGACAAAGGTTGCAAGTGGAGATGGAATTAAGTGGGACTACTTAGCCCATCCCACTTAATCTTCTTTAATGGGATCCCATTGAAAAATAATAATAATAATCGGGCTAGCCCACTTATCCCATTGGATCCCGTTGGAAGCCAAATTAGATATCATCGTGTCCGAACAAGTAGAGCGAGGGCGGTGCCACAACGTACTACCGCCGCCGCCAGTCCGCCATTGCGTTCCTGCTTCTTCCTCCTCACACCGCACCGCCCCCGGCGGTCTCCCCATCACCGAAGCCACTCACCTTGCGCCGGCGTGGCAGGACGAGCAGCCGTCGTCGTTCACGTGTGCTGGGGATCTGGGCGCCGAAGCAGGTCGGGGCGTGGAAGCTCGTCGTGGCTGTGCCGTGCACGCCAGGGGCGTTGTCGGGTTGGTGTACTGATTCGTCCGTTGAATTCTCACGGATTTGAATCCTCAGCTAGGACCTCATGGCGCTCAGGCCACCGCTGGCCCTGTAGCTCTGCGAGAACTTTGCTGCTGCTACTGCCGGCATCGACCTCCTCAGCAGGGGCTCGGGGGCCCCGGCCTTCTTGGCGCCCCGCCACTTGGACAGCTCCACGGCCACGCAAGGGCCCTTGGCCATGGCCTCCGCCTCCTCCTCGCCGGCGGCGTACGAGCCATGCTTGCGCTTGAGCCGCTCGTTGCGCCCCGCGGAGTAGAGGTCGTAGAGCCTGCTCCTCTCGAACAGCTGGCTGGTCGGCGCCACCACCGCTACCCAGTCGTCCGTGCTCGCGTCGGTGAGGTCAAAAGGAGCCTCGTCGTCAGCGTCATGGAAGTGGAGGTTCTCCTTTCCCGCAGCCCTTGTGGCAACGGTGATGTACGGCTTGGGGCGCGGGCTGGTCTCAAGGTAGGAGGAGTAGGACGACGGCGGCAAAGCGTAGATGGACGAGCGCATCGGCTGTGTGAGCTTTCTTGCTATATCATGCACAACGGACGGATCAGTACATCGAGAACATGGATCTTGGGCGTCCACACGAATTGGTTACCGCCAGCCTCGTTGATGCTGGTGCATGCGCGCGTGGGAATCCCACTTATCCCACTTAATCCATATTAGTTTTTGGTGGGATGCCCACTTCCTCTATCAAACTGTGTTGGGACCTGGTGGAATGGTGGTGGGACTCCTAACTATAGTCCCACCTGCAGCCTGACCCACGACACAACATGGTGATCGAGGCCTTTGCTTTTCGGTTGGTGGTGCCCACGATGCTCGTGCTCGCCCAACATGCCTGGACTGTGTCAAACGAGCTCCATGCAGATGTTTCCATGTCGTGGATGAGAAATTTCTGAATAACGAAATTTTGTAGCCTTAACGTGAAGAGGCACCTGAAGAATAGATGGGTTCCAAATTCTTGCACTCCGCTGCACAAGGAGCAAGGGCCATAATTTGGCCAACCTGGTTTGCCAATCTATCGCCGGTCCAAATCCTATCTTGGAGTGTGAGCTAAGCAAAGAACTTGACCTTCGGTGGGGCCCAAGATTTCCAAACCATTTGGTCCATGCGGGAGAGGACCAAACCCAAAAATTGTGCCCTGTAAGCAGAGGCCACGGAGTAATGCCCAGAGTTGGAGTGCTACCATAATATGTCATCCTCTGCACGCTCATCAAGATGCACATCATACAGAAGCATCCAAAGGGTGAAGAATTGTCTAACATGCTCGATGGGAACAACGCAGGCAGCCTGGTTTTTGATAATCCACGCGTTTTTCCTGAGGGCCTCCCGTACCGTCAAATGTTCCCGCGAGGAAGACTCATAAATAAGCGGAGCAATGTCCTTGGGCTTGCGCCAAGAAGCCAATGGGACAGGCGTAGACGAAGTTGAGATCTTCCTCACACGGGTTCCCTCTCCCAACCCACAATTTTGTTGGCTCGTTCAATTCATACCAAAGCCACCGCAATCTCAAAGCCCGCGTAAACATGTTGGTGTCGAGGACCCCCAGCCCACCATACACAAGCGGCCGACTGGTAATGTTCCAATCGATCTTGCATTTTGCACCAGTTGTCTTATCCGACACAGACCACAGGAAGGCCCTCTCAATCTTTTCAATGTTTTATAAGGATGGTGGGCTGTATGGCAAGCAGCATGATGAAGTAGAACACTAGGGAAGCGAGCACCGACTTGACAAGAGCCGCGCCGCCAATTATGGTGATGTTCTAGCCCTCATATGTTGTCAATCTGTTTGTAACCTTATCCACAATGAATTTTTCCTTTATCTGTTTTGGCATGCACAAAATCCAGATTCACATTTTGTGGAACCCAAAAAACCAATTCATCTCTTCACTTAGAGATCAACAACGTGTTTATAAGTTGATAAGATTACTGAGTCACCTTTATAAATTGCATGTTACTTAAACTGTCAATCCATTCATTGTGGCATATTGGACGTGGGTGGCCTGGGTTTCATCATTGGCGGCCCTACATTTGTTTTCATTGGTCAAACTACCTTTTTATCACTTACAACAGTTCTTGACAATTTAATATATATGTACTTCCTATCCACATCAACTAATTCTTGACATTTAGCACATATATACTTGATATCCCCGCAATTTCTCCGTAACACGATATTTTCCCCTCGTTATTTTCTGGATTCTTGGACAAAACACAAGGTAGTCCATTAATTATTGACCCGGATTCGATCTCTGTGCACTTTCTTTTACAACAGGAAACCATTTTTTGGAGTAATTTATGTCCATTATATAAAAAGGTATTCTTGGACAAAGTACACGGTAACGCTATTTTAAGTGTGCCCCCTAGTAACGCTATATACAAAATTTAGTAAAGAGCTATATAAAATGCAGCAATTTGGAAAATAAATTTTTACTACCCAAGTTGTAATTTCTACATTTTTACAAAAATTACTATATTATACAGAATGTGTTACGACATTTTGTATGTACCGTTACTGGGGTGTAGAATAAGCTATTCTACACTCACGTTTAGTTTATGTTTATCCCATGCCCACAATTAATTCGCAATTTTAGCATATAGACCCAAAGAAAAATAATTATTGGCATTTTAGCATATGTTACCCTTCATCCCCAACATTTGTCTCCCAACAAATTTTTCACTTGTCGCTTTGCATAGATTCTTGGGCAAAGTTCTATATGAATTAACGGCCAGGGTATAATTCCCAACGCATATTTGTCGTTAGCAAAACAATTTTATTAACAAAATATTCTCTTACCATTGTAGTACATAATGTCCATCTCGGGCAATATCCCTGTCATTTTGCCTCCCAACTTTTGCCTGTCATTTTTTTTGCAAATCTTGGGCAAAGACAAGTTAATCATTGTCATTATGGAGTTGTGGCTCATGGTCCCTGGTCAACTAATGGGTCAAATCCCCGACACATATTATCGGACGAGTAAGTTGTCCCTCATGGGCCCTGGTTGACTGTCGTCCCATCTATTAGCAAAGCGGAAAATATATGTTGCACCCGACTGCAAAATCGTCATTGATGATATCAAGCAAAGGAGTGCGTCTTGTTATGGCGCCATCATTGGGGTAATAATGGACCATTCTATGTTTTTTTAGTCATGAGTAGAGGAGCTCGAATGTCGAGGCAAACAATTTAGCGAAGCATGCGCTCTCACTTGGGGTTGGCTGCCATGTTTGATTAGGAAATCCGAGTGATCTTACTTTCATCCATGTAAACATTGTGACGAGTTAAATAAAGGCTTTGCGAGATTGTGTCAAAAAGAATGAAATGATGGTTCTAACAGATATTGCCAAACTATTGTTCAATGTTTTTCATTTATCTGTGACCCTATAATACAGATTTTATGACCGCTTACATTGGTTTTTGCTCTCACCTCTACGATATTTATTTTCTATTTACCCGCTAAATTGTGACAATGCATTGGAGTTGAGATGGAGAATGCAAATGCATTGTCAATTTGTTGTATCGGCATCCGGATCTTGACTGATATGATCAGAACATCTAACAGCGAGCTGATGTATTGAGGAAGGGATTTATCATAGTAGTTCAGAAATGCACACGTATCATTTATTGAAGTATTGAACTGCATCGGATGGTAGGTGCACCATATGGTATCAAACGGCACCATATGGTATCATCCTATTTAAGCATGATAACACAGATGGAAGAAGATCATGGTCGCAACAAAGCCATCTTGCATACCCGAGGTTGAGCGTGGTGTAAAGCTTAGTCTTTGCTAGGTGCATACTAGCATATCCACATATGCAATGACGCAAGTTATGAGCTTAGTTGAAATTGCTTCTGCAATGTAGCGAAACCCATGGACATCCTAGGACTTGGAAGCATCAGAATTTTTTATTGCACCGTCGCGCCTTCTCGTACTTGAAGTAACATCATCACGATGGATAGCTTGAGAAGGACTCTTCTTAGGTATCATCGTGGAACCCGCGCAGTTGACCGGACTAGTACTAAAAATCTCCGAAGTGCAACAACATTAATGTTCCACGGACTGCTTTTATTCCTTAAGACATATTGAGAAGTACTCCCTCCGTCCGCGAATAAGTGTACTTCTAGATTTTGTCTTAAGTCCAAGTTTTAAAACTTTGACCAACTTTATGGAAAAAAGTAGCAGCATTTATGCCTGTACCAACTTTATGGAAAAAAGTTAAGATCTACGCCTGTACCATAATCATGGTTGTTACATTGGTTGGGAGAGGGAACCCGTGTGAGGAAGTTTATAATTTTCCTAAAACTAAAAGGAAATAAAATTAAAAATAAAGCAAAAAACAAAAGAAAATAAATAATGCAGAAAACAAAACAAAAAAACAACAATAAGTATTTTGTTGTAAATAGAAACAAAATAAAATAAATAAAGCAAGAAAGAAAACAAAAAAAACAAAAAAAGTGTTTTCAAATTTGAAAACTAATGGCACTAACAGAAAGTTTATAATTTTCCAAAAACTAAAAGCAAAAACAATTAAAAAATAAAGCAAAACACAAAAGAAAATAAATAATGCAAAAAACAAAACAAAAAAACTGGAAAATAAATAAATATAGCAACAATAAGTAAAGAAAACAAAAAACAAAAGAAAATGCCTCCTACTGGGCCCCAACGGCCTGAATATGACATGAAACCCTACTATGGGCCAGAATTCAGGCCCGCAGTAGGCCCAGAAAGCCCATCAGGCAAAGCAATAGCAAGTAGGCCCGAAAGCCTGCGGTGGAGAGGAGCTCGAGAGGGGTGCGGCAGTGGGGCTTATAAACCACTGCGCGCCCCTCTCAACTAGCGAGGTGGGACTAAACTTTGGCCCCGAGGCGGGCAGCACAGGGGCCTTTGGTCCCGGTTGGTGGCACCAACCAGGACTAAAGGGGGAGGCATTAGTCCCGGTTGGTGCCACCAACCGGTACCAAAGGCCGCCGGTTCCCGCCCTTTGGGCTGCCGAAAAGGAGGCCTTTGGTCCCGGTTGCTGGCACCAACCGGGACTAAAGGGTGCATTATTCCCGGTTGGTGCCACCAACCGGGACTAAATGGTTTGCTATATAAGCAACACTTAGCAGTTTCCGGCCAAATCGCCCACTTCTCCCCCGACGCCCCCTGCTCCTCCTCGTCGCCGTCACCGCCCGACACCCCTGCTCTACCTTGCCGTCGCCGCCACCACCGACGCCGTCAGGCTGCTCGCTTGAGCCGTCGCCGCCGCCCCCTGTGAGCACAGCGTTCTCCCGCATCCCTCCCGTCTCGCGCCCCTGCGCGGCAACCGCGCGCCGCCCCTGTCCCTGCGCGGCCGCCGCGTCGCCGCCCCTGCACTGCGTGGCCGGCGCGCGCCGCCCCTGTCCTGCGCGACCGCCGCGCCGCCGCCCCTGCCATGCGCGGCCGCTGCGCGCGGCCCCGCCGCCCCTACAATTTCCATAGCAATTTTTTGCATTTTTTTGTGTATATGTGTTTGTATGTGTATATATATATATGTGTACATGTTCATAGTATTTTTTTTCATAAGTGTATTTTTTTGTTCATTGCATTTTTTCATATATATAATGTATATATGTATGTGGTAGCTATATATATGATGAATGGATGTGGCTATATATGTATGTATGAATATAATGTTTATAGCATTTTTTTGTTTATATATGTTTTTTCATATATGTATTAATTTTTTATTTAGGTTGTTAGTAGATATCGATTTTAGGTTAGTGCATTTTAGGTTAGTGTAGAGGATAAAGTAAAATAAGGAAAAGGAAGAAAAGAGGAAGAAGGAAGAAGGAAGAAAGAAGAAGAAAAAGAATGAGAGGAAAAAGGAAAATAAGAAGAGGAAGAAGAGGAGAGGAAGAAGAGGAGAGATAAATAAGAAGAGGAAAAAAGAAGAAAAAGAAGAGGAGAAGAAGAAAAAATAGAAAAAAATCTATTTTTTCTTCTTCTCCTCTATTCCTTTCTTCTTCTCCTCTTTTTTTCTCTTCTTCTTCCTTCTTCCTTCTTCCTCTTTTCTTCATTTTCCTTAATTATTTTCCTTTCTCGTCGTTGTCGCGTCGTTGTCGATATAACCCCCTGGAGATAACTTCGACATGAGGGGCGGTCGATATATATACCCCCTCTCGACCATGATAACTTATACAATGGCAGCACCCTCCCTCGGCCCTCTCGCTCGACCAAAACTCTCGAGGACACCCAAATCCTAGAGAGAAAAGGATGTTGGTCTCCTACCCCTCCCGCCGCGCCCCTACCCGACAAATTAACTCTCTCGAGGCCACCCAAATTTACCAAGTTAAAAGATCGTTGTCGTCGAGGCCACCCCAAACCCTTGAAGCTTTGTTGTGTCGAGGCGACCCCAAACCCTAGAGAAGCAGCGTCGAAGCCACTAACATGATTCCTTATTGTGATTAGCTAGCTAGTTCTACGTTTGCCACTAATATATATACATATATATATCCATCTGTACCATGTTTGAATAATAATTGACATGTTGTAAATATTTGCAGAAACTATGGAGCACTCCCGAGACGAAGAAACAGAAGCAATATTGGGGGACATAATCGCAAATGGAAGGGATGAAGTTGCGTCATTTCTCCTCGACACCGTTGCTCAGCTGGAAGAACTGGGTGAAGAAGAGGGCTATGTTCATGATGGCTTCGGTCCATTAATGCCGGTACAAGAAGAGGACTATGTTCATGATGGCTCCGATGACACAATGGAGGTACAAGAAGGAGACCGTGCTGACTGCTCCGGTGACCGAACCGAGCCCGGCCAGGTCTATATATTAGTTAAGCCCGTGCTGACTAGTTAATTGATGCTTCCATTGTTTTGGTATATCTACACATATTAATTACTCTCGTCTTTCTTCCTTATAATTTCTAGCCCTCCGGATCGAGAACAACTTCGGTATGGAGACGAGGCCCGAAGAAAAAGTTGAGCTCGGATGAAAAGTTTGAGATCATAGAAATCGCGCCCGACGGCGAACCGATTGAACCCATCCGGACAAGGAAGGCATTTTCTGCTCAGTGCGGGGTTCTTGTTAGGGAAAAGATCCCGATCAGCATCCAGCAATGGTATAAGCCTAAGGAGGAAGACCCTGAGGTGTCTTATGTCAATGATATGCAGAAATAATATCTTTGGACTGAGCTGAAGGAAAATTTCACCCTACCGCCAAAGGAGGATCCGGAGAAGCTAGTTAAAGAGCAATTAATCAAGTCTTGTGCTCTTAAGTAGATGGCAACCCTAATGAGGAGGTGGAGGAAAGAGCTGAACCAGTTTGTCGAAAAAAAAGACACCAAAATTCATCGGCAAATATGAGAAGATCAAAGATCACTGGCCCGCATTTGTGGCCCACAAGACATCGGAAAAGAGTAAGAAGATGTCGGAGACAAACAAGAAAAATGTTGCGAAGAAGAAGCTTCACCATCGCACGGGGTCAGGTGGCTACCTCAAAGCCCGGCCTAAGTGGTCCAAGGCTGAGCATGATCTGCTTGCAAAAGGGATCGAACCAGAGACAATGTACTGGCCAGACCGTTGCCGGACTTGGATCTTCGGGGCTGGCGGAACCTTGGACCCTGTAACAGGGTTGTGCCAGTGGACGGACGAGCAACTGGAAATACCAGTCAAGAACCTTCGATACTATATCGATGCAGCGCAGTGAGGGACGTTCCTTCCAAACAGGGAGAAGGACGAGCTCACAATGGCCCTTGGGAATCCTGAGCACCCTGGACGGACACGAGGCACGCCAGGCTCCATTCCGTGGAAGGTTGGTTTTCCGGTCGCAGGGGGTTACAAAACCCACGAGAGGACGAAGAAACTGGAGCAGGACCAACTGCAGGAGCTGCACGAAAGGGTAATGGGGCTAGAGGATCGAGAAGAGGAACGAGAAGCAGCAGATCGCATCAAACGACCTGCCGAAGCTTCCCCCGAAGCTACCCCGCCATCTCAGCGGAGAAGCAGCGTGGCTTCCACCGAGCTGTTTCAGCCGGAGCATGTCTTGACGGCTCCTGCTAGCTATCCCGTGGATGGTATCATGGAGTCTCAAAATTTCCACATTATGGCGCGATGGATGAATTTGAAGGTCATGGCGGCTGTTGGCCAAGTTTATCCTAGTGTACCCAGCACAACTTATCACTACCAGCCAATTCCAGAAGAATATGCTAAGGTGATGGTGGATGAAATAACGGAGGGATTTGAGGACCTCCCGCTTGAGCACCCTACCGGTGAAGGGGAGACTAGGCTGGGTTGTGCTCTGAAGACTCCATGCCTATGGCGGAAGGAGCTCATCAACCTTCTGAACTGGACGCCTCCGCCTCCTCCTCCGACGACGACGAGTCAGGGCACTCCGCCTCCTCCACCGCCTCCTCCTCTGGCGAGTGACGATCAAGGCACGCGTGGCGGCACTCCGCCTCCTTCTCCGCCCGCGCCGGCGCTCCCGAGCAGCCAGCAGCCTCCTCCTTATCTGCCTCGCCAGCAAGGGCGGAAGAGACCTGCCACCGCCCTGGCTGCTCCGGCGCGTCGTACTCCTTCTCCTCCGCCTCGTAAGCAAGCATGAAAGAAGACAGACGCCGTAGCCGCTCCGTCTGCTCTGGCATCTAGCAGCATAACCAGAGGCGGGAGGCAATACAAATACGGTCCATCTCTCAAGCCTCTAGAGAAGTTACTGTACGATAGGTCCGAGGAGGAAAATGATACGATTGTGCGGACCCACGTGAAGGAGTTCTTTGAAAGGGTGAAAGCAAAGAGACATCCACCTCCGGAGGAGAAGGTAGATCCGCTGAAAGCAAAGCGCACTATCGATGCCCTGTGGAAACCATCAAAGTCTCCGCCGAGAAGCAACTATGAGCGCATTACTGAACAGACATATCTCCAAGTCCAGCGGTCGGGAACTACTGTCAGTGCTAAAAGGTCAAAAGAACGAGCAAAGGGGAAAAAATTGCCCAGCTCGGCGAACAAGCACAGCAATCGTGCCCCCCGCTCAATGTGTCTAATGCTCCGGGGATGGTGGCCGGTTATGGCAATCTTGAAGATTACCTGCCTGACGATGCACTTCCTGATTTCTTGGAGGTGGACGAACACAGATACGAGTACGGGAAGCCTCTCGTCAAAGATGAAAAATCTCTGACAACAATGATGCGAAGATTCCATAATTGGTACATGGAAACCTGCAGAGAGTCTGAGGGTACGAATGCGTTGTATCTGCATATTAAAGAGGAGCACGACCTTGTTACAAATGATCTGTTGACTATTCCATTTGATGAGTTCTTCGCGTTCTTCAATCAAAAGGCCCTCGATAAACTAATGGTCTTTTGCTACTGTCTGTAAGTACTATTTCTGTCATTAAGTCTCTACATATAGCTCGGCTCTTTCATTTCATGTATTTATAATTAATTATCCTCAATATATTATGCAGATTGAAGATCGTTGAGTGCAAAAAACAAGAAATTTGTGATATTGGGTTCATTAACACAAATATCATAGATGAATTTCTGGTTAAAAAGGACATCAAAGAGGCCGAGGACAACATGCTACAATCGTTGATCAAAAATCAAAACAAAGATACCATACTCTTTCCTTACAACGGCAAGTGAGTGTTGCTGTCGTGTGCATATTCAGTTTCCCTTATTACTCGAGCGAGGTTATAGTAATGTAACTGATGAGTTATGCATGCGTGCGCAGGTACCACTATATTCTTCTGGAGATTAAGCTTGAGCATGGACTAGTAAGCGTCTTAGACTCAAGACGGAAAGATCCCAAATCCTATGCGGACATGACTGAAATGCTGAGCAAGTAAGTTCAATCGATCATTATCGCACCATATCGGCAACTTTTTGTTCATTTCCTGATATCTCAAGTAATAATAATTATTTTCTTTGTCTTGCAGGGTTTGGAAACAGTTCACCACAGAAGCTCCGGGACTGCCGAAGGAGCTGCGATATACATACCCGAAAGTAAGTACTACTGGCTAGCTAGTTGCGCGCATCTCCCATTGATTCTATAGCTATACTTTCATCAATGCCATTTATAATGCTTCATTATCAGTTTGATTGACCTCTATTTCTCGTAAAGTGCTTGTGGCAGGAAGAAGGGAATGATTTTCGTGGATACTACATGTGCGAGTTCATCCACAACGCGACTTTGAAAAACAAGTGGGGCTACTCTCAAAGACAATATGAAATGCGTAAGCAATAATATTCACAATTTCATTTTATTACACCATCATTTCTATTGAGTTTCATTCATATATATGTATTAATTAATCCCCTTCTTCAAATTAGACGTGGCAGATGCGGAATGAACTCCTAGAACCAGATCGCATGAAACCAATTCAAGAGGAATTGGCGGGATTCTTTCTTGACCACGTCATCAATAAAGCCGGAGAATACCATGTGGAAATTGATTTCAATTGCTAGGGGATTGTAATTAAGAGATCTTATACATATTGTACATGTATGTAGCCAGTAGCGTCAGATACATGATATACGAAAACTTGTTGTTCGACCAATCTCTCGAAGAAGGAGAGGTCGACCGATCACTTCTCTCGGTATGCATGATGAACTTCTGTACTGAATGGTTCTCTCGATCACTTATGTATATATAGTACGTAGCGTCGACCAAGTACGGACATAAGAGAGGACACTTCTCTCTATTAATTAGCTAGCTAACACAATATATGACACACCTAAATTAACCCCCCAAAACCTCCAACCCCCCTCCTTTCAAAAAAAATAACAAAAACCCCAGCCACTGGAATGCTGACGCGTCGATACCTTTTGGTCCCGGTTGGAGCCACCAACCGGGACCAAAGGCCACCTGACTGGGCTCGGCGCACAGGGCCACGTGGAGGAACATTGGTCCCGGTTCGTGTTTGAACCGGGACTAATGGGTGGAGGTATTAGTAACGACTCATTAGTCCCGGTTCATGAACCGGGACTAAAGGCCCTTACGAACCGGGACTATTAGTTGTTTTTCTACTAGTGATTCTGCTCGAAGAAATATGGATTTCTTATAATTCATTGATCCGATAATACAATTATATAATATGGTCTTTTAAATATAGTATGTATTATTCCCCCGCAAAAAAATATAGTATCTATTATTAACTGACTTTCACCAGCTTGCTTCGTTGTATGTAATTAGGACAGTGTAGAAGGCATAGCTAGCGTTGGAACTTGGATATTTTGATTTCATGTAAATGTAGTTGTTCTCCTCTGCATGATTTGTACTTCTAAAAGAAATTCTATGGTAGAATATTCACACTTACATGTTTATTTGTTAATTATACTTTTGTTTCCAAAAACTAGAGAACTGTCACATTACTTAATAAGTAATGTGCAAACTTTTGGCATAAACTAGTGTAAGGGCATTCTTGTCCCTCGGTAGTTTTGGTGATTGATGACAATGCTTTTGCGGACTAATCATGTGTATTGTGCTTTTCAGATATATCATGACTAAACACAAGATGATTTGATACCCCTCGAAGATTATTGAAGATGGCGTTTCTCTACGGTTCTATTCGGTGGAGTTGACTCGTAGGAAAGTCGTACTAATAAGAGGGGGTCCGCTTTGGAAAGGTTTGGGTGGAATCTCACGTACACGTCCCCTTTTGCACCACTTTTCCTCTGGCTCTTTGGAGTGTTCCTCGATCTCACCTTGTCTCTGCAAAATGAAGGACTCCGTGTTGCTCTTCTCAGGCTGGCGGTAGTACTCCTCCTCCGAGCGGTACTACCGCAGGAGCCAGCGGTAGAACAGGGCTCCAGGACGGTAGTACCGTGGGCTCCCACGGTAGTACCGCTCCTCATAAGCGGTAATACGGTGAGTTCTGGACTGGCGCCGCTGCTCAAGCGGTAGTAGGGGCGGATGTAATTTTTTACATCCACGCCCTACACGGTAGTACCGTGCTGAGGTGACTAGGTTCAGCAGCAGGAGCGGAGGTAGGGGCGGATGTAATTTTTTTACATCCGCACCCTTCATGGTAGTACCGCACCCCTGGTCGCGGTAGTACCGTGTCGGATTTTCGCTCGACAATTTCTCAGCAGAGGTAGTCACGGATGTAATTTTTTACATCTGTGCCTACAGTGCCTGGCCTGTGGCTGGCCTGCGGTAGTACCGCATAGGGCCGCGGTAGTACCGTGCCTGCAGTTCTACCGCGCCCTGTCCGTGCTCTTTTGTTCAGGTCCAGTCTCTACCATCGGCTTCAACCTCCTCGGCCAGCAACTAAGGGGTGTTTGTCCTTCTTTATAAAGCCTTTATGAGGGCAAAGATTTACGGCAAACAAGGCAATCCGATCATACACAAGCCCACCATACACAAGCGGCCGACTGGTAATGTTCCAATTGATCTTGCATTTTGCACCAGTTGTCTTATCCGACACAGACCACAGGAAGGCCCTCTCAATCTTTTCAATGTATTATAAGGATGGTGGGCTGTATGACATGCAGCATGATGAAGTAGAACACTAGGGAAGCGAGCACCGACTTGACAAGAGCCGCGCGGCCAATTATGGTGATGTTCTAGCCCTCATATGTTGTCAATCTGTTTGTAACCTTATCCACAATGAATTTTTCCTTTATCTGTTTTGGCATGCACAAAATCCAGATTCACATTTTGTGGAACCCAAAAAACCAATTCATCTCTTCACTTAGAGATCAACAACGTGTTTATAAGTTGATAAGATTACTCAGTCACCTTTATAAATTGCATGTTACTTAAACTGTCAATCCATTCATTGTGGCATATTGGACGTGGGTGGCCTGGGTTTCATCATTGGCGGCCCTACATTTGTTTTCATTGGTCAAACTACCTTTTTATCACTTACAACAGTTCTTGACAATTTAATATATATGTACTTCCTATCCACATCAACTAATTCTTGACATTTAGCACATATATACTTGATATCCCCGCAATTTCTCCATAACACGATATTTTCCCCTCGTTATTTTCTGGATTCTTGGACAAAACACAAGGTAGTCCATTAATTATTGACCCGGATTTGATCCCTGTGCACTTTCTTTTACAACAGGAAACCATTTTTTGGAGTAATTTATGTCCATTATATAAAAAGGTATTCTTGGACAAAGTACACGGTAACGCTATTTTAAGTGTGCCCCCTAGTAACGCTATATACAAAATTTAGTAAAGAGCTATATAAAATGCAGCAATTTGGAAAATAATTTTTTACTACCCAAGTTGTAATTTCTACATTTTTACAAAAATTACTATATTATACAGAATGTGTTACGACATTTTGTATGTACCGTTACTGGGGTGAAGAATAAGCTATTCTACACTCACGTTTAGTTTATGTTTATCCCATGCCCACAATTAATTCGCAATTTTAGCATATAGACCCAAAGAAAAATAATTATTGGCATTTTAGCATATGTTACCCTTCATCCCCAACATTTCTCTCCCAACAAATTTTTCACTTGTCGCTTTGCATAGATTCTTGGGCAAAGTTCTATATGAATTAACGGCCAGGGTATAATTCCCGACGCATATTTGTCGTTAGCAAAACAATTTTATTAACAAAATATTCTCTTACCATTGTAGTACATAATGTCCATCTCGGGCAATATCCCTGTCATTTTGCCTCCCAACTTTTGCCTGTCATTTTTTTTGCAAATCTTGGGCAAAGACAAGTTAATCATTGTCATTGTGGAGTTGTCGCTCATGGTCCCTGGTCAACTAATGGGTCAAATCCCCGACACATATTATCGGACGAGTAAGTTGTCCCTCATGGGCCCTGGTTGACTGTCGTCCCATCTATTAGCAAAGCGGAAAATATATGTTGCACCCGACTGCAAAATCGTCATTGATGATATCAAGCAAAGGAGTGTGTCTTGTTATGGCGCCATCATTGGGGTAATAATGGACCATTCTATGTTTTTTTAGTCATGAGTAGAGGAGCTCGAATGTCGAGGCAAACAATTTAGCGAAGCATGCGCTCTCACTTGGGGTTGGCTGCCATGTTTGATTAGGAAATCCGAGCGATCTTACTTTCATCCATGTAAACATTGTGACGAGTTAAATAAAGGCTTTGCGAGATTGTGTCAAAAAGAATGAAATGATGGTTCTAACAGATATTGCCAAACTATTGTTCAATGTTTTTCATTTATCTGTGACCCTATAATACAGATTTTATGACCGCTTACATTGGTTTTTGCTCTCACCTCTACGATATTTATTTTCTATTTACCCGCTAAATTGTGACAATGCATTCGAGTTGAGATGGAGAATGCAAATGCATTGTCAATTTGTAGTATCGGCATCCGGATCTTGACTGATATGATCAGAACATCTAACAGCGAGCTGATGTATTGAGGAAGGGATTTATCATAGTAGTTCAGAAATGCACACGTATCATTTATTGAAGTATTGAACTGCATCGGATGGTAGGTGCACCATATGGTATCAAACGGCACCATATGGTATCATCCTATTTAAGCATGATAACACAGATGGAAGAAGATCATGGTCGCAACAAAGCCATCTTGCATACCCGAGGTTGAGCGTGGTGTAAAGCTTAGTCTTTGCTAGGTGCATACTAGCATATCCACATATGCAATGACGCAAGTTATGAGCTTAGTTGAAATTGCTTCTGCAATGTAGCGAAACCCATGGACATCCTAGGACTTGGAAGCATCAGAATTTTTTATTGCACCGTCGCGCCTTCTCGTACTTGAAGTAACATCGTCACGATGGTTAGCTTGAGAAGGACTCTTCTTAGGTATCATCGTGGAACCCGCGCAGTTGACCGGACTAGTACTAAAAATCTCTGAAGTGCAACAACTTTAATGTTCCACGGACTGCTTTTATTCCTTAAGACATATTGAGAAGTACTCCCTCCGTCCGCGAATAAGTGTACTTCTAGATTTTGTCTTAAGTCCAAGTTTTAAAACTTTGACCAACTTTATGGAAAAAAGTAGCAGCATTTATGCCTGTACCAACTTTATGGAAAAAAGTTGAGATCTACGCCTGTACCATAATCATGGTTGTTACATTGGTTGGGAGAGGGAACCCGTGTGAGGAAGTTTATAATTTTCCTAAAACTAAAAGGAAAAACAATTAAAAATAAAGCAAAAAACAAAAGAAAATAAATAATGCAGAAAACAAAACAAAAAAACTACAATAAGTATTTTGTTGTAAATAGAAACAAAATAAAATAAATAAAGCAAGAAAGAAAACAAAAAAACAAAAAAAGTGTTTTCAAATTTAAAAACTAATGGCACTAACAGAAAGTTTATAATTTTCCAAAAACTAAAAGCAAAAAACAATTAAAAAATAAAGCAAAAAACAAAAGAAAATAAATAATGCAAATAACAAAACAAAAAAACTGGAAAATAAATAAATATAGCAACAATAAGTAAAGAAAACAAAAAAACAAAAGAAAATGCCTCCTACTGGGCCCCAACGGCCTGAATATGACATGAAACCCTACTATGGGCCAGGATTCAGGCCCGCAGTAGGCCCAGAAGGCCCATCAGGCAAAGCAATATCAAGTAGGCCCGAAAGCCTGCGGTGGAGAGGAGCTCGAGAGGGGTGCAGCAGTGGGGCTTATAAACCACTGCGCGCCCCTCTCAACTAGCGAGGTGGGACTAAACTTTGGCCCCGAGGCGGGCAGCACAGGGGCCTTTGGTCCCGGTTGGTGGCACCAACCAGGACTAAAGGGGGAGGCATTAGTCCCGGTTGGTGCCACCAACCGGTACCAAAGGCCGCCGGTTCCCGCCCTTTGGGCTGCCGAAAAGGAGGCCTTTGGTCCCGGTTGCTGGCACCAACCGGGATTAAAGGGTGCATTATTCCCGGTTGGTGCCACCAACCGGGACTAAATGGTTTGCTATCTAAGCAACACTTAGCAGTTTCCGGCCAAATCGCCCACTTCTCCCCCGACGCCCCCTGCTCCTTCTCGTCGCCGTCACCGCCCGACACCCCTGCTCTACCTTGCCGTCGCCGCCGCCACCGACGCCGTCAGGCTGCTCGCCTGAGCCGTCGCCGCCGCCCCCTGTGAGCACAGCGTTCTCCCGCATCCCTCCCGTCTCGCGCCCCTGCGCGGCCGCCGCGTCGCCGCCCCTACACTGCGTGGCCGGCGCGCGCCGCCCCTGTCCTGCGCGTGCCGCCCCTGTCCTGCGCGCCCGCTGCGCCGCCGCCCCTGCCATGCGCGGCCCCGCCGCCCCTGCAATTTCCATAGAAATTTTTTGCATTTTTTGTGTATATGTGTTTGTATGTGTATATATATATATGTGTACATGTTCATAGTATTTTTTTTCATAAGTGTATTTTTTTGTTCATTGCATTTTTTTCATATATATAATGTATATATGTATGTGGTAGCTATATATATGATGAATGGATGTGGCTATATATGTATGTATGAATATAATGTTTATAGCATTTTTTTGTTTATATATGTTTTTTCATATATGTATTAATTTTTTATTTAGGTTGTTAGTAGATATCGATTTTAGGTTAGTGCATTTTAGGTTAGTGTAGAGGATAAAGTAGAATAAGGAAAAGGAAGAAAAGAGGAAGAAGGAAGAAGGAAGAAAGAAGAAGAAAAAGAATGAGAGGAAAAAGGAAAATAAGAAGAGGAAGAAGAGGAGAGGAAGAAGAGGAGAAATAAATAAGAAGAGGAAAAAAGAAGAAAAAGAAGAGGAGAAGAAGAAAAAATAGAAAAAAATCTATTTTTTCTTCTTCTCCTCTATTCCTTTCTCCTTCTCCTCTTTTTTTTTTCTTCTTCTTCCTTCTTCCTTCTTCCTCTTTTCTTCATTTTCCTTAATTATTTTCCTTTCTCGTCGTTGTCGCGTCGTTGTCGATATAACCCCCTCGAGATAACTTCGACATGAGGGGCGGTCGATAGATATACCCCCTCTCGACCGTGATAACTTATACAATGGCAGCACCCTCCCTCGGCCCTCTCGCTCGACCAAAACTCTCGAGGACACCCAAACCCTAGAGAGAAAAGGATGTTGGTCTCCTACCCCGCCCGCCGCGCCCCTACCCGACAAATTAACTCTCTCGAGGCCACCCAAATTTACCAAGTTAAAAGATCGTTGTCGTCGAGGCCACCCCAAACCCTTGAAGCTTTGTTGTGTCGAGGCGACCCCAAACCCTAGAGAAGCAGCGTCGAAGCCACTAACATGATTCCTTATTGTGATTAGCTAGCTAGTTCTACGTTTGCCACTAATATATATACATATATATATCCATCTGTACCATGTTTGAATAATAATTGACATGTTGTAAATATTTGCAGAAACTATGGAGCACTCCCGAGACGAAGAAACAGAAGCAATATTGGGGGACATAATCGCAAATGGAAGGGATGAAGTTGCGTCATTTCTCCTCGACACCGTTGCTCAGCTGGAAGAACTGGGTGAAGAAGAGGGCTATGTTCATGATGGCTTCGGTCCATTAATGCCGGTACAAGAAGAGGACTATGTTCATGATGGCTCCGATGACACAATGGAGGTACAAGAAGGAGACCGTGCTGACTGCTCCGGTGACCGAACCGAGCCCGGCCAGGTATATATATTAGTTAAGCCCGTGCTGACTAGTTAATTGATGCTTCCATTGTTTTGGTATATGTACACATATTAATTACTCTCGTCTTTCTTCCTTATAATTTCTAGCCCTCCGGATCGAGAACAACTTCGGTATGGAGACGAGGCCCGAAGAAAAAGTTGAGCTCGGATGAAAAGTTTGAGATCATAGAAATCGCGCCCGACGGCGAACCGATTGAACCCATCCGGACAAGGAAGGCATTTTCTGCTCAGTGCGGGGTTCTTGTTAGGGAAAAGATCCCGATCAGCATCCAGCAATGGTATAAGCCTAAGGAGGAAGACCCTGAGGTGTCTTATGTCAATGATATGCAGAAATAATATCTTTGGACTGAGCTGAAGGCAAATTTCACCCTACCGCCAGAGGAGGATCCGGAGAAGCTAGTTAAAGAGCAATTAATCAAGTCTTGTGCTCTTAAGTAGATGGCAACCCTAATGAGGAGGTGGAGGAAAGAGCTGAACCAGTTTGTCGAAAAAAAAGACACCAAAATTCATCGGCAAATATGAGAAGATCAAAGATCACTGGCCCGCATTTGTGGCCCACAAGACATCGGAAAAGAGTAAGAAGATGTCGGAGACAAACAAGAAAAATGTTGCGAAGAAGAAGCTTCACCATCGCACGGGGTCAGGTGGCTACCTCAAAGCCCGGCCTAAGTGGTCCAAGGCTGAGCATGATCTGCTTGCAAAAGGGATCGAACCAGAGACAATGTACTGGCCAGACCGTTGCCGGACATGGATCTTTGGGGCTGGCGGAACCTTGGACCCTGTAACAGGGTTGTGCCAGTGGACGGACGAGCAACTGGAAATACCAGTCAAGAACCTTCGACACTATATCGATGCAGCGCAGTGAGGGACGTTCCTTCCAAACAGGGAGAAGGACGAGCTCACAATGGCCCTTGTGAATCCTGAGCACCCTGGACGGACACGAGGCACGCCAGGCTCCATTCCGTGGAAGGTTGGTTTTTCGGACGCAGGGAGTTACAAAACCCACGAGAGGACGAAGAAACTGGAGCAGGACCAACTGCAGGAGCTGCACGAAAGGGTAATGGGGCTAGAGGATCGAGAAGAGGAACGAGAAGCAGCAGATCGCAGCAAACGACCTGCCGAAGCTTCCCCCGAAGCTACCCCGCCATGTCAGCGGAGAAGCAGCGTGGCTTCCACCGAGCTGTTTCAGCCGGAGCATGTCTTGACGGCTCCTGCTAGCTATCCCGTGGATGGTATCATGGAGTCTCAAAATTTCCACATTATGGCGCGATGGATGAATTTGAAGGTCATGGCGGCTGTTGGACAAGTTTATCCTAGTGTACCCAGCACAACTTATCACTACCAGCCAATTCCAGAAGGATATGCTAAGGTGATGGTGGATGAAATAACGGAGGGATTTGAGGACCTCCCGCTTGAGCACCCTACCGGTGAAGGGGAGACTAGGCTGGGTTGTGCTCTGAAGACTCCATGCCTATGGCGGAAGGAGCTCATCAACCTTCTGAACTGGACGCCTCCGCCTCCTCCTCCTCCTCCGACGAGTCAGGGCACTCAGCCTCCTCCACCGCCTCCTCCTCTGGCGAGTGACGGTCAAGGCACACGTGGCGGCACTCCGCCTCCTTCTCCGCCTGCGCCGGCGCTCCCGACCAGCCAGCAGCCTCCTCCTTATCTGCCTCGCCAGCAAGGGCGGAAGAGACTTGCCACCACCCTGGCTGCTCCGGCGCGTCGTACTCCTTCTCCTCCGCCTCGTAAGCAAGCATGAAAGAAGACAGACGCCGCAGCCGCTCCGTCTGCTCTGGCATCTAGCAGCATAACCAGAGGCGGGAGGCAATACAAATACGGTCCATCTCTCAAGCCTCTAGAGAAGTTACCGTACGATAGGTCCGAGGAGGAAAACGATACGATTGTGCGGACCCACGTGAAGGAGTTCTTTGAAAGGGTGAAAGCAAAGAGACATCCACCTCCGGAGGAGAAGGTAGATCCGGTGAAAGCAAAGCGCACTATCGATGCCCTGTGGAAACCACCAAAGTCTCCGCCGAGAACCAACTATGAGCGCATTACTGAACAGACATATCTCCAAGTCCAGCGGTCGGGAACTACTGTCAGTGCTAAAAGGTCAAAAGAACGAGCAAAGGGGAAAAAATTGCCCAGCTCGGCGAACAAGCACAACAATCGTGCCCCCCGCTCAATGTGTCTAATGCTCCGGGGACGGTGGCCGGTTATGGCAATCTTGAAGATTACCTGCCTGACGATGCACTTCCTGATTTCTTGGAGGTGGACGAACACAGATACGAGTACGGGAAGCCTCTCGTCAAAGATGAAAAATCTCTGACAACAATGATGCGAAGATTCCATAATTGGTACATGGAAACCTGCAGAGAGTCTGAGGGTACGAATGCGTTGTATCTGCATATTAAAGATGAGCACGACCTTGTTACAAATGATCTGTTGACTATTCCATTTGATGAGTTCTTCGCGTTCTTCAATCAAAAGGCCCTCGATAAACTAATGGTCTTTTGCTACTGTCTGTAAGTACTATTTCTGTCATTAAGTCTCTACATATAGCTCGGCTCTTTCATTTCATGTATTTATAATTAATTATCTTCAATATATTATGCAGATTGAAGATCGTTGAGTGCAAAAAACAAGAAATTTGTGATATTGGGTTCATTAACACAAATATCATAGATGAATTTCTGGTTAAAAACGACATCAAAGAGGCCGAGGACAACGTGCTACAATCGTTGATCAAAAATCAAAACAAAGATACCATACTCTTCCCTTACAACGGCAAGTGAGTGTTGCTGTCGTGTGCATATTCAGTTTCCCTTATTACTCGAGCGAGGTTATAGTAATGTAACTAATGAGTTATGCATGCGTGCGCAGGTACCACTATATTCTTCTGGAGATTAAGCTTGAGCATGGACTAGTAACCGTCTTAGACTCAAGACGGAAAGATCCCAAATCCTATGCGGACATGACTGAAATGCTCAGCAAGTAAGTTCAATCGATCATTATCGCACCATATCGGCAACTTTTTGTTCATTTCCTGATATCTCAAGTAATAATAATTATTTTCTTTGTCTTGCAGGGTTTGGAAACAGTTCACCGCAGAAGCTCCGGGACTGCCGAAGGAGCTGCGATATACATACCCGAAAGTAAGTACTACTGGCTAGCTAGTTGCGCGCATCTCCCATTGATTCTATAGCTATACTTTCATCAATGCCATTTATAATGCTTCATTATCAGTTTGATTGACCTCTATTTCTCGTAAAGTGCTTGTGGCAGGAAGAAGGGAATGATTTTCGTGGATACTACGTGTGCGAGTTCATCCACAACGCGACTTTGAAAAACAAGCGGGGCTACTCTCAAAGACAATATGAAGTGCGTAAGCAATAATATTCACAATTTCATTTTATTACACCATCATTTCTATTGAGTTTCATTCATACATATGTATTAATTAATCCCCTTCTTCAAATTAGACGTGGCAGATGCGGAATGAACTCCTAGAACCAGATCGCATGAAAGCAATTCAAGAGGAATTGGCGGGATTCTTTCTTGACCACGTCATCAATAAAGCCGGAGAATACCATGTGGAAATTGATTTCAATTGCTAGGGGATTGTAATTAAGAGATCTTATACATATTGTACATGTATGTAGCCAGTAGCGTCAGATACATGATATACGAAAACTTGTTGTTCGACCAATCTCTCGGAGAAGGAGAGGTCGATCGATCACTTCTCTCGGTATGCATGATGAACTTCTGTACTGAATGGTTCTCTCGATCACTTATGTATATATAGTACGTAGCATCGACCAAGTACGGACATAAGAGAGGACACTTCTCTCTATTAATTAGCTAGCTAACACAGTATATGACACACCTAAATTAACCCCCCAAAACCCCCAACCCCCCTCCTTTCAAAAAAATAACAAAAACCCCAGCCACTGGAATGCTGACGCGTCGATGCCTTTTGGTCCCGGTTGGAGCCACCAACCGGGACCAAAGGCCACCTGACTGGGCTCGGCGCACAGGGCCACGTGGAGGAACATTGGTCCCGGTTCGTGTTTGAACCGGGACTAATGGGTGGAGGTATTAGTAACGACTCATTAGTCCCGGTTCATGAACCGGGACTAAAGGCCCTTACGAACCGGGACTATTAGTTGTTTTTCTACTAGTGATTCTGCTCGAAGAAATATGGATTTCTTATAATTCATTGATCCGATAATACAATTATATAATATGGTCTTTTAAATATAGTATGTATTATTCCCCCGCAAAAAAATATAGTATCTATTATTAACTGACTTTCACCAGCTTGCTTCGTTGTATGTAATTAGGACAGTGTAGAAGGCATAGCTAGCGTTGGAACTTGGATATTTTGATTTCATGTAAATGTAGTTGTTCTCCTCTGCATGATTTGTACTTCTAAAAGAAATTCTATGGTAGAATATTCACACTTACATGTTTATTTGTTAATTATACTTTTGTTTCCAAAAACTAGAGAACTGTCACATTACTTAATAAGTAATGTGCAAACTTTTGGCATAAACTAGTGTAAGGGCATTCTTGTCCCTCGGTAGTTTTGGTGATTGATGACAATGCTTTTGCGGACTAATCATGTGTATTGAGCTTTTCAGATATATCATGACTAATCACAAGATGATTTGATGCCCCTCGAAGATTATTGAAGATGGCGTTTCTCTACGGTTCTATTCGGTGGAGTTGACTCGTAGGAAAGCCGTACTAATAAGAGGGGGTGCGCTTTGGAAAGGTTTGGGTGGAATCTCACGTACACGTCCCCTTTTGCACCACTTTTCCTCTGGCTCTTTGGAGTGTTCCTCCATCTCACCTTGTCTCTGCGAAATGAAGGACTCCGTGTTGCTCTTCTCAGGCTGGCGGTAGTACTCCTCCTCCGAGCGGTACTACCGCAGGAGCCAGCGGTAGTACAGGGCTCTAGCACGGTAGTACCGCTCCTCATAAGCGGTAATACGGTGAGTTCTGGACTAGCGCCGCTGCTCAAGCGGTAGTAGGGGCGGATGTAATTTTTTACATCCACGCCCAACACGGTAGTACCGTGCTGAGGTGACTAGGTTCAGCAGCAGGAGCGGAGGTAGGGGCGGATGTAATTTTTTTACATCCGCACCCTTCATGGTAGTACCGCACCCCTGGTCGCGGTAGTATCGTGTCGGATTTTCGCTCGACAATTTCTCAGCAGAGGTAGCCACGGATGTAATTTTTTACATCCGTGCCTACAGTGCCTGGCCAGTGGCTGGCCTGCGGTAGTACCGCATAGGGCCGCGGTAGTACCATGCCTGCAGTTCTACTGCGCCCTGTCCGTGCTCTTTTGTTCAGGTCCAGGCTCTACCATCGGCTTCAACCTCCTCGGCCAGCAACCAAGGGGTGTTTGTCCTTCTTTATAAAGCCTTTATGAGGGCAAAGATTTACGGCAAACAAGGCAATCCGATCATACAGTTTCATAAACAAAGGTACACAGAGAGACATGTTATATTTATTGTTTAACATAGGAAACATCGTTCAGAGAAAATAGTCCCGCTATCGGTTCCTTTCTTTGGGTTCTCATGCTAAGCATGATCATGAAACCTCAGCTTCGATCAACGTGGGAGGAAAATACTGAGGATTTTAGTTCGGGAAAAGCTTCCAAACTCTGTGGTCTAGATGAACCCAAATTTTCACTTCCGTTGTGACCATTTATAATCTGAAAGTGGCCCATCGTCGGCTTCTACCCCCTTGTAGATGCTACACAGGGTGTTTCCAAAATAACAAAACAACCCTTAGCCGACGTCTCGGTGCCCGAAGGCGATTGTGTCGGCGGAAACGAGGCAATCAGATGTGCGGGCTTTATGACTTTCACTTAGTCATAGGAGCTTAAAGTTGGGAGGCCAGCAAGTAGCCCCCCGCTTAGTGTTCGGCGACAGCCTAGGTCAAGCCATAAACACTTCGGCCAATGTTATGAACGGCCCGTCATTTAATATATTCATCGGATCGCTGACTGGTTTATGCTTTATTGTGACAGTCATCTTTCGGCTTTCTCCACTGAGGTGCTTAACCATGCGAGCTGGAAGCACAATCGCAGTGGTTCTCCTTTTGCACACCTAACCGAACAAAGCGGAATGTAGGAGGCAAGCACAGGAGCCGGGCGACCCAACTATCGACCGAAGACACAATTTGAAACCGATGCATATATAGCAGTATCCGAGAATTTTTGCCAAATCTCTAAAGGTGTCCGGCGTTGCACTGCGAGACTTATGCGGAAAACACACAAATAGCTGAAAAGTGCCGCAGGATTGGAAAACCAAAAAATGTCAGTAAAAACTTGACGTCCGAACTAGATCAAGTGTTCGGTGCCAATCAGAAAATTGGTCTTAGAGAAAAATTTGTGCTTCTCTCGTGTTTTAACATGACATATCCTATCTCAAGACTTCAAGCGGGTCAGTCTACGGCTTCAACCTCCTATCCCGAAGGTGGATGAGAGGGAAATCGGGCTATTGACCACACACTTGCGTCGAAAAAAGGAGTGATAGAAAAAAAACTTTGCAACGACTAGGAAGAAGACACTTATTATAAAACAACTCATATAAATTTAAGAGCCTCCAAGTGACTTGGGTAAAAAGAATTTTATGTATAATGATTGTATGTACCGAAGTACTTATATCATATATGTGTTCACCCGAACTTTGAACGCGTCTTAACCGACCGTCGGCTTCTCCCTCTTCGGCCAAAGGACAAAAAGTGTTATGTACTCCATCTATCGAGAATATCGACAGTGTTTCCGATAAGCAGGCAATCAGGTCATAAGGCTGTAACAGACAAAGCGCGCTCAGGGAACTTATGCTATATTAGTGATAAAGTGTAAGAAGCATCTTCAAAGAAAATAGTACCCCCACCAATACCTTTCTTCCGTGCTCATTGTTAATATGAGACTTGTGCAATAGATTTTTTGTACTCATGAGTTCCGTTGTGTGCCGACCATAATTGAATAACAATAAGAGCGCTAGCTTTCGGCTTTACCCAGTCCGAGGTCAGAGCTCGGAAGAACTGGTCGTGACAATCGCAGAGGTGCCCCCTTTACTCCCTAGCCGAACAATCGGGAACGTAGGGGTAAGCACAGGAGCCAGGCAACCCAGCTTGCAAATCACTTAGGTCAATATGGTGCCTATTGTGGTGTAATACACGAACAAGGAACGAAGCCGTACAAGTATAATTATATGCAAGAGGAAAAGCTCCATCAAGGGAGCCCCCAAATAAACGGGGTATTTGAATATGTGTGTCACAAACAAACTTTGGACAGGGAAGTTTTTCACAAGCAAATTTTTGCCAAAAATTAAGACTGAAAGTTTTTGAGTATGAAAGCAACTTAGCTGGTTGATATGTTCGGCATTGATGGCGCGGTCCGAGCTTGATGTGGGACAGGGTTCCAGCCCCTAGGCTGGTCCGAAGGTGGTCGAGCAAAGAGTCCGGCACTCCGAGAAGATGAAGCCCCCAGTCTAGCCGCGGTAATGGAGAAGGTCGGCGCGCCAAGGCGACAACACGGCTCAGTCTGAGTCGATTGGCTGCATAGATAAAATAGTGCAAACCAAAAGAAATGACAAATAAAGATAATAATGTAAAAAAATCTTCTACTTGTTTAATACAAGTGAAGTAAATAATGAAAGAGATATAGCCTGAGCGTCGAGGTCAGTGTCGATGTAGTGTGTCGGCATGACGCAATGAAGGTGTGACAAAGCCAGAATTCACAGGTCAGCCCGTGTTCCGGATACGGTGTTCGCCGAACTATGTGCGGAAACTCGTTTATTTGTTGTAGCAGTCCGAAGAAAGGTTAGTCCCAAAATTGGGACTCGATCCGCACACCCATTGCCTGATGGGTGATGAAGTGATGGCATGACGATCCTTGCAAAGGTTGGCTCGCCACGACGAAGCCCGTGGTCCAGCTAATGTGATGAAGCTGGCCGGCTAGTGATGCCGAAGTCTCCAAAGTAAGTTGATGAAGAAATAGCCAAGTCCCCTGGTCTAGCCGAGGTGACAGAGCAGGCCGGCGGGGAGTTGTTGCAGCTGCCATGCCAGCCAGGTGTTGAAATAGTTCGGTGTGACGGACATTGGCTCGAAGAGGCAACAGTGCGGCCATGCAGGTGTGCCCGCTCCGCGTAATCCGTGTAGCGGCGATGTTTTTGAAGATTTATTCTTCGCGATGCCGAACTATGGTTTGGCTGGCCGAGATGATGATCCGAAGAAGTTGAGCTCGGCTTAACGGAGCGACGACGCGTCTAGCGCAGGTCGGCCGTCGTGGAGTGATGTTGTCGAGCCGGTTTGACACCGGCGCGATGGTGAAGATCGTATTGTAAAAATACTTTTAATATTAATGAGATTTGTTTGAGAATAAACCACAATACCCCATACGAAAACGTCCTTCAAATAGAATGTCCGAAATCCCGTTCGTAAAGGAGATGAACTCAGGTCAGATTTGTTCTCGCGCAGAAAACAGATCCAAAAAGTGATGCACTAATCGGAAGGTTCCCGGAGTTTGTACGGTCGGATCGAGCTGAATGTTTGGCAGGTTGTAGATATGAGAATTCCGCAGCCGATCAACGGTTGGATGCTCTAAAGGATGTCTGAGCTAGTTGCTGGACACCCCGCTCCAAACTCGTCCGGATTCTCGTCCAGATTCAACAGGGCTCCGGTATATAGGAGATTGCCGGAGATTCCTCCATCGGAACTCGACAAAATTTTTGCAGGATTGTTGTAGACTTAATTCCGCATACTTCCACCGAAGCAATCGTTTAGGCGACACTCAAGGAGGCGGTGGTGGCAGATACGAGTTTGCTGTCCAGAAAAACAGCACGGTCGCCCGAGGGCAATGTTGACGTTGAGCCCCCGAGCTCCATGGATGACTCCTCCATGATCTTGATAGAGATCGGAGTTGATGTTGATGAAGTCCCTCATCCGAACATGACGATTGGAGGTAGGGCGCAGTCCTCGGTCAAGCCAAGGTGAACAGTCGAGCTGGTGACGAAGAAGTCGACGTCGGAGTTGACCTGCAGTCGAGGGTCGAGCCATTGATCCTTTCGCCGATCACATAACGGAACTCTCAATGAAATCACCAATGTCGGTGTCAAAACCGGCGGATCTCGGGTAGGGGGTCCTAAGCTGTGCGTCTTAGGATCAATGGTAACATGAACACGGGATTTTACCTAGCTTCGGGCTCTCTTGATGAGATAATACACTACATGCTGCTTGATTGACTATAATGAATATAGGGGTTACAAGAGTTGATCTACCTCGAGATCATATGTTGTGGTCTAAACCCTAGAGGTATGATGAGTAATATCATAATAATCTATCGACTAGCCTGGCCACGGTTTATATAATGTACCAGAGGCCTAGGATAACAAGAGTCCTAGCCGAATACGCCGGTGGGGGAGGAGTCCTTGTCTTGATCACCAAGTCTTGTGGAATCTTCCTTGTATGCGGCAATTGTCCGAACTGGCCCATGAGTATACGGCCATGGGGGTCCTCGGCCCAATCTAACTGATCGGGGGACGACGTGGTGAGTACCCCCTAGTCCAGGACACCATCAAAGGGGGAAGCTAATAGTGAAAAGGGTCCTTCTACTAGTGGTAGAAATGGCACCGGCATCTTTGCCCATGTGGAACCTCCAACTTATGGAGGACCAATTCCCTCTACTCATTTAAATCATGCCGGTCATCCTCCTAAGATTGTGAAAAATGAGGATTTTGATTCTTGGGTGTATCGCTTCAAGCGTCATTTAAATCATGTGAATACTAATCTTTAGAGAATCATTGAAGAAGGTTTCTATCCACATGACCCAAGCAACTTCACCCTTAGAAAAGCCATGGATAATCAATTCAATGAGAATGCTCTCTTCATCATCCAGGATGCAATTCTCCCCGAAGATCTCCCTTATCTTCGACCCTACGCCATGGCCAAAGACGCGTGGCCTTGCGTTGTGTCTCTCTATAGGGGAAGCGCAAGCAGTCAACGCTCCAACTATGAAGGTGCGAGATGAAGCCGATGAGTTTGCAATGAAGGAAGATGAAGAACCTCGTGAGCTCTCTCGGAAAGTAACCAAACTCGCGGTCTCACTCTGAGATCATGGGAGCAAGGACAAGGATGACAATTGGATCAAGCGCAAGTTCCTCAAAGCCATGATGCCCTACAACAAGGCTATGTCCTCCGCCATTCGTCAAAGACCGGACTTCCACTCCATGACCTCAAGTGAAGTGTTGGATGAGTTCGTTGAAATGAGCATCTTGGACAAGACCGCCGATAACGCGGTGCTCCGGTCTCAAAGGGAAAATAAGCCCAACCTTGCCTTGAAGGCCAAGGTTATTGTGGAAGAAGAGGAAGAAGAGGAAGAGGAGGAGAGCAAGCCCAAACACTACTAGGAAAAGGCCTACTAATGGCGCACCTAAATTGGCCATTAATGGCGCATTAGTGGTGCGCCATTAGTGCCATGCCATTAGTATATTTTACTAATGGCGCACCACTGGTGTGCCATTAGTATCTGGTATACTAATGGCGGACCTCAGATGCGCCATTAGTATATACAACAGTGTGCCATTAGTATGCCTCCCAGGGGGCCATGTATACCCAGGTGCTTTGGCATACTAATGGCGCACAACAACAAGATGCGTCATTAGTAACTTCGGCATACTAATGGCGCACTGTTTAATGATGCGCCATTAGTATCCTTTGGCATACTAATGGCACACTGTGATGTGATGCGCCATTAGTATGAATATTAGGTTTTTTATTTTTTTATTTTCTGTTTTTCGCACAGGTTATAAAATGTATAATTGGACAAAATATAGACAGCACACATCAACAACAGATTCATCGAATACAATAGAAGATTAGTCTCTGAATACAATTCATCATATTAGTCTCTGAATACAATTCATCATATTAGTCTCCGAATTGAAAAGACCGAACAAAGATAGAACATTATATTACAAGTCTCGAGACCGCGAGTAGCGAGTTTGTCTTCACATTACAAGTCGATATCGATCATCTAAACTACCATCACATAGAAGAGAGCTACGGTCATCACGATGAGCATCATCATGATGAAACTCGTCTTCATCCGGTTCCTCCAACGCTCCCTCCCCTCTCCCGCTAGATAGCGGGCATATCTAGATTCGGCCTCGGCCCTAGTGGTGTACCCTTTGTAACTGTTACCGCTGAATCGGTGAACCTGTCTCCGACACTCCTCCCAGTCGTCGTAGACTCCGGGAACCTTACCCTTGTACACGACATACGACGGCATCGCTATGCACTAGCCAAACGAAACGTTAGTACCAATTCACAGACAATACATAAGCAATATATAAGTATGCAACAGAATGATCGGAAGAGAAATGCAAGACATTAATAGCATCGATTACATCTAAGTTGAACGACTCTCGAAACCAAATAGACATACTACAAGTTCATTAAAGTTTAATTACAACATGAGCCAATCGATGTTTCAGAACTAGACATAGCATCACTGCTTTCGACTCGACTCAAGGGACCGGAGCGTGGATGAAGCCGCCGTCTATCGTGGGAGTCATGAAAGAACGGGCGTTGTCAGCCTGCATTTGTAGCATTGTGTCGATGTCACTATTGTACGGTTGATTTCTGAGATAGAACTGCCCCGAGGTATGAAGGACATCTTGATGGATGATTTCCGCAAACTCCGACTGGATGCGAAAGAATTCTTGTCTGATGTCCGCGTCCTAGATTGCCAACACGCTCGCGGCCCAATCTTTGAGTTTACTCGGTAGCAGAAGTTGATGATGGTCCCGTACGATCGCCCGCATGTGATGGATGGCGTAGTAGGCACCCTTCTGACCGCCAGGCGGCTGCTTGACGCAGCAGAACGTCGTATTGTGGGAGAACACGTGCTTGCTGTACTTATGAATAGGCCTGGTGAAGGTGCCTCCAGATTTGGCGTAGCCGGGGAGAACATCATCAAGAACCTTCTTGACATTTGTGTAGTCTACGTTCGACTGACGGTCCGGGTCGAAATACGTGGCCATGGAGTATTTGGGGCTTAGGAGGATGAGCGTGCAATGTGTGTCACTGCAGAAAAAACGGAATGTTAAAAGAAAAACGATCGAAATCTAAGAATTCATATGTTACGGGCCGGTTGAGGGGAGGACTTACTCGGGAAAGTAAGGCACGAGGAAGTTATCCTTATCTTGGTTTGCCAGAATGACGCCTTCGAGGTAAGAACTCGCGACTTGCCGGTCCCCAGCGCTGCCCAAGATCTTGGCACGCATGTAGAAGGGGTCGACTATCACGATGTCCGGGGTCTTGTCGCGAATGATCCGCATCTCCATACTCAGCGAAAATAGCCGAACGAAGGTGTAGTGTAGCGGATGAAGGTTCAACATAGCATGGATGTCATCAAACCACAGGACGATCGTACGCCCGATGGAGTTATCCACAAATCCCTTGCCCTCTGGCACCTTGGCCGCGAAAACCGGGTATGCCACATCCTTCTCTCTGAGATGCCGCTTCTCCGAAGAAAGAACAGTGTCATGCAGACTCCGCATAGCACCGGTTGCAGCATTGAGCATATTTGTCGGTAGCATCACCCTACCCGCCACATGCACCCTCCTCGAGATATCCTTAGGTGAAGGTGGCCCGTCCTCAGCACGGATCATACTCGGTGCCGGCTGGCTCGCACCCTTGTTAGTCTTTCTTTTGCGTGCCTTCTTCTTCTCCTGTAATGGGACCGAGTTCTGCTCACAGACCGCCTTCTTGAGTGTGTTGGGGCTGATAATATTTCGCACCTCGCCTATCCGAGGCTCAGTGAAGTCGGCAGCTGGAGGCGTCTCCTGAGAGCTGAACGGCAGACGACGCCTGTTGCAACTTGGCTTCTCCGCGGTACCAGCTAGATCGCACACGTATTTTGTTGGGTTGGGTTTCTTGAGAAGGAGGTCCCGTGAAGTCGCCATCGTACCCATGTTCGGCAAAGTACTGATCGACGTTGCCAAATGTATCGTCGTCGTCGTCGTTCTGATCCTGTGCCATATGCATGTTTTGATCCAGTGGCATAGGGATGTCCAGCACCGTTGCAGCAGTCTTGCCATGGGGCCGACTTGGCGCCGGCACGACTGGCGGTGTTGTCTTTGGGGTAGTGTCCCCCGCCCCCAAACGTATCTGGCTCTTCGGCCAAAGCAGGGGCCAGCTTAGGCAGGCGCTGAGGGTCATCACGTCATCATTGTCGGCCCCGACGGGTCGAATCGGAGGTAACAACTCGTCGCAGCCTGGCAGCACCCGAACTAGTTCAACCCTAAACAAGTTGGGTGGCATCTGGGTACCGTGGAACAAGGAGTTGCCCGGTTGAACAATTTTTCCATTGGCGACATCGACCAACTCGTTGTTCACGAAGTGTAGGAGAGTGCACGGAACATCGGCGGCGCCCTGCGAAAACATGTAGGGCGTCAGGGATGCCCAGTCAAAGGCAAGGAGATGAAGTCCTCGGCCGAGAGAGGCTTAATTAGTTACCGTGATGATGGCGTCAAGCTCGGCTAATGTCGAGGCACCGCCAACGGCGGGCGTGCATTTGACGGAGGGGCTGCTTACTGCAGAGGTGCTGGCCGGCGTACACCCGGGTGCATTAAGCTCCCGTGCCGGCATCGGAGACACCAATGCCGCCTCCACCGGAGACACCAATGGCCCCACCATCGCATTCTGCGAGTTGCTGGCCGTGAAGCTAGGAATCGGGGGCGGCCCCTCTTGGCCGCCCGCCATCCACGCACTCAACCCCTCGATCAAGGTAGGCACAATGGCGGTGATCGTTGCTCCGAGTTGTTGTTGCACTTGCTCTTGGACAATCTCCGGAATCCGCGCCACCTGTGCCTTGAGTTCTTGAACCTCGCGCGCCTGGCTTTCCGAGCTGGTCTTTTTCTCCTTCCGCACACCAGCGGTTTAGTATGACCCCCATTTTGTGGACAAGCCTTTGCCGGCCACACGACCAGCTGACGTCGGCTTACTGAGCTTATCCTTGTTCTTCATTACATTCAACGCCCTATTTAGAGTGGTGTCCCAAGGGTTGCTCTTAGTGGACCCCGCGCTACTGCTTTCAGTCGCCTGCGGAAGGAATGTGAACCATTTAGAAATTTGGCTTCATTAATTAGAATGCAACCATATGGAGCTAATTACGCGGGGGTGTATTCCTTACCAGAACAAGCTCAAGCTCCCTGGTCTTCGGATCCGTGGTAAGCTCCTTTGTTATCGGGTCCTCCTTGTACCGGGCCCTGACATAGTTCCTGGTCAGCTTGTTACCGTTGTATTTCTCGAAGCGGGGCGGTAGGCCTTGCTCGGCACGCTCCGCGTCCTCCTTGTCCCATATAGGCTCCGCCACTCTGTAACCGTCGGGACCGAGTTTTTGTTCCCCTAAGTTCAACTCCCGCATTTCTTTCCCCCACTGACTTGATTCGGAGTTTGCGGTGCTCGAGCAATTGATCTTGAAGTCGTTGTAGTCATCTTTGGTGATCGAAGGATTTTTCTCCTTGATCTTCTCATAACTCTCACCTTTCTCGATCATTCTCTTCACATTGCTTTTCCAAGTAGACAGGACCTTGCTCATCTTCGTGAGGGTAGCATTGTTCACTTTATTCCCTTTGAGGCTTGTGTTTTCAAATTTAGCGGGGAACTTGTATCGTTCGTGCAGCTTCGTGAAGAGGAGGTTGCGCAAATTCCCTCGGTCAGGATGCCTCAGGTTCTCGGTGTTGATCGAGACGGTGTTTCGGAGAATGCACCCGAGCTGAAGCGAGTACCCCTTGACTATTCGTTCGGGCGCCGTTGGATTCCCGTTGGAGTCCACTTCAGTAACTTCCTCCTTGAGGGTGCGGAGCACGATCGGGCGCTGGTCCTTCCGTTGCCTCTTCGGTTGGCTGCCATCTGTGCGTGCACCGCCATCATCAGTGGTGGCATCCTCGGTGGCACCATCAGTGGGGTCATCCTCGGCGGTACCATCAGTGGTCTCAGGATCGGTGGGGAAGGCGGCGTCCTCATACAAGTGAGGTTGTTCCTCCATCTCCTGGGACAGCTTCCAGAATGCCTTGCCTCCCGAACCCCCGGCCTCATCGTTGTTGGCCATGTTTCTCTCTAAATAGGAACAAAGTTTGGTCAAAAAGTTGGTTATTGTCAAGGAACAAGATCATGGTCTCATCATTTAGGGTTTGTCGACACCGAGGCATCCTAAAAGCTAAGCTTTTATCATTGAGGGTTTTTCGACGCCAAGGCACCCTAAAAGCCTAAGCTTTCATCATTAGTCACAAGTACCCCGGCCCATGCATTAGTCACAAGTACCCCATATGTCCTATTTTTAGCAAAGTCATGCTAAAATTCACGGAAAATTTCAGCATGACCTTTGCTGAAAATAGGACATATGGAGTACCCGAATTTGCTGGAACGGAAGTTAATCGACATTCCAGCAAACTCAAGGGCCTCTCGGGTGGACAAGGCAAAAAAGGACTCCATCACAACATGAAAAATACATTGGCATGTGAAGAGGTGAAACAATATATGCATCTCCAAGCAGTATCATTCAACATTTTGGACAAACCACTACAAGCAATACTGGATCAGATACAAGAAGAATGTGAGAAAATGCAGACAAATACTAACAGATTGAGGTGTTTAACTTGTGGTGCTCTCTGTGCTATTAACATTTCAAGTCAAAACCTTTTCTGGTTAGTAAGTGTTTCTTGAGCATATGTATGTAGTAAGTGTTTCTGCTCTCAGTGTTTCAGAACACATATTTTAGCTACCTAGTACCAGTGCTATTACCCAGCAGTTAATTAGCTTTTGCTTTTGCTTTTCAATGCCAAATTCTAGCTAGTACCAGCAAATTAACATCTAGCAGTAATCATTTTCAAATATATATACACTGGACATTTTAATATTAACCTAAGGAAAAATGAATAGTTAGGTTAATTACCCACTGTTAGTTATTCAATCTGATGCTTTGTCCTAGCAGTAGTAGCAGTTTTTTTTCTTCTTCATTAACTGTACTAGCAGTTTTTCTTCTTCTTCATTAACTGCATTAGCTATTTACTAGCAGTACTAGCACTTGGATCATATGCTAACGCTACATTGATACATCATCATGCTGGGTAATATTAAACCCAAGCAACTTTATAATCAACCCAAGATACATCAACTACTGCACTGTCCTGCCTAATAAAAACAGTCATGCCAGCATATAGTATATAAATCTGAATTTGTGTTTACAAGAAGAGTGCCCATTACAATGTAAACCTGAGAACACAACTCACCTCAAGTGCAGGATATAGCAGACACCTACTTCTTCAGTCAAGTGCAGTAAAAGACCGTTTGCAGAACCTGTTTAGTCAGAGTTGAACATTAGAATCCATACTATGCTCTACTATGCTTGTAAAGGAACTAGCAAACAAGCTTATCGACAGTGTCTGTCTTCCAACCCCACCTAGAAAGTGAGAAAACAGTGGGCAAGCACTGCCAAAGCCCCATGGTAACATGGTGGGGGTCCTGGTGGCTGGTGGTACCAAACCAAAGCCCCAGAATTTTTTTGTTTGCTGGGCAAAATACATCTGGGCATGTAATCACTAGTCAACTTAACATCTCTCAATGACTCAAATAGCCTGAAGACAGAAAGTGCAAAAGGATATTTATGGAAATATTGGGCCAAAATCAGGTCAACAGTGCCAAATAATACATAGCAGGGTTTGAAATCAGGTCACAAGTGCCAAATTTATGTAATCACTAGTCACTGGATATTTTCTGATCCAGTAGAGAGATAGTTCGTGGAGACTCGACACTCCAAGCGATCTCTGTAGCGTGCATGAAGTGATCATCCTGATAACTGGCGTGTCAAACATGTTATGTTGTTTTGAGCTAGAAAGCACATATATAATACATTTTGCAGACGAAATAAACCGATGCATCCTCTGTTTATGCATTTCAGCTGAAGACGTCTACACCACACCGGATGCTGCTACTAAATTAAGATGCACTGGTTGTAGTCTCTACATGCCACAGAGTGAAGCTGAGATAGACCCACGCACCCAGCTGTTCCTACGTACACTGCGAATGTCAATTGTGCATTACTCTTTGGTGGCTCAACAGTCAATACTCCTTCTGCCCCGAAATACACGATGCATAAATATAGTCAAAAAGTCAATGTTTCCTAAGTTTGACCAAGTATATAGAAGAAAATACCAACAACTATATTATCAAATTATAAAAATATCTGGAGACATGCAATTTTGTATGAATGCGGATTCACTTCGTTTACTAGTACACTCTGTTTTTAGAGATGATTTACTACTATCCATTTGTTGCTTTGCTACCAGCCTGCCACTATATTTTTGCCTGTTCATGGACAAAAAGTGAGGGTTGTATATGTTTGTTCATGAACAAAGAGTGAGGCTAGCCTATCGAAAGAGGGACCACGACGACAACTGGGCTGATACGGTAGGTCCAAGTTGCCCCCAAGTACAAGTGGGCCTTCTGGTGTAGTAGGAAAAAAAGGTGGGCTATTCACTTCTGGGAATTTTAATTTTCTCGTCTGCCATACCTTTGGCTTTCTGAGACGCTTCTTCAGTGATGCAAACTTGCAGAGTTAATTATAAGATGGATCCCTAAGAACATGTTGTCAATGCAGACTCAGTTTGTTTATTAATACTCCTGGCTCTGTTTTTTATTAAGGTACCTAATTGATCTAATGTTTGGGCTTGTTTGTAAACGAAGAATGAGGACGCATAGGGTGTTGTTATTCAAGTTCCGAAAATCTAAGCGGCGGTTCAAGCATTGACAAAAACGACCAAATTTGAGGTTTAGTAACGTGTGAAATCTGCCGTTTGTGTACATACTTCTTCTTGTTATGCTTTTTGACTAAACACATACCATGGCAAATCAATTGCATACCAGAGCATTGGCCACATCCATTGCAATCTGTAGCCTTGTTTGAGAATCGCACTACATTCCTGACAGTAGAGCGCAATTCCACGAGGTTGACGGACCATACCTGGAGGTAGAGGAAGGGGTCAGCGACGAAGTTGCTGGGGTAGCCGGCGTCGGTGGCGGAGGCACAGGTGAGCACCGGGTTGGCCACCGGCCACTCGGAGGGCCCCGGGCTCCAGGAGGCGGAACGAGGCGACGACCACCCAGAAGTAGGCGCCCCCGACGAGCGCGGCGGCCGCGGCCGTGGCGAGCAGGAGAGGCGTCGAGGCGTCGAGGCAGCGTCGGGGCAGCGTCGAGGCATCGAGGTGGCGTCAAGGCATCGAGGCGGCGTCGGGGCGTCGAGGCGGCGTCGAGGCGTCGAGGCGGCGTCAGGGCGGCGTCGAGGCGGCGGGGCAGCGGCGTCGGGAAAGGAGAGGGGAAGGGGATCGACGGCGAGGGCGAGGGAGAGAGAGGGGATAGGTTTGGGCCGGGGAGGAAATATGGATGGGGGCGGCACAATACTAATGGCGCACCACCCCTCGGTGCGCCATAAGTACATCCATACTAATGGCGCACCTCGCCCTGGTGCGCCATTAGTATTTTTTTTTATTTCTGCTCGAGCCAACAGGTTATCTTCCACCTGACCTGATCCACATCAAGTTCCCTCTACTAGCTCGACTGGTCAGCAACTAGTTCTCACACCAGGAGGTCCTGGGTTCGATTCCTAGGCTCCACAATTTTTTATGCATTTAAAATGCTGTTTGATACTTATTTGTGTTTAAATATGTTCAAACTTGTTTAAATCATAACAGTAATATTTTTTTATAAGACAGTAATAATTTTTTAAAAAATATCATCAAACAGTAATGCCGGTGGAGCGGGGGAGGGTGCGGGGGGTGC
>NC_041386.1:729363898-729400463 GCF_002162155.2 Triticum dicoccoides
TGTGCGGGGGGTCGGCGGCGGTGGTTGAGTACGGGAATCGAGGGTGCGGGGGGTCGGCGGCGGCGGCCGGTGGACCGGGGGGTGCTCGGTGGCGAGGGGGGCCGGATCTGGCGAGGTGTGATAGCGATCGAGATGGAGTGGGATCGAGATCGAGTGTCCATGAAATTTAAAAATATTCATGATAGTTCAAAAAGTGCCCATGAAATACAATCGAGAAATGAAGGCTACGATTTAAATACAATCGATCTTAGCTAGCTATCTGTTCACAATCTTCTTGCCCTTCTTTTTCGCAAATAGAGTTCTTCTGTGGAACGGACGTCCTTTAGGTAGGGTGGTCCTGCTTCTTCTTGTGGTGTATGCTGCTACTTCATCATCGTCGTCATGTTCGATCCTCGGGTCGCCGTACTTGTCGAAGTCTTGCTCATTGGCTACTCCATCCATTTCGATGATCTTCCTTTTGCCCTTCCACACGACAACACGACTGGTCTTTGACGGGTCGGTAATGAAGAAGCATTGGTCAACTTGGGAAGCCAGTACCCATGGCTCATTTTTCGCGGTGACGTTTGCGCCCGCGGTCTTGGATTTGGCTTCGGGTATAACCATGGTGGTGAAATACCGGTCTTCTTTTAGGACGCTCTTCGCCCATCTGACACGAAACATCGGGACCTTCTCTCCAGCGTAGCTCAGCTCCCAGATCTCCTCGATCCTTCCGTAGTATCTGTCCTTGTCATTACCGGTGTAGGATTCCATCGTTAGCCCGGAGTTCTGATAACCATCGCTCTTCATGTCCTTGGCCTCGGTGTAGAATGTGTAGCCGTTGATATCGTACGCCTCATAGGTCATCAGGTTGTGCTCGGCGCCCTCTGACAAGGCGAATATGAGTTGTTCTTCCGCAGAAGAATCCTCATGTAAAGGGTACGACAGAAGCTTCTGCTAGAACCAACGCGTGAAACATGAGTTTGCTCTTTAATTATATCTCCGTCCGTCCTCTGTTGGCCTCGGTCATTGTACGTCTTCTTAATAAAGATTTTGTGCTCTACCCTCCAAGGATCGACCACGTCTATGTGTTGTAGCGCGACTAGGTTTGCTCTTTCAAAATCGGAGAGTCGACCCTCTAAGTCGACATGCATTTCGCGGCGACCCTCACGGTGACCCCATCCAGCGAGCCTGTCGAGGTGCCTGTTGACGGGCAGACCAACGGGGTTCTCGATGCCTAGATAATTCGTGCAGTAGGAGATGCACTCTTCGGTCAGAAATCCCCTGGCTATACTTCTCTATGGACGTGACATGTTGCGAACGTATCCTTTGATGACACCATTCATCCTTTCGAACAGCATCATGATGTGCAGGAACATTGGCCCAAGTTGGATGATATCCTCCACTATATGGACCAGCAGATGCACCATAACGTCAAAGAATGCGGGCGGGAAGTACATCTCAAGCTCGCATAGTATCACCACGATCTCTTCCTGTAGCCTTCTGATTTGCCTCACGCCAATCGACTTCCGAGAGATGACGTCGAAAAAGTTGCATAGGCCAAATAGTGTTTCACGGACGTGCGCGTCCATGATCCCACGGATTGCAACTGGAAGTATCTGCGTCATCAGCACGTGAAAGTCGTGAGACTTCATCCCACTGAACTTCTGCTTCGCTGGGTCTAGGTATCTGCTTATCTTCCCCGCGTAACCGTAAGGAAGTTTTACTCCTAGGAGGCAGGTGAAAAACTGCTCGATCTCCTCCTGACTTAGAGTGAAGCACGCGGGAGGGTAGTCATTTCCGGTCTTCTTCGCCTTTTTGCCTTTGCGACGACTTACTGTGTCCTGCTTCGCCTCATCATCATCATCATCATCATCATCATCATCATCATCATCATCATCATCATCATCATCATCATCATCATTAGCGTGAAGCTCCTGCCTGATGCCCATTGATTTCAAGTCTGCCCTTGCTTTCGGCCCATCTTTGGTCCTCTCTGGCATGTTGAGAAGGGTACCAAGCAGACTCTCGCACACGTTCTTCGTGATATGCATGACATCAAGGCTGTGAGGCACACGGTGGATCTTCCAATACAGCAAGTCCCAGAAAACAGACCTCGTTTTCCATACCTTCAGCAGCGGCTCTGGCGCCTTTCCCTTCTTTCCCGGCTCTGGCGCCTTTTGCTTCTTTCCCGGCAGTGGGCAGTCTTTCCAATTTTTCAACAGCTTGTCTATTTCCTCGCCGCTCCTCGTACACGGGCGTTTTCGGGGTTCGGTTTCACCATCGAACAGATCCATACGTTTCCTCCACGGGTCATCGTCGCGAAGCCACCTTCGATGTCCCATGAACACGGTTTTCGAAGACCCGAGATCTCTATCTAGCTGGCGATACGTTGTGTCATCCATGCACCTTAGGCATCCAGAAAATCTGTGGACTACCTGCCCCGCGAGATATCCGTAACCGAGATAGTCGTGCACCGTCGTGAGCAGTGCGGCTCTCATAGGGAAATATTCTTTCTCTGCAGCGTCCCACGTATTGGCTGGCGTTTTCCACAGTGTGTCAAGCTCCTCTTTCAGCAGCCCCAGATACAGATTGATTTCGTTCCCTGGTTGTTTCGGCCCTTCAATTAGCATACTCATGTGAATGTACTTCCTCTTCATGCACAACCAGGGGGGAAGGTTGTACATCCACACAAACATAGGCTAGGTGCTATGTGTGCTTCTCTGGCTGCCAAACGGATTGACTCTATCGGTGCTCGCGCCAAGCACGATGTTCCTTGGATCCTTCCCAATTTCCGGGTCTTCGAAGTTCAACGCTTGCCACTGGCTCGCATCCTTAGGGTGACTCAGCATCTTGTCTTTTTTATCTATCTCCGGATCATTTGCGTCATCTTCTCGCTTCTTCTCCTCCCTATCCGCGTGCCAATGCAGGAGCTTTGCTACCTTAGGGTCCGCGAAATACCGCTGTAGACGAGGAGTGATCGGAAAGTACCACACCACTTTTCGAGGAGCTTTCTTCCTCTTCTTGTATCGAGTGACACCGCACACCGGACATATGGTAGACTCCGCGTGATCGTCCCGATAAATGATGCAATTGTTCATGCACACATGGTATTTCACGTGCGGTAAATACAGAGGACACACGATTTTCTTCGCCTCCTCCAAACTGGTCGGGCACTTGTTCCCCTTGGGAAGACGTTCGTGCCAGAATGACATGTTCTCGTCGAAGCATGCGTCGGTCATTTTGTGTTTACCTTCATCTCCAGATCCATGAGCGTTACTTTCAGGCGGGTATCCTCGGGCCTGCATCCTTCATACAATGGAGTAACCGCGTCTAACTCAAGTTGATCCATCTTGGCTTTCTCTCGGGCGGCAGCTCTTGCGTTATCCGTCTGCTTGAGAAGCAGCTCTTGAATATGAGGGTCCTTCACCCAGCCCATCGATGGTCCAGCATCGTTTGCTCCGCCGGCATCATCATCTTCATGATCGTGCCCGTCGTCTGCTCCGGCATCTTCCTCGTCATCATGTCCTGCATCTTCTACATGATGACTGTGTACAACATCACCGTCATGATCATCTCCTGCGGATTCTTTGTCTTCTCGCCCGCCCGAGCCGTGGTGGTTGTCTTGCTGCCCTTCCTCATTTCTTGCCCGGCCCCCATGGACGACTTCGTAGTCATCTTCATCACCTTGCCACCGATAGCCATCCATGAAACCACGCAAGAGCAGGTGGTCCCGCACCTGCCCGGAATCCGGGTCCGCAATAAGGCTCTTCAGCTTGCATCTTCGAAACGGACATCTTATCTCCGTCTCATTCTTTTGAAGCATCTCGGCCTTCACGAACCTCAAAAACCTATTCACGATGCCTTCGCTCATCGTGCGGACCATGGTCGCCTGCGGGGTAGAGCAAAACGATATTTTAGAACCAAGAAAAAATTTGGCATGACTTTCCCTAAAAATAGGACCAAAAAGAATGCTTAATGCCAAAATTCTCGCCGAAACGGAAATGAATCAACATTCCGGCAAAATATTGGCAACTATCGCATTTCAAATACCGGTACACCTCCAAACACAAACACATATGCAACACCACAAACATATGCAACACCACGAACATACATAGATCTAGCTGGGCCATAAAAAGTGCATGTGCACATTGTTGTAGGGAGAACAACATAAATATAGCTTCCCCCCTTACTTACCTATCAAAACAAGGTAATTTAACCACTTAATTTGAATGAATCTATGGTGGAAATGAGGTGAAAAAGAGGAGGCACCCGAGACAAGGAGGAGGTGGAGAGAATGAAGTGGGGAGAAAGTGAGTGTGGGTAGGAGAGGCTGTCCAAAATATCTTGTTGCTGCCCACTTACTAATGGCGCACCATCTCTAAATGCGCCATTCGTAATCCAGGTTACTAATGGCGCACCTTCTGGTGGGGCGCCATTAGTAGTTTTGCAAAAAAAAACATACTAATGGCGCACTGTTCCACAGTGCGCCATTACTAGTTTAAACTAGTAATGGCGCACGGTGGAACAGTGCGCCATTAGTAGTTTTGCAAAAAAATGAATAAAAAATATAATAAAAAAACAACATTAGTGGCGCACTTTCCGATAGGTGCGCCATTACTAGTTACAACTAGTAATGGCGCACTGAGTCCGGATGCGCCATTAGTATGTTTGGACAGGCGCACTAGTTCAAAAAAATTGATACTAATGGCGCACCTTGGGCCAGGTGCGCCATTAGTAGTTTCAACTCTAATGGCGTATCAGAAGGTGGTGCGCCATTAGTATATACTAATGGCGCACCGCTTGTCTGGTGCGCCATTAGTGTCAATCCCATTTATAGCCCTTTTTCTAGTAGTGAAAGATACAAAATATGATTATCATGAGCACATGGCTCTTGCTTCAAGGCAATTTTGGAGCAAGAAGAACTCAAGACCCAACTTCAACAAGAACAACTCAAGTGGCTTCAAGGGCAAACGACGAGTAAGAACTTGTTACAACTGTGGCAATCTGAGCCATTTCGTTGCGGATTGTCCTTACGAGAAGCAGGAAGACAATGGTGGCAAGCTCATCCGAAAAGACAAAGCCAAGTCCTTCCCCAACAAGAACAACTTCACCAAGAAGACTCCTACTCGAGGGTTGGTGGTTCAAGAAGAATACCGTGAGGATGACGATGATGATGAAGATAATGAAGCAATAGACATGGCATCCGTTGCCATTGCCACAACTCCCCGGATGTCTCTCTTCGATTCACCCAATGAGAACATCACCGCCAAGTGCCTCATGGCTAAAGCCACCAACAAGGTAACCCCCAACATCAAAACTACCATCATTACTAATCCCTCTTTGACGGATGACATTGATGAAAGTGAAGAGTCTAATGAGGAAGTAAATGAATTTGAGTCTTTTATGAGTAAACTCAAAGGCAAATCCAAGAAGCACTTTGTTGCTCTCTTGGAACAACTTGGTGAAGCCAATGACATGATCGAGGCTCATGAAGAAACCATCTCTAAGATGGAAGGCCATAGTCGTGACTATGCCGATGAGATATCGGATCTTTCTAATGCTCTTGAGGAAGAGCGTGAGCATCGTTTGACTCTTGAGGAGTCACACAACGATGACCATGCTAAATTAAAGAAAGATCTTGATCATGCTATTGTTGTCTCTCGTGTGGCTAACTCCGAGAAGGTTAAACTTGGGATTGATCTTGCTAGACTCAAAGAGGAGTTTGATGTACTTGACAAGGCTCACAAGGCCTTGAAGGGTGCTCATGCTAGCCTCAAGGAGTCTCATGCTCAACTCCAAGTGAAGTTAACCAAGGAGAAAGCCACTTTTCCTCATATGGTCTTAATTGATAACGCAAATGCTACTAACCCATGTTATGAACATGTGCATCTTGTGGAGGACAATGCCCAGTTGAAAGAGCAATTGAAGAAAGGTCTTGTGACATGCATTCAAGGTGAGAAAAACCTCAATGACCTTTTGAGCAATCAAAATGAAGTTGTGGCCAAGGAGGGAGTTGGGTTTACCCCCAAGTCCAAGAACATGAAGAAGAATGAAAAGACCAAACGACCTCCTCCTCTCAAGCAAACATTTATGAAGGAGGGAGAGGGTGCTCCTAAGGAGAATAAGAACAATGTGAAGGGTGGTGATGTCAAGAAGGGCAATGCCACCCCTTCCAACAAAGCCGGCGACTTTAACCCCTCTTATGTGTTATGCCGTGCTAGTGATGGACATGTTTATGCAAAATTTGTTGGTTCTCCTTATGAGTATACCGAATGGTATATTTGGGTTCCCAAGACCGTTGTTGCTAACATCAAAGGACCCATTACTCAATGGGTACCTAAAACCAAGCATTGATTTCATGTAGGGGTTTGCTTCCGGTGGAGAATCATGGTTGCTCGATAGTGGAGCAACAAATCATATGACCGGAAGCAAGGAGTTGGTGGTGGACGTGCACAAGATCCCATCTATGCCGACCAACGTTGAGTGGGGTGATACCTCGTCTTCTAAGGTATTGGGTCTTGGCAAGGTTGTCATTTCTCATGGTCTAACGATCGAGAAAGTCATGCTTGTCGAGTCCCTTGCATTCAAACTTCTTTCCGTTTGTCAACTTGCACTCATGGGTTTTGCCACCATCTTTGATATTGATACCGTGGACCTCTTGTGGAGCAAGACTCTTAAAGTAGCCTTTGTTGGGCATGTCGAGAACGGTCTCTATGTGATTAACTTTTTGGAGTGACCCACTAAGACCGCGACATGCCTAATGGCTAAAGTTGATGTGGGATCGCTTTGGCATCGCCGTTTAGCCCACGTCAATATGAGATCTTTGCAAAGTCTTCTCAGGGGGAACCATGTCCGTGGACTAAGAAATGTTAGTTTTGCCAAAGATTGTGTTTGCAGTGCTTGTATCGAAGGGAAGCTTCATGAGAAGGCTCACCCTCCAACGACTATCATCTACTCGAAGAGACCCTTGGAGCTCCTTCACATGGACCTCTTTGGGCCTCCATCCTTTGATAGTCTTGGGGGTAGAAAGTATTGCTTGGTGATTGTGGATGATCATTCAAGATATAATTGGGTATATTTCTTCAAGAGGAAGAGTGAAACTCAACAAACCGCCATCGACGTTGCAAATGAAGCTCAATGCCGACTTGATGCAAAGATATTGACAATAAGAAGTGACAACGGCACCGAGTTCAAGAACTACACCTTGGATGAGTTTCTTAGTGATGAGGGGATCAAGCATCAATATGCTGCACCATATACCCCTCAACAAAATGGTGTCGCGGAGAGGAAGAACCGGACGTTAATGGATGCGGCAAGAACCATGATGGCGGAGTTCAAGTCTCCATACAACTTTTGGGCTGAAGCCATCAACACATCATGTCATGCATCCAATCGGCTCTATCTTCGCAAAGGCTTGAACAAGACTCCTTATGAAATACTTACCGGTAACAAGCCCAACCTCAAGTACTTTCGGGTGTTCGGGTGTAAGTGTTTCATTCTCAAGAAAGATATCCGTTTGTCTAAATTTGAGTCTAGAGCTTATGAGGGCATATTTGTTGGTTATGCTACAAACTGTCATGCTTACCGTGTCCTCAACAAGTCCAACAGACTCATTGAGGAGACGTGTAACATGGAGTTTGACGAAAATAACGGCTCCCAAGTGGAGCAAAGTGGTACTTGTGATGTAGGTGATGAAATTCCTCCCCAACCATAATAAGAAAGGGTGTGGGTCATATCCTACCCATTGAGGAACCCCTTGTGGCCGAAGGAGAAGGACAATGCTCCAGTCAAGAGGAGCCATCATCGACCCAAGACCCACACGCTTCTGAAGAACATAGTGAAGGCCCTCAACCTCGTGAACAAGACCAAGGGCAAGATCAACCTCAAGATGGTGATGATCCACCAAATGATGGCCAAGGTCAAGTTCTCTCCCTCGAGCAAGTTCAAGATCAAGAGCAAGCTCAAGACGGCGCTCAAGATAATCAAGTTAATCCTCCTCCCTCCACATCCGAGTAGGAATTAGAGCGTCGTGCCGTGAACGTTTCCAAGCTCACCACCAAAGGTCATCTCATGGAGAATGTGGTTGGAAGCCTAAGAAAGGGGGTACGCACTCGTAGACAATTAGCAAACTATTGTGAACATCACGCGTTTGTCTCTTGTGTTGAACCCCAAAAGGTCTATGAGGCGCTCGAAGATTCGGATTGGCTCAATGCCATGGATGAAGAACTCAACAACTTCGAGTACAACAAGGTGCGAAGATTGGTGCCAAGGCCGTCGGGGAACCACAACGTCATTGGAACCAAGTGGATTTTCAAGAACAAGCAAGATGCTCATGGGGACATCATTATCAACAAGCCAAGATTGGTAGCACAAGGCTACTTCCAAGTCGAGGGTATCGACTACGGTGAAACCTTTGCTCCCGTCCTTGAATCCATTCGTTTGTTGATTGCTTATGCTTCCCATCACAACTTTAAGTTACAACAAATGGATGTGAAAAGTGCTTTTCTTAATGGTCCTATTAATGAGTTGGTTTATGTCAAGCAACCCCCCGGGTTCGAGGAACCCTACTTCCCGGATCATGTGTATCAACTCGATAAGGCACTCTATGGCCTTAAACAAGCCCCACGTGCCTTAAACAAGATCATGGATTTGAGGTTGGGCAAATCGATCCCACTCTTTTTACTAAGAAGGTCAAAGGGGAGTTGTTTGTATGCCAACTATATGTTGATGATATTATCTTTGGTTCCCCTAACAAAGCTTTCAATGAGGAATTTGCAGCTCTCATAACCTCTAAGTTCAAGATGTCTTCGATGGGAGAGTTGAAGTTCTTCCTTGGTTTTGATATCAAACAAAGAAGAGAAGGTACCTTCATCAACCAAGCCAAATAAACTCAAGACATGCTAAAAGGATTCAAGCTAAGTGATGTCAAGCCGGCTTCTACTCCAATGCCTACCAAGTGCCAACTTGACATTGATCCCAATGGTAAAGTGGTGGATCAAAAGGTATATCGCTCCATGATTGGATCCTTGCTTTACCTTTGTGCATCTAGACCGGATATCATGTTGAGTGTGGGAATATGTGCACGGTTTCAAGCCGCACCGAAGGAAATCCACTATGTGGCGGTCAAGCGAATGTTTCAATATTTGGCTCATACCCCAAACATTGGCTTATGGTACCCAAGAGGAGCAAACTTCAATCTTGAAGGATATACGAATTCCGATTGGGCGGGAGACAAAGTGGATAGGAAGTCCACTTCTGGAGGGTGCCAATTTCTTGGTTGCTCTTTGGTGAGTTGGTCTTCCAAGAAGCAAAGTTGTGTGTCTCTCTCGTCCACCGAAGCGGAATATGTGGCAGCCGGTAGTTGTTTTGCACAACTCATATGGATGAGGAAAACTTTAAAGGAGTACGTTGTCATTTGTGAAAAGGTGCCTCTTTTGTGTGACAATGAAAGTGCCATCAAGATTTTTCTCAACCCGGTGCAACACTTCAAGACAAAGCACATTGAGATTCGGTATCACTTCATCCGGGATCATATTAGGCAAGGGGAGATCGAGCTCAAGTATGTCAACACTCATGATAACCCTGTAGATATTTTCACGAAGCCCTTGGATGAAGCAAGATTTCGCGAGTTAAGGCATGAGCTAAATATCATTGATTCGAGCAATGTGACTTGAATCCTTGCACATCCCACCTAACTCAACTTGTTGTCTAGTTTAGGTGTAGGCATGGATATAGGGGGACTGTCGTTCTCTCAATGAACTCTTCCTCCCCCCATTATGCATAAATTGATCAACTCTTTCACATCAGCCATTTTTATGGTACTTGTGCTTCAAAGACGAGTTTTGGTCATTGGCCCAAGGATAATTCTTTTCCGTGCCATACCAATTGACTCAAACATAGGTGGCTCTGGCCACCGCCCTCTCCTTGGAGAAGTTGTGTCTCGTAGTTGGTCTTCGTTGTTGTGTGCCTTCCTCCTCTCCTTGCCGTGTTTGGGTCGTCGTTTGTGTTCGCCTCTTTGTTGGTTGGTGTTTTCCGGAGGTTGTTTTGATTTCTCTTCCCTTTCTCCCGTGTGTTCTAGCACTTTCTTGGTTTACGATACTACCGTGGTGAGCCACGGTACTACCGCAGGAGCTGGTGGTTCTACGTTTATTTAGTGGCCCTCCAGGGGCACGATACTACCGCTTCCATCACGGCAGTAATTTTTTATTGCCGCTGCAAGAGCAGTACTACCGCCCAGTGCGCGGTACTTCCGCCCTGGCGGTACTACCGCGATGACCCGTGGTACTTTTGTGCCCACGTGAGCGGGTGGGGGTTAAGACCAGGACAGGGGGAGTTCTAACTTCCCCATGCCCATTCATCTCTATTCCCCACCCCGTCTCTCTCTCTCTCTCTCTCTCTCTCTCTCTCTCTCTCTCTCTCTCTCTATCTCCTGCCCAAGAACGGCGCCGGAGGCCTTTGCCGGATCTCCGTCTCCGGCCGCTCTCCTCGGATTCCGACCGGTGGAATCGTTCCCCGCCTCGCCCTCTTGCCATGGACCAAGGTTTTCCCCAAGTCCCTCTCCTTTTTATCCTTCCTTGTGCTTTTAGGTTTTGGGGAGATGCATGTGGTGTTCTTGAGATTTTTGGCTAAATCTGTGCAAGTGGGATTCGTAGGACAGTGGTAGTGTAGTAAGCATGTTCTTTGGATAGTCCAAATAGTTCCGGTTGATCAACGGTAGTACCGAGGTTGTCCTGCGGAGGCTCTAGATCCAGATCCACGACTTTTGTCGCGGTTTTCGATCCGCGCGGTAGTACCGCTCCTCCTGGAGCGGTACTACCACAGCCTCGCCTGGTTCTGATGCCTTGCGGCACTTCCGCACCTTGGTGCTGTACTACCGCTTGGCATCCGAAAGTAAAAAATTACTTCCGCCCCAAGCGCGGTACTACCATGCCACCCCGGCACGGTACTACCGTGGCTGGAGCGGATGTAATTTTTTACATCCGTAACCCTGCTCGGTACTACCGTAGATTCATCCAGCGCCCTTTTGTGTTGTCCAGATCTCATGTTTTTTTGTTTCTTTTGGTTTGGCCTCTGCTTTTGCATTGATCCGTCTTGTTCCCGTGCATGTTTTTGTGTTTTTATGTCTAGGTGGTGGCTCCGGTTCCTTTGCTCGTCGCTCGAATCCCAGCAGTTACAGAGGGTCAAAGCGGCCGCGCAACCCAGATGAAGCTCCAGAGGGGTCCTCTGCTTCCCAACGCAGGACCAAGCACACCGCCAGCAAGGAGAAGGAGCCCGTCATGGGCATGGATGAGATGCCCCAGGCCGAGTTTGTAATTCGAAGGGAAGATCAATCCCTATGTGACTCCCCGGGCTAGCTCGCGAGGCAATGATCTCTTCTGGAGCAAGTAGCAGAATCTGATCTATATGGATGTGATCAAGGCCAAGCAGAATCACTACATCGAGGTTCACTAGATTGACATGCATCACATGAGGCAGGACAAGCACCGTGGGTACTTTGGAGAGGCCTTGGATCTTGTGGAGCAGTTCGGCATTGAACACATGCTCTCCTTCCACAAGGATTTTGATCCAGAGATCATAGCACAGTTCTTTGATTCGGTCCACTTCGACGTTGATGAAGCAAGGACCATGACTTGGATGACCAATGGTCGACGGATGTCTGCTACCTGGAAGGAGTTCATGTAGTTGCTTCAAGTTCCTGATGATGGGCTCGACTCGCCAGTTGGAGTTCACCCTCATGCCAATTCTCAGTCTGCCAACAAGAACAAGCTCATGCCATTCCTTGTTCAGAAGACTCTTCCAAGCAAGAAGAAGGTGTGGGTGCTTAACCCCTTCCTTGACATCATGCATAGGCTCTTCCGGAACACACTCTTCCCGCGTATTGGTGACATGGGACAGGTACATGCTTACCTCGTTGACATGATGCTCCTTTGTGAGGAGGCCCGTCAGGCTCAGACTCAGCCACTTGATGTCTCACATATCATGTGGTGTGAGCTTCAGTTCGCCGTGTTCAACCGTAAGGTCCCCATCTATGGGCCTTACCTGTTTCACCTGATCTCCAAGACTTGGGAGCAGCTCTTTCCCAATGATGAGTTTGAAGATCCAGGCTGGATTCATCATGAGCCCATCAAGCTCCGCATCAAGCCCGAATGGGCTAACACCACCACTACTGCTGAGGCTGCCAGGATGGTTGTCGATGAGGAGTAGATTGAGGAGGAAGAGGCTGCTGAGGACCGTTCTGCTTTCACTACTCCCTCTGCTGAGCCCTCTTGGGCGAAGAAGCTGAAGAACAAGATGAAGAGGCTGTTCTACATGCAGGTTCAGGGTCAGTACAAGGCCCATGTTGCTCGGAAGGAGGGTCGCCATCGCGACATCAGGATCTTGAGGGCATGCGGGGAGGACGTGGGCAGCGGCTCTGAGAAGCACATCACCCCCGAGGCTGCCTGGATGGCTAAGCAGGGCTACCAGTGGACCGATTCTGAGGAGGAGTACGTTCCTGCTGCAGAGTCTGGCAATGAGGAGTCGTTTTGCGCCTGAGCTACCACCTTTGTTGTAGGTTCCCTCTCTGCTTTTTTGGTGTTTGGATGCCAAAGGGGGAGAGAGTGTAGGATTTGCATGTCGTGTGTCGTGTGTTTCATCGTTTGCTTTGCTTTCCGTCGTTGAACTTATTTGCTTTGGTTTGGTTGTGCTCGTGAGACTAAGTTTATCATATGGTGTAAGACATATGCACTCTATCGTACCTTATTACCTTGTTGAGCTTATGCTATATCGTGCTATTTATGTTTTGCTCATATCTTCTATCTTGTTTAGTGTTAGCCTTACCTTTGCAAGATATGCTTTGTTTCTAAAATATAGGGGGAGTGGTGATCCTAGTATTCGTGCCGAGTAGTCCAAAGCACTTTACTCTCTAGCACGAATCTAGGGGGAGCTCATCTATATTTTAGAGATGTGGGGTTTGCTTGTGCTATATTCATTCCCTTTGTGCAAATCCCGTATTGTCATCAATCCACCGAAAAGGGGGAGATTGTAAGGGCATTCTTGTCCCTAAGTAGTTTTGGTGATTGATGACAATGCCTTTGCAGACTAATCATGTGTATTGACCTTTTCAAATATTTCATGACTAAACACAAGATGGTTTGATGCCCTTCGAAGATTATTGAAGATGGCGTCTCTCTACGGTTCTTTTCGGTGGAGTTGAGTCGTAGGAAAGCCGTACTATTAAGAGGAGGTCCGCTTCGGAAAGGTTTGGATGGAATCTCACGTACACATCCCCTTTTGCACCGCCTTTCCTCTGGATCTTTGGAGTGTTCCTCCGTCTCACCTTGTCTCTGTGAAATGAAGGACTCCGTGTTGCTCTTCTCAGGCTGGCGGTAGTACTGCTCCTCCGAGCAGTACTACCGCAGGAGCCAGCGGTAGTACCGGGCTCCGGCACGGTAGTACCATGGGATCCCATGGTAGTACCGCTCCTCATAAGCGGTAGTACCATGAGTTCTGGACTGGCGCCGCTGCTCAAGTGGTAGTAGGGGCAGATGTTATTTTTTACATCCGCATCCTACGCGGTAGTACCGTGGTGAGGCACGGTAGTACCGTGTCGCCTGGCCAGGTACAACAGCATGAGCGGAGGAAGGGGCGGATGTAAGTTTTTACATCTCCACCCTTCACGGTAGTACCGCACCCCTGGTCGCGGTAGTACCGTGTCGGATTTTCGCTCGACAACTTCTCAGCGGAGATAGTCACGGATGTAATTTTTTACATCTCTGCCTACAGTGCCTGGCCTGTGGCTGGCCTGCGGTAGTACCGCAGAGTACCGCGCCTGCCGTTCTACCATGCCCTGTCCGTGCTCTTTTGTTCAGGTCCAGGCTGTGCCGCGCCCACGGTAGTACCGCGATCCGCTGCGGTAGTACCGCAGGCCCGTGCGGTAGTACCGCTCCTGTGGTGCGGTAGTTCCGCGGGTCACGGGCTGAGTGGTTGGTAAAGGTTGGAATTGTCCCCCCCACTATATAAGGAGGTCTTCTTCTCCAAGAAGACTCACCTCTTCCAACCCTAAGCTCCATTGTTGCTCCAAGTTTCATTTTTGCCCGATCTCTCTCCCTAGCCAATCAAACTTGTTGATTTGCTTGGGATTAGGTGAGAAGGCCCCGATCTACACTTCCACCAAGAGAAATTTGATTCCCCCCACTAATCCCTAGCGGATCTTGTTACTCTTGGGTGTTTGAGAACCCTAGATGGTTGAGGTCACCTCGGAGCCATAGTCCATTACGGTGAAGCTTCCTGGTGTCGTTGGGAGCCTCCAATTAAGTTGTGGAGATTGCCCCAACCTTGTTTGTAAAGGTTCGGTCGCCGCCTTCAAGGGCACCAATAGTGGAATCACGACATCTCGCATTGTGTGAGGGCGTGAGGAGAATACGGTGGCCCTAGTGGCTTTTTGGGGAGCATTGTGCCTCCACACCACTCTAACAGAGACGTACTTCCCCTCAAAAGGAAGGAACTTCGGTAACACATCCTCGTCTCCACCGGCTCCACTCTTGGTTATCTCGTGCCTTTACTTGTGCAATCTTATTTGTGTTGTATCCCTTGCTTGCTTTTGTGCAAGTTGTTATTGCATCATATAGGTTGCTCACATAGTTGCATGTCTAGACAACCTACTTTGATGCAAAGTTTAAATTGGTAAAGAAAAGATTAAAAAGTGTTAGTTGCCTATTCACCCCCCCCCTCTAGTCAACTATATCGATCCTTTCAACTAGAAAACTGTTTGTACATTACTCCATGACCACACATTTCCATTGTGGTTGTTTTTTAATACAAGTAGTATAGATTTAGCTACTCGGCTCAAATCCATTTCTATTTCAAATAATTAGATTTTAGATCACTTTGATAATCTAATTATCATACAAATCTACAAGTTTCTGATTTTTATCAAATTTCTACAATTATATTCCTCTATACATGTTTGATTGAACATGGAGTCAATAACCATCTCAGCTATTAGTAAGACAAACAGAATTAGCCTACCTTTGGAATTGTGGATTGTCATGATCCCGTTTACCCAATAACATTTTGTGTTTTTAGTATTTTTTGACATACTCCTCTCATACTTTGGTTGTTATTTTTTTACAACCGATTATAAAATAGCCACATCACAACACAATATAGCATAAATGAACACGATAATTCTTGAAAGTTTTCTACATGAATTTTATCACATGATTTTGAAGGATTGAAAGAATATTATTTATACATGCTATATATTGCATAATTTTGAATAAAATTGATTTTTTACACATATTGCATGTTCCCAAAAGAGGCAAGTACAATCAATGTTTTCCATGAACTTTTACTAAGGTTATGTATGATGATAGCCCGTGCGGATGCACGGGTTGACGACTAGTATTTACTAATTGGAGGCACTATAAGAGGCTTCACATTAATCCACATCAACAAAATTAATCTAGCCATCAGATTATAAATTTGATGGTCAAGATCTATTAAAAGACGTTACATCGTTTTAAAAAAAATCCCACATACATAGATAGGATTAAGCTGACACGTACACCTAGCTAACATGTATAGTTTGATTCTCAAAAAAAATTATACGTACCAAAAAAATGTCCCCAACACACACGTCCAATATCTGAAAAAAGATGACCAGCGTGTGCCTTCTTACTTTAAAGGATGTTTCCTAATTTAAAAAAAGGAATCACACGTACATGAGCCAACAAAGAAATAAAATACATGTAGAAATAAAAAGTCCTCAGTGCTCACGTCTCATATGTCACTCCAAAAAAACATCCACGCACCTATAAGAAAAAAACTTCAAGCCTCACGTCCTGGAAAAAGGAGAGTCTTCCTTATTTTAAAAAAGTAATTTCAGTTGTGGGGTAGAGGAAGGCTAAACGTGTTGCCACTGCAGTAAAAGTCTTCTTTTTATACTCAGAGTTGTACCAAAGGATCATGCCTTGAAGATGCTGCCTCTAACAGTTGTGCTTTTTGTTGTAATTGTAGAACCGAAGATGAAGAGGAATGGTGACATTAAGTTCTGGCTACTAAAAGAAGGAAGGTTGCAGCCGAAGAGCAACCTGAAGATATAATGTCAAATATTGAAGATGAAGCAGTCCATTCTCCACCTCCAGCCCATTCTGCAGAGATTGAATTTGATATTGAAGATGAAGCAGTCCATTCCGATGCAGAGATTGAAAGTGATAGTGAAGATGAAGCAGTCCATTCCCCGTGTGCAAGGGCATATAATATTCAAAGGCTTCCTCCTGATCCAGGGGAGCGGATTCCTATTTCAGAGTATGATGTCGATGATCAAGATGAAGTTCGGAGACAATATATTGCAAAGCAAGCAGTCCAACCATATGCACACAACTTTCAAGTCAGGAAAATCTATGGTAAAAATAGACACTTCAACTTTGTTTGGTTTGAGACCTACAAATGGTTAGAATACAGTGTCAAATATGAGGCAACATTTTGCTTTGTGTGTTATTTGTTCAAAGGGAAATCTAATGGGTGGCCTAGGGGTGATGCCTTTGTTAATGGTGGTTGGAAAAATTGGTATAAGCCCGATGCATTGGTCAAACATGTTGGTGGTATTAATAGCATTCACAACAGACCTCAAGAGAAGTACAATTTATTTGTGGCAGCCCAACCATCAATTGATAACATTATGGTGATGGTGGATAAAGAGGATTTGCGTATGTACAAGGCTAGGCTAACTTATTCACATAGATGCTTGAGGTTTCTTTTGAACCAAGGATTGGCATTTCGTGGACATGATGAGAGTGAAGAATCTAGCAATAGGGGGAACTTTCTTGAACTTCTTAAGTGGCTTTCAGAAAATGATGAAGAAGTTAATAAACTTGTTTTGAACAATACTCCTGGGAATTGCATCTTGACTAGTCCAAAGATACAAAATGAAATAATTGAATGTTGTGCGGCGCAAACAACTAAAAGAATTATTGAAGATATTGGTGACGACCACTATGCAATCCTAGCTGATGAGTCTAGTGATGCATCTCATAAAGAACAACTTGCTCTCTGCATACTATTTGTTGACAAATCGGGAAGAGGATGTGACAGGTTCCTTGGAGTTGTTCATGTTGCCAATACAACTTCATTGTCACTTAAGGATGCAATTCAAACTTTGCTTAAAGATCATCATTTGACTCCTAGTCAAATACATGGGCAAGGATATTATGGGGCTAGCAACATGAAAAGGGAGATTAAAGGGTTGAAAACATTGATCATGAAAGAGTCACCCTCTGCCTATTACATCCATTGTTTTGCACATCAACATCAGTTGGTTCTTATAGCTGTGGCAAAGGACAATGAACCATGTTTGTGGTTCTTTGATCATGTCTCTTACTTGCTCAATATTGTTGGAGTTTCTTGTGAGTGCCATGACATGCTTCGAGATGTTAGAGCTCAAAAGGTGTTGGAAGCACTTGAAATGGGTGAGATTGAAAGTGGAAGTGGGCTAAATCAGGAGATGGGACTAGCTAGACCCGGCGACACTCGTTGGGGTTCTTATTTTAAAACCATTATGCACATTGTTAGCATGTATTCCACAATCCTTGAAGTACTTGATGCTATTGGAAAAGATCCTTCACAAAAAAGTGAGTGGACAAGAATATGTAGAGTTGCTCAAGCCTTTGAATCATTTGACTTTGTTTTCAATCTTCACTTGATGCTTGTTATTCTTGGCTATACAAATGAGTTGTCCAAATCTTTGCAAAAGAGAGATCAAGATATTGTCAATGCAATGACACTTGTTAGTTTGGCAAAGAGTAGAATGCAACACATGAGGTCTCATGGTTGGGAAGATTTTCTTGCAAAGCTAACCTTATTTTGCAACAAACATGACATTCAAGTTCCTTTGTGGGAGGATATTTATGAGCCTAATCGAAGATCACGTCGGTATTATGAAGTACAAACAAATGATGATCGTTATGGAAGAGAAGTATATCTTGGTGTCATTGATCAAACCATTCAAGAGCTTGACAATCGGTTTGATGAGGTTAATACGGAGTTGCTTATTTGCATGTCGGCTTTGAATCCCCTCAATTCATTTGCTTCTTATGATGCACTCAAGGTAATGAGACTTGCTGAATTCTATCCCATGGACATTTCAAGCATAGATTTGATAAGGCTAGAATTTCAACTTACTAATTTTATTGATGATATGAGACAAGATGATAGGTTTAGAAATGCAAGTAATATTGGTGAGCTCTGTATTATGCTTGTTGCAACAAAGAAGCATGTTCTTTATGATTTGGTCTACTTACTCATCAAATTGATATTGATTTTATCGGTGGCGACGGCGAGTGTTGAAAGAGTGTTTTCAGCAATGAATCTAGTGAAAAATAAGTTGAGGACTACTATGAGTGATGATCGCTTGAATGATTGCTTGGTGACATTTATTGAATGAGATGTGTTCATGCAAGTAAGCGAAGATGACATAGTTGATGCTTTCATGGCAATGCAAAAATGTAGAGTTACGTAGTGATGTAATTTTCTATTTGTGCTTCTTTCATGTAAGACTACTTGTATTGTAATTGAGCACATTTGAGATATATTTTGTGAACTATTGTTGTGAGATTTGCATTAAGATACTCATGTATTATTTTGCCATATTTTGTCTGACACATGGATTAGGTGGGAAAAAAGATTTAGAATTTTTCTGGAAAGCATAAAGGAGTGTTTGAAAGGAGTTTTTCAAAGAAAGACCTTGGTGAAGCTGCTTACACATTGAGCATCAAGATCTATAGAGATAGATCAAGACGCTTGATAAGATTTTTCAATGAGTACATACCTGTGTTGCAAGGTGTTCTTGCCTGTGTTGCAAGGTGTGAAGTTTAGTAAGACGCAAAACCCGACCATGGCAGAAAATAGAAAAGAATGGACAGTCATTCCCTATGCCTCAGTCATAGGTTCTATAAAGTATGCTATGCTGTGTACTAGACCTATTGTATACCTTGCTCTGAGTTTGGCAAAGGAATACAATTTTGATCTAAAAGTAGATCACTAGAACAGCGGTCACAAATATCCTTAGTGGGGACTAAGGAGATGTTTCTCGATTATGGAGGTGATAAAAGAGCCAGTCGTAAAAGTTACAACGATGCAAGCTTTTACACCAATCCAGATGACTCTAAGTCTCAATCTAGATACATATTGAAAGCGGGAGCAATTAGCTAGAGTAGCTCCGTGCAGAGCATTGTGGACATAGAATATTTGCAAAATACATACGGCTTTGAATGTGACAGACCCGTTGACTAAACTTCTCTCATGAGCAAAACATGATCATACCTTAGTACTCTTTGGGTGTTAATCACATAGCCATGTGAACTATATCATTGACTCTAGTAAACCCTTTGGGCGTTGATCACATGACGATGTGGACTATGGGTATTAATCACATACAGATGTGAATATTGGTGTTAAATCACATGGTGATGTGAACTAGATTATTGACTCTAGTGCATGTGGGAGACTGAAGGAAATATGCCCTAGAGGCAATAATAAAGTTATTATTTATTTCCTTATTTCATGATAAATGTTTATTATTCATGCTAGAATTGTATTAACCGGAAACATAATACATGTGTCAATACATAGACAAACATAGTGTCACTAGTATGCCTCTACTTGACTAGCTCGTGAATCAAAGATGGTTAAGTTTCCTAGCCATGGACAAAAGAGTTGTCATTTGATTAACGGGATCACATCATTAGGAGAATGATGTGTTGACTTGACCCATTCCGTTAGCTTAGCACACGATTGTTTAGTATGTTGCTCCTGCTTTGTTCATGACTTATACATGTTCCCGTGACTATGAGATTATGCAACTCCCGTTTACCAGAGGAACACGTTGTGTGCTACCAAACGTCACAACGTAACTGGTGATTATAAAGGTGCTCTACAGGTGTCTCCGAAGGTACATGTTGGGTTGGCGTATTTCGATATTAGGTTTTATCACTCCGATTGTTGGAGAGGTATCTTTGGGCCCTCTCGGTAATACACATCACTTAAGTCTTGCAAGCATTGAAACTAATGAGTTAGTTGTGGGATGATGTATTACGGAACGAGTAAAGAGACTTGCCGGTAACGAGATTGAACTAGGTATTGGATACCGACGATCGAATCTCGGGCAAGTAACATACCGATGACAAAGGGGACAACGTATGTTGTTATGCGGTTTGACTGATAAAGATCTTCGTAGAATATGTAGGAGCCAATATGAACATCCAGGTTCCACTATTGGTTATTGACCGGAAACAGTTCTAGGTCATGTCTACATAGTTCTCGAACCCGTAGGGTCCGCACGATTAAGGTTTCGATGACAGTAATATTATGAGTTTATGAGTTTTGATGTACCGAAGGAGTTCAGAGTCCCGTATCAGATCGGGGACATGACGAGGAGTCTTGAAATGGTCGAGACGTAAAGATCGATATATTGGACGACTATATTCGGAGTTCGGAAAGGTTCGGAGTGATTCGGGTATTTTTCGGAGTACCGGAGAGCTACGGGAATTCGCCGGGGAGTATATGGGCCTTATTGGGCCATACGAGAATAGAGGAGAGAGGCCAAAAGGAAGGAGGCATGCTCCCCCCCTCTGGTCCGAATTGGACAAGGGGCGCAGCCCCCCTTTCCTTCTTCCTCTCCCCCTCTTTCCCCTTCTCCTACTCCAACAAGGGAGGTGGAATCCTACTAGGACTAGGGAGTCCTAGTAGGACTCCACAGTTGGCGCGCCCCCTCCTAGGGCCGGCCTCCTCCTCCCTTGCTTCTTTATATACGGGGGCAGGGGGGCACCCCATGACACACAAGTTGATCTACGGATCGTTCCTTAGCCGTGTGTGGTGCCCCCCTCCACCATATTCCACCTCGGTCATATCGTCGCGGAGTTTAGGCGAAGCCCTGCGCCGGTAGAACATCATCATCGTCACCACGCCCTCGTGCTGACGGAACTCATCCCTGGCGCTTTGCTGGATTGGAGCCGGGGAACGTCATCGAGCTGAACGTGTGCTGAACACGGAGGTGCCGTACGTTCAGTGCTTGGATCGGTCGAATCGTGAAGACGTACGACTACATCAACCGCGTTGTCATAACGCTTCCGCTTATGGTCTACGAGGGTACGTGGACAACACTCTCCCCTCTCATTGCTATGCCATCACCATGATCTTGCGTGTGCGTAGGATTTTTTTTGAATTTACTACATTCCCCAACATTTCCTACCTTCATAATTCAAATATTAAACTTGTACAATTAAATATATGTACTAAAAAACCTAAATTAGATCATTATTTTTCATGAAAATCCAGGCCACTCGATATTTCCTACATATTCTAGCACAAGTCATGCTCGAATCCAAGGAAAAATCCGGCATGACCTTTGCTAAAAAAGGACATATCGAGCGCCTGAAATTTGCCGGAACGGAAATTAATCAACACTCCAGCAAAACACAGGCCACTCAGAGGTGTAACCTGAACATGACCGGCCACTTGGGCAACCACATATCCAATTTGAGCAACACAAGATATACATGAAGATTTGTCTGGTCTCACCTCGAGGTCGGAGGGGGTCGCTGACTGATAACCCACAAGTATACAGAATAATTGTAGTCTCTTTTGATAAGTAAGAATGTTGAACCCAACGAGGAGCTAAAGGTAGGACAGATATTCTCTCAAGTCCTATCTACCAATGATACGACTCTACGCACGCTTAGTGTTTGCTTTACCTAAAACAAGTATGAAACTAGAAGGACTTTGTAGGTGTTGTTGGATAGGTTTGCAAGATAATAAAGAGCATGCAAATAAAAAGTAGGGGCTGTTTAGATAAAGAAGCAATAAAGTAAATATAGCGAGTGTGGAAAAGTGGTGGTAGGAGTTGTGAAATTGTCCCTATGCAATTGACTACGTTACTAGACCGATAATCACTATTACAATTCTATTTGAGGGAGAGGCGTAAGCTAACATACTTTCTCGTCCTGGATCATATGCACTTATGATTGGAACTCTAGCAAGCATCCACAACTACTAAAGATCATTAAGGTAAAACCGAACCATAGCATTAAAGCATCAAGTCCCCTTTATCCAATACGCAAACAACCTACTTACTCGGGTCTATGCTTCTGTCACTCACGCCACCCACCATAAGAAAATCATGAACATATTGCAAACCCTATAGTGGGAATCCCTCATGCTTGCGCAACATGGAGGGCACAATAGGACAACACCAATAATAAAACATGCAATTCAAACCAATCATAGCAATTCATCAATCACCGGTAGGACAACGAAAATCTACTGAGACATCATAGGATGGCGACACATCATTGGAAAATAAAGCACCATGTTCAAGTAGAGGGTACAGCGGGATGCGGGAGAGTGGACCACTGTAGATAGAAGGGGGAAGGAGATGGAGATGTTGATGAAGATGGCCGAGGTGTTGGTGAAGATCGCAGTGATGATGATGGCCCCCGACGACGTTCCGGCTCCATAGGAAGCAAGGGGGAGAGAGCCCCCCTTCTTCTTCTTCTTCTTCTTCCTTGACCTTATCCCTAGATGGGAGAAGGGTTTCCCCTCTGGTCCTTGGCTCCCATGGCGTGGGAGGAGCGAGAGCCCCTTCGAGATTGAATCTATCTCTCTGTCTCTCTCTGTTTCTGCATTCTTGATTCTTCCCTTTCACCGTTTTTTATATTCTCGGAGATCCGTAACTCCGATTGGGTTGCCCTTTTGACACGATTTCTATCCGGAAATTAGCTTTATTGCGGCGAAAGAAGGGCATCAACCGCCTTACGGGGTGGCCAGGAGAGTCCAGGGAGCGCCTGCCTCCCTTGGGCGCGCCCCCTATCTCCTGGCCCCCTCGGGCACCGTCTCGCGTTGATTTTTCTTCCAGAAAATCATAAATATTCCAAAAAAAATCTTCGGACGTTTTTATTCCGTTTGGACTCTGTTTGATATGGGGTTTCTACGAAACAAAAAACATGCAACAGACAGGAACTAGCACTGGGCACTGGATCAATATGTTAGTCCCAAAAATAGTATACAAAGTTGCCAAAAGTATATGAAAGTTGAATATTATTACCATGGAACAATACAAAATTACAGATACGACGGAGACGTATCAGCATCCCCAAGCTTAATTCTTGCTCGTCCTCGAGTAGGTAAATGATAAAAGAGAGAAATTTTGATGTGGAATGTTAGCTAGCATAATCTTGATCATGTATCTAATCATGGCATGAATATTAAGACACGAGTGATTCAAAGCAATAGTCTATCATTTGACATAAAAACGATAATACTTCGAGCGTACTAATAAAGCAATCATGTCTTTTCAAAACAACAAGGCCAAAGCAAGCTTATCCTTACAAAATCATATAGTTTGGCCGTGCTTCATTTTCGTCACACAAAATGCTCCCATCATGCACAACCCCGATGACAAGTCGAAAAATTGGTTCATACTTTTTAACGCGCTTCAACTTTTTCAACCCTCACGCAATACATGAGCGCAAGCCATGGATATAGCACTATAGATGGAATAGAATATGATGGTGGAGGTTATGTGGAGAAGACAAAAAGGGAGAAAGTCTCACATCGATGCGGCTAATCAACGGGCTATGGAGATGCCCATCAATTGATGTCAATGAGAGGAGTAGGGATTGCCATGCAACATATGCACTAAGAGTTATAAGTGTTTGAAAGCTCAAACTGAAAACTAAGTGGGTGCGCATCCAACTTGCTTGCTCATGAAGACCTAGGACATTTGAGGAAGCCCATCGTTGGAATATACAAGCCAAGTTCTCTAATTAAAATTCCCACTAGTATATGAAAGTGATAACATAGGAGACTCTCTATATGAAGAACATGGTGCTATGATGAAGCACACGTGTGGTAAAAGGAAAGTAACATTGCCCCTTTCTTATTTTCTTATTTTCTTTTTTTTCTTTTGGGCGGGCTTCTTTGGCCCCCTTTTTTTTATTTAGGCTTCTTTGGCCTCTCTCTTTTTTCTTTTTTTCTTTTTTTATTTTTTTCATGGGGTAATGCTCTATAATATTGACCATCACACTTTATTTACTTACAACTCAATATTACAACTCAATATCTATAACAAAGATATGACTCTATATGAATGCTTCCGGCGGTGTACCGGGATGTGCAATGATCTAGCAAAGCAATGACATCAAAAAATGGACAAGCCATGAAAACATCATGCTAGCTATCTTACGATTATGGAAAGCAATATGACAATGAATGCTCAAGTCATGAATATGATGTTGATGGAAGTGGCATGGCAATATATCTTGGAATGGCTATGGAAATGCCATAATAGGTAGGTATGGTGGCTGTTTTGAGGAAGATATAAGGAGGCTTATGTGTGATAGAGCATATCATATCATGGGGTTTGGATGCACCAGCGAAGTTTGCACCAACTCACGAGGTGAGAAAGGGCAATTCACGGTACCGAAGAAGCTAGCAATGATGGAAGGGTGAGAGTGCGTATAATCCATGGACTCAACATTAGTCATAAAGAACTCACATACTTATTGCAAAAATTTATTGGCCATTGAAACAAAGTACTACACGCATGCTCCTAGGGGGATAGATTGGTAGGAAAAGACCATCGCTCGTCCCCGACCGCCACTCGTAAGGAAGACAATCAAAGAAACACCCCATGCTTCAAATTTATCACACAACGGTTACCATACGTGCATGCTACGGGACTTCCAAACCTCAACACAAGTTTCTCTACAATCCACAACCACCCACTAGCATGACTCTAATATCACCACCTTATCGGAAAACTATTGCAAGGAATCAAACATATCATATTCAGCGATCTACAAGTTTATGTATGCTTTTATGACTAACCATGTGAATTACCAATTCCTGTCATCTCTCTAAATTGATATAAGTGAAGCAAGAGAGTTTAATTCTTTCTATAAGATATGGCCATGCTCTAACAAATATAAATGAAGCAAAAGAGCATTCTACAAATGGCGGTTTTCTATGTGAAGAGAAACAGGCAATCCAAACTTCAAACGATATACGTGAGGCACGTGAAGCATTCTATAAAGCCATACTCAAAAGATTTAAGTGAAGTGCAATGAGCATTCTATAAATCAACCAAGGACTATCTCATACCAGCATGGTGCATAAAAGAAATGTAAAAACTAAATGCAAAAGACGCTCCAAGACTTGCACATATCGCATGAACGAAATGAAAACGAAAACATACCGATACTTGTTGAAGAAAGAGGGGATGCCTTACGGGGCATCCCCAAGCTTAGATGCTTGAGTCTCCTTGAATATTTACTTGAGGTGCCTTGGGAATCCCCAAGCTTGAGCTCTTGCCTCTGTTCCTTTTCCTCATATCGAGACCTCCTCGATCAAACACTTCATCCACACAAAACTCCAATAGAAAACTCAGTAAGATCTGTTAGTATAATAAAGCAAATCACTACTCTAAGTACTGTATCAAACCAATTCATATTTTGTTTTTTCATGGTGTCTACTGTAATATAGCTTTTCCATGGCTTAATCCACTGATATAAATTGATAGATTTATCAAAACAAGCAAACTATGCATCAAAAACAGAATCTGTCAAAAACCGAACAGTCTGTAGCAATCTGAACATTCACAATACTTCTGGTACCCTAAATATTCTACCAAAATTAGGAAACATAAACAATTTGTTCATAAAGACAGTGCAAAAAGAATCAGAACCATTTGCAGTTCCAGCAAAAAACGTAAAATCGAGCACTACAGCCAAAGTTTCTGTCCTGCACCGTACAAACCAACAAGCATTGTAAACATCCTAAAGGAAAACCTTGGCACATTATTTTTATAATACAATGGAATACTAAAAGGGGATAATTATTTTTGATGAAAAGTTTATGTAATCAAGATTCACAAAGTTTCTGTGAGCATGAACAAAGTTCAAGGAGCTCTCCCACTTCAACAATGCTTCTCTCCCTCACTTTCACATTCCTTTTTGAAAAGTTTTTAGGTTCCCCTCTTTTTTTAGACTATATAAAAACATTCAATAGAAATAAATGACTCTCTAAAACTTCCGGGTTGTCTCCCTGGCAGCGCTTTCTTTAAAGCCATTAAGCTAGGCATATAGTGCTCAAGTAATGGATCCACCCGGGTCCCAAGGTATGTCAAAGCCAATTTTAATTAACAATGATTTGTAATTTAGTAGTGAGCATAAAGTAACATATATCATGCAACAACGAAGTGTAACTCTCTTCCTATGCATCGGCATGTCATAAAAGAACAATTCATGCACACCAAGTAAAGGCCAATGCATAGTATAAGCAGTTTGTTGCAATTCTATCGTGTTGGAAACATAAAGAGGCGGAGATGTAGTTCCTCTCTCATAATAATTGCAAGTAGGAGCAGCAAGCACATGCATATTATTTTCATCAAAATCATCATGTGCAACGGTAAAAGGCAACCCATCAATATAATCCTTATTAAGCACAAACTTCTCCGATATAGTGTAGTTGGGAGAATTCAAAAAGATACTTTCATGCGTGGGTGCAATAGCAACAATTTCATGTTTAACATAGGGAACTATAGCAAGTTCATCTCCGTAAGCATAATTCATATTGGCATCTTGGCCACAAGCATAGCAAGCATCATCAAAAAGGGGTAATTCAAGGGAATCAATGGGATCATAACAATCATCATAGCAATCATCCTTCGATAAGCATGAAGGGAAATTAAACAATGTATGAGTTGAAGAGTTACTCTCATTAGAAGGTGGGAACGGGTAGCTAATCTGCTCTTCCTCCTTTTGTTCTTCGCTCTCCTCATCATTTTTTTTCATCCAGTGAGATCACAGTTTCATCAATTTCTTATTCCATAGACTCCTGCAAAATATTAGTCTCTTATTGGACAGCAGAGACTTTCTCAATAAATGCATCAATATTGTAATTGTATTCATAATTCCTATAACAATATTTAAGTATAGCAAAATTTTCAGGTCTATAAACTGAATCATCAAAATCATCAAACTCTTTAAACATAGATTCAATCTCATAACACCCATAAAAGCAACAAATTCTTCTATTTGTTCCACAACATAGTAATCATATACACCATTAGTATAAGAAGCTAAGGTTTTATTATCATTGAATTTGCATGAAAAGGGAAGATGTGGAGCCTTCATCCTAGAGCCACACGTATAATCATGTATAAAGCATAGTTGACGAGCATACCAACGTAATATATGAATTTGATCCCATAATAGTTTCCCTTTTTGTGTCAAGCGATAATCCCTAAAGTATTCACGTTGATCCAATGTGTCTCCCATAACATAATTGAATGGGGTTTTCTCAGGATTATCAAAGTAGTACATAATATCTTGAACATAATGAGCATTGAGGGTTTTAGGAGGTTCCCCATCTCCATGAGTAGCAAGTACACCTAATTTTTTTGGTATTTCATGTTCCATATACATAACTAAAGATAGAGAACAACTTAGAACAGAAAATAAAAATTACTTAGTGATAAAGAAAACAAGCACACACGAGAATATCCACCCCACGCTATGACTCCCCGACAACGGCGCCAGAAAAAGGTCTTGGTGACCCGCAAGTATATGGAATCATTGTAGCCTCTTTCGATAAGTAAGAGTGTTGAACCCAACGAGGAGCTAAAGGTAGGACAAATATTCTCTCAAGTCCTATCTGCCACTGACACGACTCTACGCACGCTTAGTGTTTGCTTTACCTAAAACAAGTATGAAACTAGAAGGACTTTGTAAGTGTTGTTGGATAGGTTTGCAAGATAATAAAGAGCATGTAAATAAAAATTAGGGGTTGTTTAGATAAAGAAGCAATAAAGTAAATATAGCGAGTGTGGAAAAGTGGTGGTAGGAGTTGTGAAATTGTCCCTAAGCAATTGACTACTGTTACTAGACGGATAATCACTATTACAATTCTATTTGAGGGAGAGGCGTAAGCTAACATACTTTCTCTTCTTGGATCATATGCACTTATGATTGGAACTCTAGCAAGCATCTGCAACTACTAAAGATCATTAAGGTAAAACCCAACCATAGCATTAAATCATCAAGTCCCCTTTATCCCATACGCAAACAACCTACTTACTCGGGTCTCTGCTTCTGTCACTCACGCCACCCACCATAAGCAAATCATGAACATATTGCAAACCCTACAGTGGGAATCCCTCACGCTTGCGTGACACGGAGGGCACAATAGGACAGCACCAATAATAAAACATGCAATTCAAACCAATCATAGCAATTCATCAATCACCGGTAGGACAACGAAAATCTACTCAGACATCATAGGATGGCGACACATCATTGGAAAATAATATGAAGCATAAAGCACCATGTTCAAGTAGAGGGTACAGCGGGATGCGGGAGAGTGGACCGCTGTAGATAGAAGGGGGAAGGTGATGGATATGTTGATGAAGATGGGAGAGGAGTTGGTGAAGATCGCGGTGATGATGATGGCCCCCGGCGGTGTTCCGGCGCCACCGGAATCAAGGGGGAGAGAGCCCCCCTTCTTCTTCTTCTTCTTCCTGGACCTTCTCCATAGATGGGAGAAGGGTTTCCCCTCTGGTCCTTGGCTCCCATGGCGTAGGAGGGGCGAGAGCCCCTTCGAGATTGGATCTATCTCTCTGTCTCTCTCTGTTTCTGCGTTCTTGATTCTTCCCTTTCACCGTTTTTTACATTCCCGGAGATCCGTAACATCGATTGGCTTGCCCTTTGGACACGATTTATATCCAGAAATTAGTTTTCTTGCGGCGAAAGAAGGGCATCAACCGCCTTACGGGGTGGCCAAGAGAGTCCAGGGCGCGCCTGCCTCCCTGGGGCGCGCCCCCTATCTCCTGCCCCCCTCGTGCACCGTCTCGCATCGATTTTTCTTCCAAAAAATCATCAATATTAAAAAAATCTCTGTGCGTTTTTATTCCGTTTGGACTCCGTTTGATATGGGCTTTCTGCGAAACAAAAAACATGCAACATACAGAACTGGCTCTGGATCAATATGTTAGTCCCAAAAATAGTATAAAAAGTTGCCAAAAGTATATGAAAGTTGAATAATATTGGCATGGAACAATCAAAAATTATAGATACGACGGAGACGTATCAGTGACGGGGACGACGACGGGAAGGTGGAGGGGCTCCTTGATTTCTGCAAAAGCAAAAACCCTATAAGTTATCAGTAATACATCCTGAATAGTTGCTTAAAGTAAAAAAATAACAACAAATATGACATGTTCAACTAGTTCTTACTAAATATAAACTTACTATAAATAGAAAAAAACTAGTTCTTTCTAAAAATAATGTAGTTCCACTAGTTATATTAATTATCTTACTAAAAATACATTAGTTCTATTAATTCAACTAGTTCAACTAGTTTATTAATTTACTTACTAAACTAGTTCAACTAAAACTAAACTAGTTCAACTAGTTTATTAATTTACTTTCTAATTATTTTAAACACTTACTAAAAACAGTAAAAAAAACTACATTATACAATAGTAAAAAACATCTACTATTAAGCATACTGCCCTAGTTAACTAGTACCATCACTACTACTAATTATCATCTACTACTACTAAAAATCATTATCTATGAACCCTAAATTAACATGTACTACTACTAAAAAACATCTAGTACTAACTAAGCTGAGAGAAAGGGGGTGGGGGGCTTACAGAGATGGGAGAGACGATGGCAGGGAGGTGCTCGGTGACGGAGAGGTAGGGGCGGCGAGGGCAGGCTCGGGATTGGGAGGCGTCAGTGTTGGGCGGGCTCGGGGGGTGGTGGTGAGGTCGAGGGCGATGGGAGGAGGGCTGCCAGCGGAGGAGGGAGGAGAGGCGGCCGCAGGCGGAGGGAGGAGTGCGCGGTGGTGGACGGACGAACGTGGCGGCGGCGACGCACGACGGCGGTTATCGACGCGGGCGAGAGTGACTGAGAGGGGGAGAGTGAGTGAGAGAGAGGGAAGGTCGCGCGCGTGGGGATAAGGTAGGGTTAGTAGTAGCGTGTGTTCCAGAACGCGCTACAGCTAATCAGAATAGCAGTAGCGCTTTGCAGGGCTGCGCGCTACTGCTAAGTTGGACTAGCAGTAGCGCTTTGCAACTAAAATCGCTACTGCTAAGTGTAAGTATGCAAAAATACGTCAATGCAAAAATACATTGGCCATCAATGATCTTTTTGTGTACAATCTGAATTGTCAATATGAGTCCTCTCCGGTAGGAACCGGTGAGGGCTCATACTACGACCACAAATTCTACACATAGAGTTCAGTGAACACCAACTGGTTGTGATAGTTTCAGAAATAACATATTTAAGGTGGTAAACACCCTGTTCGCGGAGCGAGGTGGGACTAAACTTGTGGGCTGAACATAGCAGTAGCGATTTTTGCAGAAGCGCGTTGCTGCTAACATCTATAGCAGTAGTGCGGTTCAATATAGGGCGCTACTAGTATAACTAGCTGGATGGTGAGGTCATGGAAATTAGAGCAGTAGCGCGGTTTAGAGCGCACGCGCTACTGCTAATTTCGTTTCAGCAACGCGTTTTGCTCGCATGCGCTGCTGCTAAATAACAGTAGCGTCGTATTTTGATGAGCGCTGTTGGTAAGATTCTGTGTATAGGCTTTTCCTTGGTAGTGTCGTAGAACATCCCTATTTTTTCGAGGACCTCCTTCATGATGCTTTGGGAAAGTTCACGCTGGATGTGATAGAACTCAGCACGAAACCGATGATCCGAGATATCTCCTACGTTATTTGCCCATTGCAGAATATGGTCATCCCCGTCTGTAGGTGACATGCGAAGGTTCTGCTGATCTGGTTTGTACTCCAGCATGTGGTGTAGGGCTATCACTCGGTTGCTGGATGCACCAGAACTCGGTCTTATGGCTGAAGGCGGGCATGTCATTCCTCTTGTTCTTGGTCTTGATCCCTCCACCCCATACGCCGCAGAAAAAAATAGCACTGTCGAGAACAGACTTGATGTGGGTGTAATCCTTTTTGTTCATGTTCTTTGATGAGTCCAAGTAAAGAGCGTGGGAGTATCGAAATTCACGGAAAATTTTGAACTGACCTTTGCTAAAAAGTGGACAAATCGAGCACCTGAAATTTGCTGGAACAAAAATGAATCAACATTCCGGCAAAACATAGGCCACTCGGCTTCATTCGATTGAAACATCAAAAGGACACTTGGGCATAATCAAGGAATTTTCATATATCATGACCACTTCAATGTTTCACACTTCAAGAAAATCTACACAAATTTCAAATTATGAACCCTAGAACTCAATTCAAATTATGTCCTACTGCCCTAACCCTACTGCCCTAACTCTATTGCCCTAGTACTTAAGAATCTACAAGTACTAAGTAATTAGATGAACCCTAGCTAGCTACTTAAGCATCTACAACTACTTAAGCACCCACTGATGAACCCTAGGAATTATACCACTACCTAAGCATACATTGGGTGCAGAACAACTATATAAGTACTTGAGCAACTATATATACAACCCTATAATATATTTAGTTAACTACGTAAGCATATACAAATTTGTCCTAAAAATAATATTTAGTTAAGTACTTACGGATATACAAATTTGTCCTAAAAATTTTGTTAACTACTAATTTCATTCATTTAGGTCATTCATTTAACTTCACCTAATTAACCTAGTAAAAGCGTGCTTCCCTAACTAAAAAACATCTATTAACATCTACTAGTACCACAACTGCCCTAACCTAATTAACCTAAGTTAATTTCTAGGGTCCTGTTATATGCTGCTGCTCTACTGCCCTAACCTAATTAACCTAAGTTAATCTAATTAACATCTACTAGTACCACTACTTCTAATTCCTAGGGTTCATAACTAAATTCACCTAAGTTAATTAACCTAGAGAGGAGGAGTGGGGCTTACAGAGAGGAGGGCATTGAGTGTGGCTCGGGGGAACGGTTGGGGGGAGGCAGGGGCTGCGGGAGAGGACAAGGGTGGCTCCGGGGGCGCGTGGCTCAGGTGGCGGCGATGGCGCGCGGCTGCGGTGACGGCGACGGAGGCAGGGGAAACGAGGAGCAGATGAGGGTGGCTCCGGGAGCGCGTGGCTCGAGCGCAGGGCGATCGACGGCGGCTAGGGGGAACGGTTGCGGGGAGGCAGGGGCGACGGACGGTGGGGGAGAAGGGGAGAGGGGGAAAGGATTTAGGAAAATTTTGAGCCGGCGCGTGGTTAAGTCAAACTAGCAGTAGCGTTGGTTAGGAAAATGCACTATAGCTAAGTTAGCTATAGCGATTTCCACTAAAACGCGCTACTGCAATAGGAAGTAGCTATTTATTTTCCTTTTATCTAAGGAACTTAGCTATAGCGCGTGAGCAGAAAAGCGCTACTGCTAATGTAGCTATAGCGCTTCGTGAGAACAAACCCTACTGCTATGCCTTTCTCCTCTATTTTTCTTTTTCTTTTTTTTCATTTCTCCTTTTTCTATTTCTTTCATTTTCATTTATTTTCCATTTATTTTTCTAGTTCATTTCTTTTTCTTAGCAGTAGCGCTCTACCATAGAAACGCGCTGCGAAAACGAATTTAGCAAAAGTGTTTCACACAAGCTCGCTACTACTATTCCTAGCCTACCAACAACAGTGTGGGAATTATAATAGTAGCGCTTTTCTGCGCAGATGCGCTACTACTACAACTATAGTTGTAGCGTGGTTTTGTGACAGGAGCTACTACTAAGTAGCAGTAGCGCCTAGTTTTGACAAGCACTACTGCTATACCTCTGTGTATAAGTTTTTCCCTAGTAGTGAGATAAGTAATTATGTTTCATGGCTTGAGGATCTTGATACTGTCAAGAAAGGTTATTTTCCTAGACTTCAAAATATTATTACTCGATACGTGCGACCGCTAGTGTGCGTAATTAACTACGGTGACGTCTATTTAGGAAAGATGGTAAGATATTTACTATTTGTTCTCAGTGCATCTTTTGCGTGCATTATTTTCTAAGCTAAACTTCAGTGCTAAGTATGTTACAATGATGTTTTTATATAGGGACTCCCAATGAATGTTGTGCCTGGTTGGATCGAGCCTAAAGGTCGCATGATAATGATTAGCTTACGGCCAAGACATCCTACATTGCACATGAGTGCATTCATGATTTCTCAAAGCGAGCAAGTCTTAATAGTCAAAGACTGGAGCAAAATTGAGAAGGATCACAATAGAGAAGTACTAGGCGACAGCAATCAGAAGCACAACCCAGAATTAGGAGACAGGTTCATCTGCATTCTCTAATATGATGAAGCGGGAGTGCTATACATGTTTTATGCTATTTTACCTGACAGAGAGCAGCAAGAGTGATTAGCTAGCTAGAATGAGTTTGAGGATGATGATGTGCTAAACTATGACTATGATGATTAAATAGCTAGTGTTGATGGTAATGACTATGATCATTCTTATTAGCTAGTGTTGGTGGTGATTAGATAGCTACACTACGACTATGATGATTAAATAGTGTTGGTGGTAATGACTATGATGATTATTATCTAGTGTTGTTGGTGATGATATGATGCAAGAGTTTTCATATTAATATGATGATGATGTTGATCATGATTATCATGATGATTTTTTATTATGGTCATGATTAGTTATTGCTAGTCATTAAACCGTGCAACTGCACGGGCTAGCAATTTTCTGAACACAAAAATATTAGTCTCCCACACTTATTTTGGAACATGTAGAGTAATATTTCTGGAGATATCGTAATGCTTAATGGCTTTGTTAGGTCCCTTCTTCCCAGTAAATCAATCATTTGCCAAGGGAGAGCATGAAACTAGGGTAATGCACTAAAGATTCATTGTGAATAACTTCAATTGACCTACATATGTTTTCTCATTGCTCAGCATTCCAAGTTCGTTGATCTTTCAGATAAAAATCATCTTACGATTTTCCTCACATTCCCAATAAACCCAACAGACACATCCTTCGGATATATTTGCACTACGGTATGTGTGCTTGACTTGCCAGAACAATTCTTATACTATCACCCCATATGAGGACTAAGGAAATCTCTTCTCATGGGTGTCAATAGGTAAAACCATTTGGATCCCGAAGGTACATAGATACCAAATGGTTTCAAATATTTTAAACAGAAGCAATAGGTAAATTCATACGACGATATTACAAAAATGGATTGAATCCATACCTTCGGAATTGCATATACAAGTCCGCTATGCAAAACCATAAACTATTTAATTCAGATTACCAAATAGAAAAAGTGTGTACGATAACAAATAACATGTATATAATTCAACATTTACTCTACATAATCTTTTATATATAATCCATTCCATTGATTTTATTCGAATTTCAGATTTGAAAACTCTTTGAAAAACATTGCAAAATAATTTATATCCCCATATTTTTGAAGTGATTTTTGAATGACACCATATGTAAAGAAAAATGTTTTTTTGTTGTCATGTGATCATTCTGTAGGCAACATTGCAGGAAAGCTTTGGTACACAGCTGCTGCAACATATGTGCTTTTATGTCATATCTAACAATATAAAAATTTATGAGACACACATATACAGATCTGTAATAAACCTACTCAAGTGGCGAGCTCCCAGCCATATACGCCGTCTCCAAGAGCAGCTACCTGAGAAAATAATTACCAAAGGAGATGGAGCATGCACACAGTTCACTCATAATGCAAGAAAGGACCTATAAAGTCGGTGCACAAGCCATTTACATATCAAGAGCAGCTACCTGAACAAATTCAGACGTTACAAAAGAGATCATGCACATACATAATCAACCTATAAGAAATGCATGCAAGCCACTAAATGTATTCTGTTTAGAGAGAAAACTATTGCACCAGTACAAACAGAACATCTGAGAATATAGGGAAATCACTTTGTTCGTATTTGTTTCTACATGCATCAAGAGATCCACTTATTTGCTTGATAATTAAACTACAGATGCATTAATAACTTGATTTTTTATCACAGGTACCTGATCAAGCTCAGGTATACATCAATTTCGAAACAATGATGAGTGCAACATTAAAATAGAGCAATGGAGTAAAAGACAACGGTATTTTACCTTGGGAGCTGGACGCCACTACAGTATTAGGGCAAACCAAGGGAATAACTTCATTCCACCTCATGCTCTGGTTCCGATGCCAAATAATCATTCCAGCCCATCCAACTTGAGCTGATTGATTTGGAAGCTCTCGGTGAGCAGAAGTGCAGGTACCACACCGGAACAGTGGATGGTATCTTCGTTTAGAGGAGAAATGTGTAATAATGGCACCACGAAGTTTGGAGTTTGCTCGTACAATAGTGGAGGAAGGCATGGAAGGGGTGGCAAGGCCGCAAAGAAGCTTCCTCCATGCTTAAATAGAAGCTTTTGAATGGAGTAATCCACCTTTCAATATTGAACACAACCGGGATGGTATGGCAATTGCCTGCTGGGCATCATCAACAAAGCTATTGCACCCGACTAATCTCCCACTGGCTTGTTCCTTATGCCTATTGTTCGCTGCATGGCTTGTAAACTGCTGCTGCCTCTGGTTCTTTGCGACTGTTTGCAGAACAGCTTCGTCATAAGCATGTATAGTTCTTGAGGTCATTGTCCGTTCTCCCTGGAATCTGTGCACACATCACCGAACATTGGTCGAACCAAAGGCGTGCATGATCGATTTTTTAACTTATAACATAGATCCATCTAATATTACTGGCTTATGTTCTGCTGCCTCTACATAGTCCACAAAAAGATAAATCTTGTGAACTCTTCTGCAAATATGAACAGATGGTTATTTATAGCTGAACAAACTGAGTCACCTGATCCAATATTCTTCTTTACGTGCACAGCCTGGCCCTCGGGTGATTCTTGCCATCAAGAGACCGGGAGAAGGAGTGGATTGGCACCCATGAGTATTGATTGAATCATATAGGGAGGAGATCCATATATAGATGGATACTACTTTTAGAATCACCCAGTGGAGCAGCTCTGCAGGAAAGGCTGATGGCGAGGACAGACCAACTTGGTTACTTGATTCGAGGTCAGCTATGCAGGGAAAGCCAATGGCGAGGCCAGACCAACGGGGCGGATGGATGGCAAGTGAGCATGATATAGATGGAACGATCTCCATGAGTTTAAGGGTCCGTATTTCCTTCTCTATTGGAACCGTTTCGTGGACAGATTGAAGGGTCTGATCAGACGAAGAGACTATCTATATTACGCAAAACAGTGATCTAGCGCTTGTTTAGTATTATTACCTTGAGATTTCTTTTTTGTTTTCATGGGAATTAATAGAAGAGAGTCCAATGGGAGGATGACTCGCGTAAGCTTTTCATGGGAAACAAAAGAGAGTCCAACAGTAGGACGACTCACGTAGGTGGGATAGGAGAACACATACTCCCCATATTTCATCCAAGGGCTAAACACACATAATATATTAATCTGACAGTTAAGCTTTCTTAATTTTAAGAATGAACGTGGTTCCTCGTATGGTGCCTCCAATTAGTAAATATAAGATTTTAGAAAAACCTGAACAGTTTTTGGAATTCCTGAAGATTTTTTCAACGGGCTTTTTGGTTTGG
>NC_041386.1:729400987-729413113 GCF_002162155.2 Triticum dicoccoides
CGCATTTCCTATTCGAGACTTAACGCGCCAGATACAGTAGTACTTAAGGCTGAAGATCTTGTCAGCACTATGCTTGCCAGGGGTTTCACCCTGGGCAAAGATGTCATCCGCTAAGCAAAATCTTTCGATGAGAAGCATGGCTTCACGTCAACTGCCACCGCCAAGGTGGAATCCATCGACAAGAAGATTGGGCTAAGCGAGGAATGCACACTGGGAATTACCGTGGTACACCAGAAGGTCAAGGACATGGACCAGCAGTTCCAGATCTCCGACAAGACCAAGTCCGCGTTGGCTGCTGCCGAGAAGACGATGAGCAACGGCGGGTCCGCTGTCGTCAAGAACAGGTATACGTCTTCACCAGCGCATCGTGGGTCAGCAGTGCGCTCGGTAAGGTTGCCAATGATGCCTCCAACATCAGCACGGTGACGAAGGAGAAGATGTCGGCCGAGGACGGGAAGAAGGGCTCCGGGGGCAGCTCGTCCACGCCCATCCGCTGATCGTCGCCCCCTGTTCCTCTATGTACCTCGCTATGTTGTATTATTTATTGGTGGTGGATCAGAAAAGAACATTAGATATATACAACACATGAGATTATCCCTTCCATATGTGATCTTTTGGGACCCAGGATTTGTTTCTCTTTGTAGAAGAACAGGAAATTTACCTTGGGATTTCACATATTACAAAATGGTTCAAGGTAGAGTTGGAATGAACCTTTTACTTTTAAAGTTGTGGAAGGGTGCTGTAATAATGTTGCTAGCGTAATAGTGTTGTGTTGTTCCACAATGGCCTTGCCTCCGCCTAAATGCACTGTACTTAGGGTGGGGACGATCATAGCAGTACACAAATGCCCATGTGCTCCTTACGCCAGTATTGAATTGCTTGCATGAAAGCTTCTGGCCTATGGTTGTTGCATCATATGATATCAAATGGTAATGTAACCATGCTTCTATTTAAGCATGAGAGGAGACATGGACATAGCTCGCAACAAATCCATTTCATTCTGTGTATCAGAGGGTGCGCAACGCGTAAAGCTTAGTGGTTGATAGGTTCATACCAGTGTACACCACATAAGCATTGCCCGCAAGGTCTGCACTTGGAACAGCCTTTGATATGCTGCAAAGCAACAGTTACACCATATGCATATGCAACGGACATGAGCTCGGCACTTAGTTGAAGCTGCTTCTGCAATGTTGTCGAGACGCACAAACAACTTAGGACTTGGAAGCATCCGGAATTCTGACTGCATGATCTTGCTTTCCACGTGAAGCCGTAATCACCAATCTTGCTTTCCACGCAGAGTCAAATTCTTCACAAATCTTGCTTTCCACACAAAGTCAATCTCATCACCAATCTCGCTTTCCACAAGAAGTCAAATTCGTCCCCAATGTTGCTTTCCATACGAAGTCAAATTATTCACCAGTCTTGCTTTCCACATGAAGCCACATCATGGAGATTAGCTTGAGATGAATTTTTTTTTTCTGCAATGAGGTTATTGCCCGGTCTTGGATTGCAGCCCTTACGAGGTTCAACATACAATGCAGTTCACGCGGATTAAAAGAAGATCGTGCAATGGAAACAAAAAAGGGGGAAATAGGATCGATACAAGCCCTTCTAGGGAAAAACGTGATGCAACGCGTGCAAACATACTGCTAGTCTCAAGCATCCATGGACAAAGATATTCCCAACACGACCTGTGAATGGCTCCCTAGCTAGCGGTATCCTGACTTGTTGCACTCCGAAGCTCATGGAATTGGTATCGGATGTTTGCCACAAAATTATCAAAGAGCTCTTTGTCCTTCAGTCTTACTTCGCACAAGCCTCCAATGCTGTAAGAGAACCACAATTTTGTAGATTAAGTCAGATGGATGTTTAAATGATTTTCCCTCAATTAACGCTTTATTTTGGACCGTACAAAGGGTCCATGCCATGGCGGCAAACTACAGCTACGCGATACGTTGGCCCCTAGCATTTCATCTCTGGATGTGATGGTGTAAATCCGCAAAACCCGCCGGGTTCTATGAACATCTCGTTCCATCTCACATCACACTCCAGATGAACTGTTCAACAATGCATCTAAAAAAGATGTGATCACAATTTTCATCTTTCCCACACCACGGGCATTTTCCATCACCGGAGCCTCGGCGGTTGGCTATTTGGTCACCGCTCGGGATCCGGTTCGTAGACACTTGCCACATAAAGATCTTTATTTTAGACGATTAACAAATGAACAAATGATCAGGTTCCTGGCCTTCCATAACAAATTATTCCAAACACTTAACAAATGAAGTTTTTCATATTAACTAAGAAACTAATATCGTAAGCACAAAAAAGCACTAGAGTATATGAGACTACCAAAATAATCCAAAATGACAAGCTACACTAAATACATATACACATGCATGAGATATGATGTTTGATGTACTCCTACATTGAAATTAAGCCGGCAAATAACGGGAATCAACCCGAAGAAACCTAGCTTGCCGAATATGCTCCAACTGTTCATCCTTGTGTTGTCCATCAGAAAATGAAATAAGTAGCAAGATAGTCTGCGTGCGGGGATGTGTGGTTCCATCGGTTCTCTCCAGCTAATCATGCCATGCATTGTATCCGCTCTATTTCTAAATGGGTGGAACAGGAGTACCATGGTGGCCAGCAACAATTTCATACACAAAGCCGAAGATGTTGTCATCACTATGCTTGTTAGGGATTTCACCCTCGGGAAAGACGAGGTTGGAAGGCGAAAGATTTTGACGTGAAGTGTGGTTTCACATCCATTGCTGGCACCAAGGCGGCATCAAAAGAAGACAGGGCTTGACAGGAATGTGAAGGAGATGGATGAAAAGTTCTAGGTCTCCGACAAGACCAAGTCTGCATAGTTGAGCAGTTGATGAGCAGCGCCGGGTGTGTTATCATGAAGAACATGCACATCTTTACGGGCACGTCATCGGTCACCGGTGCATTCAGTAAGGTTGCAAAGGACATCACTGATGTATGAAGAGTGACTAAGGAGAAGATGTTGGTTGAAGACCAAGAGGAGGGCTCCAGCGGTAGCTCGTATATGCCTATCCGCTAATCATCACCCCCCATTCCTCTATGGGTTAACATTTGAGAAAGCATAGGCTTTCCTACACCCCCTTATCCAGCCATTCATTTTTGCATCGCGATTCGTGCGAGCAACTTTTGTCTTTTTTGTTTCTCCTAAATAGAACAACATATGAACTTGAAACTTTGTAGGACAACAAAACATTCTAACTAGAATGTGGGAAAAAACTTTCAGATTTTTTCGAGTATCATATATAAAAAAAATATTTTTTACTCAAAAAATTCTCATTTTGTATATTTATGTCGGGCAAAAAAATCTGAAAGTTTTTTCTCACATTGTAGTAAGAATGTTTTGTTGTCCTGCAAAGTTTGAGGTTCATATATCATTTTGTTTTGAAGGAAAAAAAAGAGAAAAATTTGTGATGTAAGTTAGTTCTGTTTCACGAATCTCAAAGCGTTATTGAAGGGTAGGGACAAGAGGTGTCCAGAAACCTGTGCTTTATAAATCCGCGTTCCTAACTCTATGTGCCTCACCATGTTGTATTATTTATTGGTGGTTAAAAAGTAAATGTTTTTTTAATGATTGAAAAGCAACATTAATTAGATATCAAGAGCACATCAACCATCCTTTCATATGTGGAATTTTGCGACCCAAGATTTTCCTCCCTCTATTTTTAGAAGATTAGGAAATTTACTTTGGAGGTTTAGATGTTACAATATGGTTCAAGGTAGAATTGAAGCAAACCTTTTACTTTGTTAAGTTGTGGAAGGGTTCTCTAATAATATTTCCAATGTTGTGTTTTGTTCGACAATGACCTTGCCTCTGCAGGTTGGTTTAACTGATGTAGGGGATGATCACAGCAGTACAGAAATGCCCAAGTGCTCCTGATGGCGGTATTAAATTTCTTCAATGAATACCCACAATAAAATGCTTGCATGAAAGAATCCATCGTATGGTTGTTGAATCATATGGTATCAAATAGTAATGTAACATTTCTTCTATTTAAGCATGAGCGGAGACATGGAACAGGATCATAGCTTGCAACAAAGCCATTATGTGCTCCTGATGCTGAGGGTGAGCAAGGTGTAAAGCTTAGTGATTGATATGTTCATACTAGTATACACCACATAAGTAATAGGGAAGTCTTGCACTCAAATTTTGATATGTCTTTTTTTTGGGGAAACTTTTGATCTATTCATCTCCAATCAGGGTAGTACAACGAGGACAAAAAATAATAAAAATTGCATCTAGATTCCTAGACCACCTAGCGACAACTATAAGCACCGAAGCGAGCCGAAGGTATGCCGCCGTCATCGCCCCTCCCTCGCCGGAGCCAGGCACAACCTGTTGTAGTAGACACTTGGAAAGTCATCGTGTTGTGGCCCCATAGGACCAACGCACCAGAACGACAACCGCTGTCGATGAAGAGACGTTTAGATTGGAAGGATCCAACCTGAAGACACATGAACAAAGACGAACAAAGACCGGATCCACCAAAGAAAACCACCGACCGAATCCCACGAGACCTGCGGAGACACACCTCTATACGCCCTCCGACGATGCTAGCTAGACGCACCATCGGGAAGGGGGCTAGGCGGGGAGAATCTTATTTCATCTTCAAGAAGCCGCCGCCGCCTCGTCTTCCTGAGCAGGACACAAACCCTAACAACACTTAAAGAAGCAACAAAAAATGGAGCCCTCCCACCGTCAAGGTCCTGGATCCACCGTGCACCCATGGCCCCAAGGCCACTGGAGACGTGGCAGATCGGCAGCACCGCCAACGGGAGGCAGAAACCCTAGCCGTCTTTCCTTGAAGGGGAGACAAAGGGAGGAGAGAAGCACAAAACTCTCAAATTTTGACATGTTGCATATCAAATATACACCACATGCATTTGCAACGGACAAAGTTTTAGCACTTCGTTGGAACTAATTTGGTAATGTTGTTGAAACCTACGAACATCCTAGGACTTGGAAGTATCGGGATTGCCGCCAGCACTATCTTGCTTTCCACATGAAGTCAAATTTGCCATGATGGTTAGCCTGAGAAGAACTATTCTTGTGTGCACTGTTATGGTAATGGCATATTATATTCAAATGGTGCAAAGTATTTTCGTAAGTGGGACACAATGTTCCACACTCTGTTTTATTCCTTTAAGACACATTGAACATTAAGCAATGCCGACTTGAGTGTTGTGTATTCGCAAGCATGGTGTCAACATCCGTGAGAACATTGAAGGCAGCATTTTTTGGTAATTCATGAAATTTATATTTTACATATTATTGTAGAGAAATTAACAACATTTTTTCCTTAACTTCTGATAGTACCTCATGAACAAAAAACATTTACACAAACAAGGCAACTCGAGCATAGGAGACTACTGAAATAATATGTAACGACTGAATAATTAAGCTACAGCTACTAATGATGCCATGTCACCATGATTATTGTTGTTAACCTCGTGATGATTCAATCCCATTCGGATTCAAAATTCAAAGTCAAGTTAATAATAAATGTTTTCAAGTATCAAAACTAAAATGTTCTGGACGTGACCAATAAATCATAAGTAATTATGGTGGAGAAACATCATTTTTATAAATTAGTTAAATGCAGTAAAGTAAATAAAACAGTATCTAAAACAGCTAATTAAATGCCTTTTGTACTTTATAAAATACTAAACTATTTTATTCCAGGGTAATACTTTTAAGGTAGTGGGTTATTCTGAAAAATTATTCTAGGAGCTATTGTCATATATTAAAAAACTAAAATAATTAGAAAATTATAAGAAAAAAGGTAAGAAAAAGTAAAAGAAAAGAGAAAATGAAACAAAAAAATAAAATAACAAAAAAAAGGAGAAACACCCCGCCAACTGGGCCATGGCCCAGCTGTCAACCGGGCTAGCCAGGCCGGCCCAGCCGCACGCCATAACGCCCCACTCCCCCCACCGAACCCTAACACACCCCCACTCCCCCCACGATCCCCTCGCTCCTCCCCCCGACCTGATCTGGATCAAGGGCAACGGCCCGGCGCCGCCCCCGATCCCCGTGGCGACCACGCCGGAGCCACCTTGTCGGACTGCATCCCTGTCTCGGTCGCTCATCCCCGTCCTCCTCCCTACCGGACCTAGTCACGCCTCGCTGACCCGAACCCATACCATCACCATGAGCCACGCCTCCTTCCCCCTTTCTCTGCTTCCCCGCAGCCGACCGCCTGGCCCCGCTTCCGCCTGGTCCCGCCATGCTGCCCCTGCTCGCCGGTCGTCCTCGCCACGCTGCCGCCCCTCTGGCTCGTGCGCCGCCCGTGCCCCTGCGGGCCGTTTCCACTGTCTGCCCCGCACGGCCACCCTGCACCGCGCCCGCACGCCGCGCCTACCATCTGCTGCACGCGTCTACGCCGCGCTCGCCACGCATAGGACCGCGCCCACGGATGCCCGCAACTGCACCGCCCGTCGCCCCACCTCGCCCTGTTCCGCCCGTAGTCGCCTCCCTCCACCGCAGCATCCCCTGCTACCTTCGCCGCCGCCCGCATCTGCAGTGGCATCGCCCCCACCCACTGCCTATGCACCGCCGCTCGCGCGCCGCTCGCTGCACATCGTCCCCCGTTGCTTGCACGCCCTTGGCGCCGCGCGCTTGCCCGCCCGCTGCCTCTGCTGCCCCGGTCAGGCCTCGCCCTACCCTGGAAAAAAGAAAAATGTAAAAAAGAATTAAAATAATTAATTAAATTAATTAATTTGGCTAGTTAAACTAACTAAAATTAATTAAACTAACCACCTATTTAGAATAATTAATCTGTTTAATTAAACTAACAGACTTTACTTATCTTATGTGACTATGACAGGGGGACTCGCTGGTCAGGTTGACGAGTCACCAGTCAAACTTTGACTACTGGCTCAGCCCCCTGTCCCCACTAGTCAGCCCCATGTGTACACCTCTCGGTACACTTATGTGTAACCATAACATTTAGCTATTTAAGTTTTGTATTAATAATAACTCCAGAAATTGCTTAAAACTTTGAAAACTAATATAAAATAATTCGTAACTCGGATGAAAATACTTTGTAAATGAAAGTTGCTCAAAAAAATATGACAAATCTGAATACGCTCTTCGTTCATCTCTCACAGATCCCCAATATAGCGAACATGGAACCACCCCCCTTCGTTTCATCTGTCCGAAAATACCAAACTAGGGGAAAACATTCCCAGAAGTTTCCCCCCTTCGCCAGTAGCACCTAGTACCGCGTTAGGGCATACCTAGCACCGGTTCATGTCATGTTATGCATCGTCCTACATCTGTTTGCATTGTATTCATTCTTTCTTCCCCTCTTCTCTCCAGTAGACATCGAAACTGACGCCACTGCTAACCCGATCGACTACGGTGTTGACGACCCCTCCTTCTTAGCAGAGGTTACAGGCAAGAAAAACCCCCTTGATCATCCCATTACGGCCTATTACTTCTCTCTACTGCTTGCATTAGAGTAGTGTAGCTATTCCTGCTTATCCTATTCTGTTGCATAGCTTGTCCTAGTTACTACTGTTGATACTTTACCTGTAATCCTATATGCTTAGTATAGGATGCTAGTATTCCATCAGTGCCCCTACATCTTGTCTGTCTGCCATGCTATACTATCGGGTCATGATCACGTCGAGTATTGATCACGGGTATATACATGCATACATATTATACTTTGATACATGTGGTGACTAAAGTCGAGTCGACTCATAGAGTACCCGTGAGTGATTCACGAGTATCACTACAAGAAATATGCTAACTTGCGACCATCAATATTGGTCTATGAATGGTCATTGTTTTTCGTTTGCAACCTTTTTATGACGAAAACCAATTGGTCGAAAGTTGACCTTCTTTAATGAAACTTAACGACCTTCTCTGTGATCTGGTCGTAAAAGGTAATGACCAAAACAAAAGGTCGTTGGTTCTACGACCAATTGTTTTGGTCGCTGGTTGCCGGCCTAGGCCACGTCGAATCCAACGTGGCGAGCTGACGTGGCAAAATTGCGAGCAATTGAATTGGTCGTTGATAAGAATCATCCCGGTCCAATTTGGTGTCTATATGGGCCAAGCCCATTAATTCAGCCTATTTATTGTTTTTCCCTTGTGAATTTTTGGACGGCTTCACGGGCTAAGCCCAACATTGCAGCCTTTTTATTTTTGGGTTTTGGCCTTAATTATTAATACTCAGTTTTTCTTTTTTTAAAGGGGTGCACTCAACATATGGGACACGGTTGTCAGGTTCTGATCAATGGGTCCGAGATGTCAGAGTCATATTCTTCATACCTCAATTTAACAGTAAATAAATCACCAGTATTTAACTTGGCACATACCACATAATACTTGAGATAATATCAGCCATGATTCAGTACAGAGCTCCTGTTGTACAAATAATGCGTGATAAAAGCTCTTAACATGACATATATTTTACAAACTCTAAAAGTGTAATAACAGTTACAATCTCTACAAGTATAGCACTCACAGTTACAATCTCCAAAAGTTTAATACTAGATAGCCATCACAAACTCTACATCATGCACTACCCCAAACACACTTTTTCCTGACGGCCAAATACCGCCAGGAATGCGTGAAAATCGTCAGGAATGAGAGCATACCACCAGGAATTTCCCGTCAGCAACAACTTGTCAGGAATAGTGCGCGTTCCTGAAGGTAGCCGTCAGGAACGTTATTCCTGACGGTGTTTCCTGACGGGGGCCCCATGATCGACCAACTGTGATGCCTTATGGTGGCACCGTCAGGAAATGCCTTCAGGAATCTGGCCGTCAGGAATGCTCTCTGCTTTCCTGAACGTTACTAGGTCACCTTCAGGAATGAGCACCTCCTAATCGTAAAGGCTGGCTACGTCAGGAAAGTTAAACATGGTAGCATAGTGACCCCGTCAGGAATGATTATTTAACCCAAGAAATCAAAATAATATGGAATTGCCAAAATTCACAGCCAATTGTGGTACAACTATTAATATTCATGCACAAACAAAGGTCACATGGTCTAGATTAAGATGGCATCCCATTCGTAGCTCACAATATATATCCATTACACAAACCTCCATGTTCACCAAATTCGCATAATTACCAAAAGCTCAATGTAACACTAGTTATTAGCCAGATAAAAAGATATTCTAGAGTCCTAAATTTCCATCAATAGTTGCGATCGACAAATAAAAGGGTCCGTGCACATGGTTGTCAATACAAGCACTAATTATAACTATGGCATTCCTAAATGATTTTCATGTGTTGGAGCAGAACCATGATCATCCATTTGAGTACCAGCATCAACGTGGCTTTTTTCATGTGAAGAATCTGTCATTAGAGTACCACCATCCTCTTGGGCTTGGGGTGTTTCATTCATTTTCAAAGTTTTAATGCAACAGATTTCAGCATAGTGAATAAAACAGCGAACACATAATAAAGCAGAACTTGCACATTTTACAAGTATTAGAACAGGCTATTAATAAAGCATGAGCAACTGATTGCCATAGATTGATTTTCCTAATCTTCACTACATGCAATTGTATTAGGTGAATATTCTGTCTATCCCATCTGTTTTGTGAAACAGGAAAAAGAAAGAGTATTCTCACTTTATACGCTAGTCAAGTGCACGGTCAGTATATAAAAGCACATGAGTCACAGATGTAAACGAGCCAAAAGCCCAAGTTATCTTTCTGAGATCAGATAAAAAATGTGGAAAATATGAAGTGCAGCAACATCTTGTGTAATATGAAAAACGCTAACTAGTATAGTGATCATTAGATCAAATAGAGAGTGAAGTCGTGTTCAGAAGCTTGCACCTATTCAAGCAATTCAGATCTACTACACAATTTGACATGCAAGTGATTATGTAGCTTTAGTGTCTAATTTAGAACTCGGAGTACATGGAAATGAAACCGCAAGTATAGTCTAAAATTGAATAAGGCTAGTCAATGGTATTATCATAGAACATGATATTTGTGATTAGAACAAGCTCAAGTTTGTTGCATAGAGGGGATGAGTGTCGCCGTACATACCAGATCACCGCCATCCATCAGCTCATCTTAGTAGGCAAGAAGATCTTTGGGTACTTCCCATCCCGGCTTGCCATAAAACCCCTACAGTGCAATAAATGGTTAAATCGATGTGCAAAACATCAACAGGATCCATAATGCAATCAAAGCAAATCTGTGTAAAAGATGAGCAATACCTACACATGTTTGCTCAGAACAAAATTATTCTTGCAGCGCCTTTTAAGTTGAGCATTTTCCTTCAATAAACAATGGTATGATATGGAGTTTGATGGCCTTGTGTCATTCTCCCTAGATTTTGCAACGACCACGACTTTCTTTATAGCACCATCACCTATTGCTAGTCGCCCATGGGGCATGCCACCACTCGAGGAGTACATGATTTCTGGATCGAGATCACGGTCCTTCCAATGTAGTGGATCTGCTACTTTCAGAGTTGTGTAATAGGTGTTCTGAAACAATGAACAATAACAATATCTCGCTATTAATTTCAGATTAACAAGTTCTCAAGTTTTGAAGTTTTGAAGGCACAGCAAACATGCATGAACTTACAAGACGCTCGTTGACCTTATTTTTGTTGATGGGGCGACTTTCTCCACTCTCGGTACAATTTTTAACTCCTGCCTTCATGCACTTGTAAGTGTTCATGTTTGTTGCTGCTGCAGGCCCATGCTCTTTTCCCTACATAAGAGATTATGCTCTTTAAACAAACAACCCGTACTCATAAGTCACCTGAAACTGAATGCAACTTATCAACATGCTTTGAGTCTGAACAAATGATCGTGAACCACCCCGGTTTTGTGCAAGAAGCGTGACTCGGACAAGGTTCAGTAACCCCTCGAATTTAGAGGAGCACCAATAGTCAGATATGCTTTCCCACACTTCATGATCAGTGCACCAATAAAGCTGAGCGTGCATGTATTGGTTTTTGGTAAGCTCTTTTTGACATGCTTCATGATCTTTGATGGGCTCCTTAACAATATCCTTATAGTACAGTTTGACGCCTTCCTTACGAGCTTGGTATCACATCTGCCTAAATTGTCTCTTTGCAGAATTTTAAAGAATATGATCAGCTTCAATTATTTGGGTAGGAGAATCATCAACTAGTTTGTATATACTCTACACAGACAAAAACATAGGTTACATCTGTGGTTACTATTGGTTTCGAAAGTATGCAATGATGTACACGAAAAGATACTGCACTCCAACATATTTAAAAGGGACCTCATTTAGGTAGCATCAGCACTTACCAAAACTCCAGCATCAAACGATGTGCAGCTGCTTCCCCAATATTTTCACCTTCAGTAACTTTGTTAATGTAATAATCTTCCCAAGAAGATGCATGACGCTTGATTTCCACACCTTCCTTATTCTTCTCCTTGATAATGGACGGGTATTCACGTGTGAGAAGAGCAGTAATCTGGCCACCTATCCCCCTATCTCCTTCAAAGTGACTGTCACCTTTGGGTTGAATTACAATGCGAATGCAATTTGGTGGCCTTTTTAGTTGGGTGTGTGTCCGCCCCTTCCTTTTCTTAGTTGTTACACCACCATCATTGTTGAAGGTACTCCCATTGTTGCAGGAGGGACAATTCTCATTGTTGTTCCCTTGAGTCTCATCACTTGGTTGATGAGCTTGTGCGACTATTCTTTTAGGTCGGTGGTGATGGCCTGCCGTGTCCTGCAACATATTATCACAAATTATAAGTATTTATAAAGACAACAGGTTAGATCCATAGCAAACTGGTCACAAATTATAAGTATTTATAAAGACAACAAATTTTTGGGACAAACATGAATTTTATGATATGGCATACCAAGACCCTCTAGCAACTTCTTTGACCTGTAGAAGTCCTTTGGCAGTGAGGAATTGTTAGGTAGCAGCTCATGGATCAGTTGTAGTGTATGATTATAACAAGAGTCAGGTTGATTGTGTTGTGACTATTGTCAACAACCGTGCTATGGCAAACATAGTTGAGTGGCTTTTTTTTCATGCACCAACTCTTTTACACTATCAATCATTCTATAGAAAGCTAGGGCTGAAGTTATTGGTTGTTGTTCA
>NC_041386.1:729413517-729471715 GCF_002162155.2 Triticum dicoccoides
TCATTCAACATAGTGTCCATTCGATCAACCTCCATAGCATCTAAATAGTCTGTAATTTCGACATGCCCTTCACCATGTGCAGTCCAAACAGTATAATTCTGCTTGAAACCAAATGCCACAGATCTAACTCTACATCATCCCTGTTCTTGCTCTCATAGTTTCGACATTTAGCACACAGATACTTAATCTTTCTATTTTGGACTACACTTGGCATAGGGAAGGCAAAATCTATGAATTCTTTTGTCTTACTATACCACTCATCAGTTGATTTACTGTGAGTCCAACCACTATACATCCACCCATGCTCCGTCATTCAATAATGTTGTTATTGCACAGTTTGGAATGTATAACAGTTAATGATCTAACATGGCAATGAAGAAATTACATAAACAAGCATAGAGATGTGGAAGAGTGGACATTGGACCTGTCAATGGAGAGGGCTGCGGTGCAACACTATCACTCAAACTTGGTCTTCGTAGAACTACACCATCCTGATTTTGCCTTCTGTACATAGACATATGGGAACTAAAATATCAATTCCTTTGCACTGGGACCATAAAACAAATTATTTAAAACTGAATCATATACTAATCACAGTCTCCAGTGATGCTCCAGCCAATCTTTTCAAAAGAACAACAAAAAAATAGCATCTTTTACCTCAAGAAATGTGTCAAATACTAAACAATGACCCCTGCATGTTGTTACTAGTTAACTCTGCTATTACTAAACATGAAAGGTCTACAAGTTGTTACCTTTTTTGGTCGATTTGGAGGCGCTGGGCTGGAAGGGAAACAGAGGGCCAGGAAGTGAGTCGGATCTGGAGGATGAGGACGCGCCGGTCAATGCGGAGGCGCTGGAGAGGCTCGACCACGAGGGGAACTGTTGGACGTGGAAGGGGCGGCGCTAGAAGCGCTAGTCGATGGGGATCGAAGCGGCGCTGTACTGCGAATCTGCGAGGGGCGCCGGTCGTCGGAGATGAAGGCGCCGTTGGAATGGTTGGAGGGCGCGCAAGGGGAGGCTGGCCGACGAGGGAGGCGAGTAGCTGGACGTCGACAGGGCAGCGTTGGCCGGTGAGAGAGGCGAGTGGTCGGAGGACGACGAGGCAGCCATCGAGAGGGAGGTAGACAGCGCTGGAGTAGTGTGGGAGCAGCGGTGTGGGGTCATCCGCCAGCGGTGGAGTGCGGCGGCACCGGATGGGAGGCGGCGGCCATGGGGGATTGGGAGCAGGGTGGTGTGATGCAAGTGGGTGGTTGGAGGATTCGGGGGCCAGCAGAGTTGTTTCAGGGATTTTGACCGGTCGTTCCTGACATTGGGCCCGTCCACGTCAGCCATGAGGTGCACAACCGGCGCGAAATCCTGTACCGAGCGGAAAAATCGCGCGCGTTGTTCGCTCCTAGCCAAAAATCGCGGGCCTTTCTTTCTGCTGCACGTTCCTGAAGGTGGTGCACCGTCACGTACGTGCGCAAGCAGTTATTACCCACGTGGATTGCCTCCCTTCACGAGTATATGTCCACATTCCTGAAGGTTTCTTGTATTCGTGAAGGTAACCACTGGCCCCTTCAGGAATTTTTTTGAACATCAGTACAGACACAAGCGCTCATATACACGCGCATACACTCATCCCTATGAACGCATAGATGCACACCCTACTCTTATGAGCATCTCCAAAAGACTAAGTCGGCATATCAATTTACAACACCTCGTCGTCGACGGGAACGTCTCCTCCCACTGAATGCGCATCGCCAGAAATCCTAAAATAAATTCAGGAATAAATGCGAGCACCAGGATTTGAACCCTGGTGGGCTGAGGATACCACAGTCCCTCTTACCATCCATGTCAGGCCCCTTCAGGATTGACTTGATTGATTTGCGTCGGGGCAACATCCACGTCAGGAACGTGGTATGTTCTTGAAGGAGACCCTGCAACCATCAGGAATTACACAAACCGTCAGGAAAAAGTGCGTTTGGGGTAGTGATGGAGCTCCTTCGATAGTGATCACAAACTAGGAACCTGCTTCTATCATGAACAACATGCCGAACTCATTGGACTGGGCTAACAGAACGGTGACGTGCCTTCCACCGTCGCCCTGTTACATGAATCAGCAAAGAAGAAGCAGAAAACAGAAGCCAATGTACTAATTGACCATTCAAAAAAGGATAGTTATTTAGAATGACAACACGAATTCAGCTAGTACCATATTTTTTGTTCTCCAGCTAGTTAAAATGAGACAATCATTCATACAAGAAAACAGAGACAAATATGCATTGCACAAGTGCGGATCGTGCAACTGGCAAAATATCATAAAGGGAGAAGAGTATAAAGTTATGATCTGGATTGCACATTGCACCTAAAACAAAATATCATTCTACTACCATGACCATACATTCAACAGGCAAGATCTAACAATACTAGTCAGCAGAAGCATACTAACATCATAAAGGGAGGAGAGTATAAAGTTATGATCTGGATTGAATTACCATCGGTGAGAAGGTCAATTATATCCATGGTGTGCTTGATGATGCGCACTGCCATGATCGTCTTATCATTGCATCCATGCCGTCGATTATGGGGGTACCAATGCATCCAAGTAGAAAAAAATCACCACATTAACCCATAGCTTCAAGTACAAGCTAAGTATATATCAAGTGGAAATGAAAATAAGTTGTGAAAATAATTATATCATGTCATGCAAAGTTCAAACCGAATAAACATATGCATGCCAAGGTGAAATACTAAAAAGAAAGCAGTCATCACTCATCAGGTAGCACTGCATACAAAATCCATGTTTTAGTAGTAGCAAATACTCTCTGTGTTAGCAGTAGTAAAAACACAAGCAGTACCAAATTCAAAGATTTTTTATTGTGGCTAATAGAAGTATGGGACAATAGTTAACAACTCAAATCAGAAAAGGTAGCAGTGTCTCTCTAAGAGACACAACTGATACTGATAAAAGATAATAACAGAGCACAAAAATAGGTATGTACATTGACTTCTTTAAAGATAATAAGCAGGACCAACAGATTCACATGTTACATTAGTATGAAGTTACAATGGCAGATGACAGGTGTGAACATGGCAAAAAAATATGCTCATAAATATTCCATGTAGTTTATGAGCGATACTATTTCATGCTAATGTATGAGCATACAAGATGCAGTAAAGAGAGCTCATATAGTTCATTGAGCACACATTAACAAGCTAAGATAACCTGTTATATGGATATCACCGTTACCTATCAGACTGCTGACAAATATTCCATGTAATGTTTAAACTTGACACAAATCTATGGAGGAATCAAATAGTGGAATCGGATACAAATTAAGCACAGATAAGGGTGTCATTCAACCAATAAAACTATAACAGAATTAGGCATATCAGACATGGAACACCAATAGATTGCATCAGGATCACTAAAAGCCTGCACTGATTCGTCAAGGGAGAGGATCGTGAGCACATATGGTGCGTTACGACGAACACCGCCATCCCCTCCTCCGAGGAGATGACCGACTGCAACACGAGGTGCACGAGTTGGTGATGTTGCAGGAGGCTTGCGGTTCTCCGTAAAGGTAGGTTGGTGGCGACATGTGAAGCGGTTGGGCTATATGCCACCACCACAGTGACCGCCATCCGCTGTAACCAGGGCGAGAGACATCGGTTCCGTATAGGGCTCCACCTCCCGCCCAAGCTCGTCTCCGGGAGGTGCCTGTAGAGAGTGAGAGATAATGAGAGAGATACCAAGTGAGAAGCAAAATAGATAGAGGTAGGCAGATCCGGCGACCTCATGGAAAGATCCGGCGACCCCAAGGCACATCCAGAAATCAGGGGGGCAACATTAAGCACGAGAGAGCATAGACTCAACGGCCTTATGCCGAATCGCCCACGCCTTCCCGTGGCGGCGTTCACAACAATGACCTGCAATCAAAACACACCAGAAACTAAGTCATGCATGCATGCTACTAATCCACTGTCATGTAGTTGTGTCAAACCAACTACCATCAGCATTCAGTAGTACTCAACAATGAAAGCAGAAAAATGTACTACACCATCACCCATTTCACGCAGGTGCTTGATGAAGTTCTGGAACCAGTTCTTGTACCCAGAGATGTGTAGCTGCAAACATGCATGAAAGAAAATGAATTATGTCGATGCAATTCGTAATTTCCGTTTTAATAAGAATGCAATTCACAATTTTCTTCACATCCAATAAAGAATCCGCTACAGAGTTTCCACTACAGATCAATCCTGGACTATAGACTGTAATTGTATATGAAGTGCAACAAAGAAGAATGGGTTTTTTTCTCGTTCAGAAGTTGAGATGTCTCTGTGACTATTTTAAGCCTGGAATTGCAATTCTAGGCAAGCCTGGAGATAGATAGTAGTACATGACAATATGTAGAACAGCAAGAGTAAACCCTAGAAATTGGGGATTTTAGGAACCAAGCAGTTGTGTTCATCGAGATACCATGGCAAGTAAGCAATTGCGTGTTGGCTTCTAGAAAGAAGTCGAACCAGGTAAAAAACTTCTTCTGCTAAAACCCTTGTAGGATACAGACAAGAAGATATGTATCTCACTCGTATAAAAAAACAAATATATGCGGGCCATTAACTAGTTACTCCACTAGCTACAAGCAGATCGCAGGTGGGTTGGAACTTGGAAGCAGCTCCATCTAGAAGGAAGACAAGCACATGGCATTCCAGTTTATTTATGACAGATAATGACTTTAATAATTTACGTCGAGCTCACAAACTTGTGTCTGTTCTTTTTAACCCTTGTAGAACAGAGACAAGAGATATCTGTGGGTCATAAATTAATTCGCTCCACAGGCTAATCCTCCTCCTCCTCCTTTTTGACAGTACAGGGAGAATAGCTAGGTTTATCGGCGGTGCTCACAGATCAACCACTAACATAATGCATCGATGCCATCAGGTTAAGATCGATCGGTGGCTTGACCACGGTACCACCTGACTTAGGCAACCTGAGTGAAAAATCAACAACAACATAGTAATTAAGAATATAGTATTTCACTATCAGGCCCAGAAAACACAGTATATGTAGAGTATGTACTCGAGACTTTATAGGTTAATTAGTTTTCTGCATGCCTTTTCTGATCGATATGTCAGTTAGTTGAATTGACACACTTATGGATCGATTGATGGCCGACAGTACATACATAATCCAAGAAGAGAATTATTCTACTATATATGTATATGCATGACAACTTGAACCAATTAATAACTGATCAGACACATCAAGTGACAAATGTATGCACAATAGTGGAGTGTGTGGTCGAAGGAGCAGCGGGCGAGCTCGGGGGCGACCATGGATTAACTTTCTGTTTCTGACAAATGCATGCACAAGACTGACAGGTGTCCACTCAACAACCAAGAATATGAATTCGGAACTGAAGAATCAACCATCGGCAATTGAATTCAGGACTGAATTGTGTCCCTGCTTCCACAACTAACACTCAAACGCATGCATTCTTCGGTTTCCTGCTTTGAATTTAGCACATACAAAATTGCAGGTCCCCAACTCGATTTCAACGACCCCTAATGGCGCGCCACCGGAAAGTAATGGATGGAGGAGTGGGGGTTTGGGGAGTTACCGATCCTAACGCTGGAGGAGGAGGTGGAGGCTGCCTTCGGGAGGCCCCTTTTCTTTGTGATGAAGCTGGCACCGCTGAAGCTAGGATTCGGTGCGGCCTGCATCGGGACAATGGCGCCGCCGTGGTCGTTCCGAGCTGAGTCCCTGTTGGCGGCCTAGTTCCCAACGGTGTCCGCGGTCAGCGGGGGCGAACAAGGCCCCGCGCCGGTTGTAGCTTCGATTCGCGGAACGGAGTAGAAGAGGACGGGGCTCACGGGATCCGTGGCGGTGAATGGTTGTGGCTGGCTAGGGCTAGGCCCTAGATCCGATCAAGGCCGCCTCTGCCGTCGTTGGATACTATGTAGCTGCGAGGAAGGAGGCGAGGTGCAGACAGCTGAACCCTAGGACGACAATGGCCTGGGTGGGTGGATGAATCCCAGAGCGGAGCGTGCTACCTCTTGAGTTGGCGTTGGTTTTTCCCTTGAAGAGGAAAGGGTGATGCAGCAAAGTAGAGTTAGTATTTCCCTCAGTTTGAGAACCAAGGTATCAATCCAGTAGGAGACAACGCACCAGTCACCGAATACCTCCACAAACAATTAACAACTTGCACGCAACGCGATAAAGAGGTTGCAATCCCTTCACGGTTACTTGCAAAAGTGAGATCTGATAGAGATAGATAAACGGTAAAGTAAATATTTTAGTATTTTTTTATAGATCGGAAAGTAAAGATTGCAAATTAAAGGAACTGCGACAGAAATTAGCAACCTGAAACTAATATGATGTACAATAGACCCGAGGGCCATAGGTTTCACTAGTGGCTTCTCTCAAGATAGTAAATAATACGGTGGGTGAATAAATTACTGCCGAGCAATTGATAGAAGAGCTCATAATTATGACAATATCTAAGGCAATGATCATGAACATAGGCATCACGTCCGTGTCAAGTAGACCGAAACGATTCTGCATCTACTACTATTACTCCACACATCGACCAACTCCTGCCTGCATCCAGAGTATTAAGTTCATGAAGAACAGGGTAACACATCAAGTAAGATGACATGATGTACCGGAATTAACTCAGGCAATATAATGAAAACCCCATCTTTTTATCCTCGATGGCAACAATACAATACATGCCTTGCTGCCCCTACTGTCACTGGGAAAGAACACCGCAAGATTGAACCCAAAGCTAAGCACTTCACCCACTGCAATAAAAACCAATCTAGTAGGCCAAACTAAACCTATAATTCGAAGAGAATTGAAAAGATATCAAATCATGCATATAAGAATTCGAAGAATACTCAAATAATATTCATGGATAATCTGATCATAAATACACAATTCAATGGATCTCTACAAACACACCACAAAAGAGTATTACATCGAATAGATCTCCAAGAACATCGAGGAGAACATGGTATTGAGAATCAAAGAGAGAGAAGAATCCATCTAGCTACTAGCTATGGACCCGTAGGTCCGTGGTAAACTACTCACGCATCATTGGAGAGGCAATGGTGTTGATGAAGAAGCCCTTCGTGATCGAATCTCTCTCCAGCAGGACGCCAGAAAGAGTCCCTAGATGGGATCTCACGGGTACAGAAGGTTGCGGCGGTGGAAAAGTGGTTTCGCGGCTCCCCTGGATGTTTTTGGCGTATGAGAATATATATAGGTGAAGGAGCTATGTGAGGAGAGCTCTGAGGGGCCCACGAGGTAGGGGGCGCGCCCTACCCCCTGGGCGCGCCCTCCACCCTCGTGGCTGCCAGGTTGAGTCTCCGACTTCATCTCCAAGTCTTCTAGTTTGCTTCTCGTCCAAGAAAGTTCATCGCGACAGTTTCATTCCATTTGCACTCAGTTTGGTATTCATTTTCAGCGAAACTCTAAAACAGGCAAAAAACGAAACTGGGACTGGCTCTAGGTTAATAGGTTAGTCATCCAAAACAGATAATATAATAGCATGGAACAATAAAAAATTATAGATACGTTGGAGAAGTATCAGAGCGGAGCGGGTGGGGAGGCTAGGTGAGAGGGGAGGGGATGGCGGAGACGGGGACGATGCGAGATGGGCGGTGGTAGTCAATGGGATATGAGATCGAGGGCGCCGTCGGCGGCGGCCGCGAGGAAGTGGGGAAGAGGAAGGTGGGGATGAGGCCGTCGGTTGGGTGGGCTCTCTCTCGTAGGACAACCACATGGGTGAGGGAGGTTTCCTTTTTTCTTTCTCCTTCTCTTTAGATCGAATGGATGGATGTGGGATGGATACATGGATGGATGTATGGGCGCCATGTCATCGATCCATGTCACTGCTAGTTCTACCAATAAGAATAAAGCACATGCAATTTTGTTTTCCTTCTTCATTTCTCAAGTGCAAAGTGGGGTCTTTTGTGAATAAACTACCAGATACTTGTTGCAAAATGGGACAACTCCATTTTCAAAAATATTAGACCAAATTTTATGTGGAATTAACCAAATTGTTGTGTGCCAAAAGGTTTCGATCCAGCTGTCATAAAAAAGACAATTTTTTGTCGGTTCAGCAGGAACCGAGTCAAATTTGAACTACACATGCCTCATAGTTTACTCTATTCTTTTTCCAAAATTTCTTTTTGGGTACATAAGTATCTATTTAATCAGAGAAACGCCAAAAGTTTTCCCAGATTCAACCACTAGCTTGGAACAGTCATGCCCGCTGTTTTGATCGCATTTTGAAACGGGCATGAAAAATTCAAAAACAAATCAAAAAAATGTAAAACCTTCACATTGTACCATTATATATGCATCTTGGAATGGCAAACAATGTTACCTAAGGAATATTTCATTTTCTTTGGATGAAAGATCCATTTTCCATTTTTCGAGTGCCCAAAATTAGTTTTTTTGTGAAGGACCTAGCATATATTTGGTGCAAAATTTGACCAAATCAATTTTCTGAAATATTAGACCATATTTAATGTACAATTAAACAAATGGTTGGGTGTCAAAAGATTTGATCCACCCCTCATGAAACAGACAAATTTCCGCCGATTTAGCATGAAGAGGATCAAATTTGAATTGCAGCTACCTTATAGTTTGGTCTTTCTTTTTTTCAAAAATCATTTTTAGGTACATAAGTATCTATTTAATCAGAGAAACACCAAAAAAATCCAAGACTCAACCACTAGCTAGGAATGGTCATACCCGCCGTTTTCACCGCACTTTGAAACCAGCATGATAAATAAAAAAAAAACAAAAACTTGGAAAACCTTTGGATTGTGTCATTATATGTGACCATTATCGCATTGTATCATTATATGCACCAATTTGTCGGGAAAAATAATAAACTTGTAATATGGAAATTACTTTAAAAAAAGTGTTCTTAGAAACAAGCTGTCATGTGTAAAGATCAATGCCTTTCAAGCCAAATGATCGATATTGTGGTAGCATTCATGGCATAGTTTGTTAAAAATGATATCATATTGTGCAGAATGGTGCATCTTGGAATGGCAAACAATGTTTCCTAAGAAAGTTTTCATTTTCTTTTCATGAAAAAATCATTTTCCATTTTTCGAGTGCCCAAAATGAGTTTTTTTTGTGAAGGACCTACCATATATTTGTTGCAAAATTGGACGTAATCAATTATATAAAATATTAGGACATTTTTAATGTATAATTGACATAATGGTTGGGTGTTAAAAGTTTTGATCCACCTCTTGTGAAGAAGACAAATTTCCGCCGATTCAGTAGGAAGCGGGTCAAATTTGAACTGCAGCTGCCTTATAGTTTGCTCTTTATTTTTTCCAAAAATCATTTCTAGGTACGTAAGTATCTATATAATCAGAAATACATGGTGTGGTAGCGAGACGTCGAGGTTTCGATGGTGCCGAGGGCCCAACTCCAGAGCGGATAAACTTGCATGCCAGCCATGTCGTCACCGCATGACCGTGGCGTTGCCATGCTTTCTGGGCAGGCTAGGCAAGTCTAGTGGGTTGGACACTCCCTCGGTAGGTGTTAGGAAGAAGAATACAACAGAAGAATCTCACGAGGAGACTAAACTAAGATCAAACATGAATTTGCAGCCAAGTGTTTAATTAGCGTGTTGGAAATATGCCTTAGAGGCAATAATAAAATGGTTATTATTGTATTTCCTTGTTCACGATAATTGTCTACTATTCATACTATAATTGTATTAACTAGAAATCGTAATGCATGTGTGAATACATAGACCACAACATGTCCCTAGTGAGCCTCTAGTTGACTAGCTTGTTGATCAATAGATGGTTATGGTTTCCTGACCATGGACATTAGATGTCATCGATAACGGGATCACATAATTAGGAGAATGATGTGATGGACAAGACCCAATCCTAAGCATAGCACAAGATCGTGTAGTTTGTTTACTAAGAACTTTTCCAATGTCAAGTATCATTTCCTTAGACCATGAGATTGTGCAACTCCTGTATACCATAGGAATGCTTTGGGTGTACCAAACGTCACAACGTAACTGGGTGGCTATAAAGGTGCACTACAGGTATCTCCGAAAGTGTCTGTTGGGTTGGCACGAAGCGAGACTGGGATTTGTCACTCCATATTACGGAGAGGTATCTCTGGGCCCACTCGGTAATGCATCATCATAATGACCTCAATGTGACTAAGAAGTTAGTCACGGGATCATGCATTATGGAACAAGTAAAGTGACTTGCTGGTAACGAGATTGAACGAGGTATTGGGATACCGACGATCGAATCTCGGGCAAGTAACGTACCGATTGACAAAGGGAATTGTATACGGGATTGCTTAAATCCTCGACATTGTGGTTCATCCGATGTGATCATTGTGGAACATGTCGGAGCCAACATGGGTATCCAGATCCCATTGTTGGTTATTGGCCAGAGAACTGTCTCAATCATGTCTGCATGGTTCCCGAATCCGTAGGGTCTACACACTTAAGGTTCGGTGACGCTAGAGTTGTTATGGGAAATAGTATGTGATTACCAAAGGTTGTTCAGAGTCCTGTATGAGATCCCGGACGTGACGAGGATCTCCGGAATGGTCCGGAGGTGAAGATCGATATATTGGACGAAGGGTATTGGAGTCCGGAATTGTTCTGGGAGCATCGGCCGGTGACGACCAGCGTGATCGAAAGGTGTTCTGGAGGCCCCGGCAAGCGTTCGGGGGCCTTATGGGCCAAGGGGAGGGGGCACACCAGTCCACTAAGGGGCTGTGCGCCCCTCCCAACCCCTCTCAAGTAACCTGGAGAGGTGGGGGCGCCTCCCCTAGTGCAGTCGCCCTTCCCGGCTTGGGGGGCAAGTTTCCTAGGGGTGGGGGCGCCCAAACCCATCTAGGGTTTCCCCTGTGGCTGCCACCCATCCCCTAGGGAACCCTAGGGCGCCTCCTCCACCACTCTTCCCCCTATATATAGTGAGGGAGAGAGAGGGTAGTCGAACCATTCCCCTGGCGCTGTCCCTCCCTCCTCCAACACCTCCTCTTCCTCCGTAGTGCTTGGCAAAGCCCTGCCGGAGAATGACGAGCTCCATCACCACCACACCATCGTGCTATCAGAGTTCTCACTCAACTTCTCCTCTCCCCTTGCTGGATCAAGAAGGAGGAGATGTCCCCGGGCTGTACGTGTGTTGAACGCGGAGGCGCCGTCCATTTGGCGCTAGATCAGATCTTCCACGATTTGGATCGCCGCGAGTACGACTCCATCATTCGCGTTCTTGTAATGCTTCCGCTTAGCTATCTTCAAAGGTATGAAGATGCTCATCCTCTCCTTCTCTTGTTGCTAGAATCTCCATAGATTGATCTTGGTGATGCGTAGAAAATTTTGAATTTCTGCTACGTTCCCCAACAGTGGCATCATGAGCTAGGTCTATTGCGTAGATTCTATGCACGAGTAGAACATAAGTTGTTGTGGGTGTTGATTTTGTTCAATATGCTTACCGTTACTAGTCCTATCTTGTTTCGACAGTATTGTGGGATGAAGCAGCCTGGACCGACCTTACACGTACACTTACGTGAGACAGGTTCCACCGGCTGACATGCACTAGTTGCATAAGGTGGCTAGCGGGTGTCTGTCTCTCCCACTTGAGTCGGATTGGATTCGATGAAATGGGTCCTTATGAAGGGTAAATAGCAATTGGCATATCACGTTGTGGTTTTTACGTAGGTAAGAAATGTTCTTGCTAGAAACCTATAGCAGCCACGTAAAAATTTGCAACAACAATTAGAGGACGTCTAACTTGTTTTTGCAGCATATGCTGTGTGATGTGATATGGCCAAAAGGATGTGATGAATTATATATGTGATGTATGAGATTGATCATGTTCTTGTAATAGGAATCACGACTTGCATGTCAATGAGTATGACAACCGGCAGGAGCCATAGGAGTTGTCTTAATTTATTATATGACCTGCGTGTCATTAAATAACGCCATGTAATTACTTTACTTTATTGCTAAACCGTTAGCCATAGTAGTAGAAGTAATAGTTGGCGAGACAACTTTATGAAGACACGATGATGGAAATCATGATGATGGAGATCATGGTGTCATGCCGGTGACGAAGGTGATCATGCTGTACCTCAAGATGGAGATCAAAGGTGCAAGATGATATTGGCCATATCATGTCACTTTATGATTTGCATGTGATGTTTGTCATGTTTACATCTTATTTGCTTAGAACGATGGTAACATAAATAAGATGACCCCTCACTAAAATTTCAAGAAAGTGTTCCCCCTAACTGTGCACCGTTACAAAAGTTTGTTACTTCGAAGCACCACATGATGATCGGGTGTGATAGATTCTAACGTTCACATACAACGGGTGTAAGCCAGATTTACACATGCAAAACACTTTGGTTGACTTGACGAGCCTAGCATGTATAGACATGGCCTCGAAACACAAGAGACCGAAAGGTCGAACATGAGTCGTATAGTAGATACGATCAACATGAAGATGTTCACCGATGATGACTAGTTTGTCTCACGTGATGATCGGACGCGGCCTAGTTGACTCGGATCATGTATCACTTAGATGATTAGAGGGATGTCTATCTAAGTGGGAGTTCATTAGATGAACTTAATTATCATGAACATAGTCAAAAGGTCTTTGCGAATTATGTCGTAGCTCACATTTTAGTTCTACTGCTTTAGATATGTTCCTAGAGAAAAAAATAGTTGAAAGTTGATAGTAGCAATTATGCAGACTGGGTCCATGAACTGAGGATTGTCCTCATTGCTGTGCACAAGGCTTATGTCCTTAATGCACCGCTTGGTGTGCTGAACCCCGAACGTCGTTTGTGGATGTTGCGGACATCTGACATACATGTTTTGATGACTACGTGATAGTTCAGTGCATAATGTTAGCCTTTAGAATTAAGGAACTGAAGACTTTTTTTTGAAATGTCGCGGAACATATGAGATGTTCCAAGAGCTGAAATTGGGATTTCAGGCTCGTGCCCAAGTCAAGAGGTGTGAGACCTCCCACAAGTTTCTTAAGCCTGCAAACTAAGGGAGAAAAGCTCAATTATTGAGCATGTGCTTAGATTGTCTGAGTACTACAATCGCTTGAATTGAGTGGGAGTTATCTTCCAGATGAGATAGTGATGGTTCTCCAAAGTCACTGTCACCAAGCTACTAGAGCTTCGTGATGAACTATAACATATCAGGGATAGATATGATGATCCTTGAGCTATTCACGTTGTTTGACACCGCGAAAGTAGAAGTCAAGTAGGAGCATCAATTCTTGATGGTTAGTAAAACCATTAGTTTCAAGAAGGGCAAGGGCAAGAAGGGATACTTCATGAAACAACAAAATAGTTGCTGCTCTAGTTAAGAAACCCAAGGTTGAACCCAAACCCAAGACTAAGTGCTTTTGTAATAAGGGGAACGGCCACTGGAACAGAATTACCCTAGATACTTGGTAGGTAAGAAGGCAGGCAAGGTCGACAGAAGTATATTAGATATACATTATATTAATGTGTACTTTACTAGTACTCCTAGTAGCACCATGGTAATAGATACCGGTTCGGTTGCTAAGTGTTAGTAACTCAAAATAAAAGGCTACGGAATAAACGGAGACTAACTAAAGGCGAGGTGACGATATGTGTTGGAAGTATTTCCAAGGTTGATGTGATCAAACATCGCACGCTCCCTCTACCATGGGGATCAATGTTAAACCTAAATAATTGTTATTTGGTGTTTGCGTTGAGCATAGACATGATTGGATTATATACGGTTATTCATTTAAGGAGAATAATGGTTACTCTGTTTATTTGAATAATACCTTCAATGGTCTTGCACCTAAAATGAATGGTTTATTGAATCTCGATCATAGTGATACACATGTTCATGCCAAAAGATATAAGATAGTAATGATAGTACCACCTACTTGTGGTACTGCCATTTGAGTCATATTGGTATAAAATGCATGAAGAAGCTCCATGTTGATGGATCTTTGGACTCACTCATTTTTTGAAAAGTTTGAGACATGCGAACCGTGTCTATTGGTATGCACGCATGAAGAAACTCCATGCAGATGGATCGTTTGGAATCACTTGATTTTGAACCACTTGAGACATGCAAATCATACCACATGGGCAAGATGACTGAAAAGCCTCAATTTCAGTAAGATGGAACAAGAGAGCAACTTGTTGGAAGTAATACATTTGATGTGTGCAATCCAATGAGTGCTGAGGCACGCAGTGAATATCGTTATGCTCTTACTTCACAGATGATTTGAGTAGATTCTGAGTATATTTACTTGATGAAACACGAGTCTGAATTATTGAAAGGTTCAAGCAATTTCAGAGTGAAGTTGAAGATCATCATGGCAAGAGGATAAAATGTCTATGATATGATCATAGAGATGAATATCTGAGTTACGAGTTTGGTACACAATTAAGACCTTGTGGAAATTGTTCCTAATACCGCCTGGAACACCATAGTGTGATGGTGTGTCCAAACATCATAAATGCACCCTATTGGGTATGGTGCATACCATGATGTCTATCAAATTACCACTATCGTTTATGGTTTAGGCATTAGAGACAGCCGCGTTCACTTTAAATAGGGTACCATGCAATTCCGTTGAGATGGCATCGTATGAACTATGGTTTGGAGAAACCTAAGTTGTCGTTTCTTCAAAGTTTGGGGCTGCGACGCTTATGTGAAAAAGTTTCAGGCTGATAAGCTCAAACCCAAAGCAGATAAATGCATCTTCATAGGACACCCAAAAACAGTTGGGTATACCTCCTATCTTAGATCCGGAAGCAAAAGGGATTGTTTCTATAATCGGGTCCTTTCTCGAGTAAAAGTTTCTCTTGAAAGAATTGAGTGGGAGGATGGTGGAGACTTGATGAGGTTATTGAACCATCACTTCAACTAGTGTGTAGCAGGGCACATGAAGTTGTTCCTATGGCGCCTACACCAATTGAAGTGGAAGCTGATGATAGTGATCATGAAACTTCAGATCAAGTCACTACCAAACCTCGTAGGTCGACAAGGATGTGTAGTACTTCAGAGTGGTACATAATCCTGTCTTAGAGGTCATGTTGCTAAACAACAATGAACCTACGAGCTATGGAGAAGCGATGGTGGGCCCGGATTTCGACGAATGGCTCGAGGCCATAAAATTAGAGATAGGATCCATGTATGAAAACAAAGTATGGACTTTGGAAGAACCACTTGATGGTCGTAAGGCAGTTGGGTGCAGATGGATTTTTAAAGGAAGACGAACAATGATGGTAAGTATCACCATTAAGAAAGCTCGACTTGTCGTTAAAGATATTTTCTGACAAGTTCAAGGAGTTGACTACGATGAGACTTTCTCACTCGTAGCGATGCTAAGAGTCTGTTGGAATTATATTAGCAATTACTGCATTATTTATGTAATCTTACGGATAGGATGTCAAAACATTGTTTCCTCGACGATATTCTTGAGGAAAGGTTATATGTGATACAACCAGAAGGTTTTGTCAATCCTGAAAGATGCTAAGAAGTATGCAAAGCTCCAGCAATCCTTCTAAGGACTGGAGTAAGCATCTCGGAGTTGGAATATATGCTTTGATGAGATGATCAAAGATTTTGGGTTTATACAAAGTTTATGAGAAACTTGTATTTCCAAAGAAGTGAGTGGGAGCACTATATTATTTCTGATGAGTATATGTTGTTGACATATTGTTGATCGGAAATGTTGTAGAATTTATGGAAAGCATATAGGGTTATTTAAAAAGTGTTTTCCAATGAAAAACCTGGATTAAGCTACTTGAACATTGAGCATTAGGATCTATAAGGATAGATCAAAAACGCTTAATAGTATTTTCAAGTTTTTGAAGGAGTTCAAAATAGATCGGCAAAGAAAGAGTTCTTGGCTGTGTTATAAGGTGTGAGTATTAAGTAAGACTCAAGGCCCGACCACGGCAGAAGAGAGAGAAAGGACAAAGGTCGTCCCCTATGCTTTAGACATAGGCTCTATAGTATGCTATGTTATGTACCGCACCTAAAGTGTGCCTTGCCATGAGTCAGTCAAGGGGTACAAGAGTGATCCAGGAATGGATCACAAGACATCGGTCAAAGTTATCCTTAGTAGCTACTGGACTAAGGAATTTTCTTGATTATGGAGGTGGTAAAAGAGTTCGTCATAAAGGGTTACGTCAATGCAAACTTTGATACTAATCTGGATGACTATGAGTAGTAAACCAGATTCATATAGTACAACAATTATTTGGCATAGCTCCAAATAGCGCGTGGCAGCTGCATCTACAAGATGACATAGAGATTTGTAAAGTACACACGGATCTGAAAGGTTCAGACCCGTTGACTAATAACCTCTCTCACAAACGAGATATGATCAAACCCCATGGGTGTTGGATTCATCACAATCACATAGTGATGTGAACTAGATTATTGACTCTAGTGCAAGTGGGAGACTGTTGGAAATATGCCCTAGAGGCAATAATAAAATGGTTATTATTGTATTTCCTTGTTCATGATAATTGTCTATTGTTCATGCTATAATTGTATTAACTACAAACCGTAATACATGTGTGAATTCATAGACCACAACATGTCCCTAGTGAGCCTCTAGTTGACTAGCTCGTTGATCAATAGATGGTTATGGCTTCCTGACCATGGACATTAGATGTCATTGATAACGGGATCACATCATTAGGAGAATGATGTGATGGACAAGACCCCATCCTAAGCATCGCACAAGATCGTGTAGTTCGTTTGCTAAGAGCTTTTCTAATGTCAAGTATCATTTCCTTAGACCATGAGATTATGCAACTCCCGAATACCGTAGGAATGCTTTGGGTGTACCAAACGTCACAACGTAACTGGGTGGCTATAAAGGTGCACTACAGGTATCTCCGAAAGTGTCTGTTGGGTTGGCATGAATCGAGACTGGGATTTGTGACTCCGTATGACGGAGAGGTATCTCTGGGCCCACTCGGTAATGCATCATCATAATGAGCTAAATGTGACTAAGAAGTTAGTCACGGGATCATACATTACGGAACGAGTAAAGTGACTTGCTGGTAACGATATTGAACGAGGTATTGGGATACCGACGATCGAATCTTGGGCAAGTAACGTACCGATTGACAAAGGGAATTGTATACAGGATTGCTTGAATCCTCGACATTGTGGTTCATCCGATGTGATCATCGTGGAACATGTCGAAGACAACATGGGTATCCCGATCCCGCTGTTGGTTTTGGGCCGGAGAACTGTCTCGGTCATGTCTGCATGGTTCCCGAACCCGTAGGGTCTACACACTTAAGGTTCGGTGACGCTAGAGTTGTTACGGAAAATAGTATGTGGTTACCAAAGGTTGTTTGGAGTCCTGTATGAGATCCCGGACGTGACAAGGAACTCCGGAATGGTTCGAGGTGAAGATTGATATATTGGACGAATGGTATTGGAGTCCCGAATTGTTCTGGGAGCACCGGGTGACGACCAGCGTGACCGAAAGGTGTTTCGGAGGCCCCGACAAGCGTTCGAGGGCCTTATGGGCCAAGGGGAGGGGGCACACCAGACCACTAAGGTGTTGTGGCCCCTCTCAACCCCTCTCATGTAACCTGGAGAGGTGGGGGTGCCTCCCCTAGTGCAGCCACCCCTCCCGGCTTGGGGGGCAAGTTTCCTAGGGGTGGGGGCGCCCAAACCCATCTAGGGTTTCCCCTGTGGCTGCCACCCATCCCCTAGGGATCCCGAGGGCGCCTTCTCCACCCATCTTCCCCCTATATATAGTGAGGGAGAGAGAGGGCAGCCGAACCCTTCCCCTGGCGCAGCCCCTCCCTCCTCCAACACCTCCTCTTCCTCCGTAGTGCTTGGCGAAGCCCTGCCGGAGAACCACGAGCTCCATCACCACCACACCGTCATGTTGTCGGAGTTCTCCCTCAACTTCTCCTCTCCCCTTGCTGGATCAAGAAGGAAGAGACGTCCCCGGGCTGTACGTGTGTTGAACGCGGAGGCGCCGTCCGTTCGGCACTAGATCGGATCTTCCGTGATTTGAATCGCCGCGAGTACGACTCCATCATTCGCGTTCTTGTAACGCTTCCGCTTAGCGATCTTCAAAGGTATGAAGATGCTCATCCTCTCCCTCTCTTGTTGCTAGAATCTCCATAGATTGATCTTGGTGATGTGTAGAAATTTTTTAATTTCTACTACGTTCCCCAACATAGCGGTGGGGGAAATGCACATAGCCAATGGGCCTGAGTTTTGGGTGAGGATGACCATCTACTAAGTAGACTGTCCTGGCAATTTTTTAGCTCAAATGCAGGAGTCTAGGTGGCAATTGCTTTGCAAACTACCACACTATGTAGAAATATGGATGTTGAAACTGGGCTCAAATGAATGAATAGATTGAGCTGAAATTTGGTGGAGGACAGTCATTTGGGCATAGGAAAGCACTATAAAAATTTGATACCATTTGGACATGCCAAAGTGGCACTTCCTTCACAATGCTCTTCTCTAGACAGAAACTTTGGAAAAATATTGAGAGAAATTGGCTAAATGAAATGAGCTCAAATTTGGTGGAGGTAAGTTAAATAGAAAGGAACATGTGCTGGTAAAATTTCAGCAATAATTAAGTAATAGACAATATAGTTGCTTCATAAAATGGAAATATCACCATAGGTAAAGATTGGATGATGAGCTCACATGGATTGCTGGATAGACCTCAAATTTTTTAAACAGTGATTATTTGAGCATAGAAGATTTGGAAATATTTTAGATCATTTAGATAATCCTAGCTTGTACTTCCTTCACAAAACTTCTCTTTGGATAGAAACTTTGGAAATTTTCCGAGGAAGATTTACTAGGCAAATGGAGTTGAATATTGGCATGTGGTAATTATTTTGATACGAAAGATTGCCCAAAAAGTTTGAGAGAAATATGAGGGGCTTCACTCCGACAATGGCGCTGCCACCACCCCTCCCACCCATGACCAAGGCTCTTCTGCGATCTCCACATCTGACCAGTGAAATTTGGATCTCTTCGTCGCATCTCTTCCGGCGTATTCTGATCTACACATCTATACCCATCTCACATGGTTCCTACTGGTGGATCAACGTTGGGTTTTGATTTCTCGGTGGGTATCAACTTTGCAGATAAGGTTTTCAATTATTGTGGGAGATCTGTTCATTTCACGGATGACACGGGCCATTTCATCATGGTCGTGTCTTTCAGCAGGCATGATTTCAGCCTTGATGAGGATTCCGTGGCGGCTACATTGGAGTCAGCAATTGGTGGATCTGCCATTGATTTGTCGGTCCTTCTCATTAGGAACAAGGTATTTTAATTCATTGTTTCATGCAAGCAAGTTGGTCTTTATATTCTCTAGTTGCGATCGTTTGCATGCCCGAATTTCAAATGTTATTTTCATCTGTGGGGGAATGGCGGTCCTAATTAGAAACGTGAGTTTGAAATCTGGAGGAAAGTGTGTGACGCTGAGTGGATCTTAGTTAGTCCCTCCAAAAAGCATGCCACTCTTGGTTTGCTGGCTATGCTTAAGTCTCCTTCTAAATCTTCATTTCCATCGGGTTCTTCTTAGGGAAAGAAGATTTCTTTCGCCACTTTTCATCAGTACCCTGCATGCAAAGGTTACCGCTACCCAGCTACGCAACTTTGTGTTGATGCGATCTCCGAGGCAGGTTATGAGGTGAAGCCACGTGAAAAAGTTACCATTCCTTCGCCGCCGGCGACCAAACTCCAGTGGATGGTGGCGACACCACCCATCTCTTTCGGAACAATCAACGTCCCGGCCAAAACTACTGTCGTAATATCCGGAACTGCACCTATCTTCTTTGGAAAGGATTTGCAGGTGACATGGGATATCATAACCAATGATCACGTTGGACCGGTCTAGCTAGTCCTGTATGGCTCACCGGCCTGTCATGGATCACGGGCCCCTCATGGCCTTTATAATGCCCATTCTATTCCCCGGATGCAGCTAGTTGAGGCCCTTTTTGATAGTCCAGTTTCCATAACTGATAAATGTCCCCAGATTGTTATGGATGAACAATTACTGGATTCTTCGGTGGATTCTGCTAAGATTAATGATCTTATTGATGATATTGTGTTCAACATTTGGAAGTGTCAGAATTGTTTATCTATGTTGTACCATACCAAGTCGTTAACCAAGCAAATTCCTTGCCGTAGATGCTTTCGACTTGGCCATAGAGCCAAGGGCTGCTCCGACTCTGTGCTTCCCCAACTTACAAGTGGGTCCCGCAAGTCAATCCTACCTCTCTGTGCCGGTCAACAAAGATTTCCATGCGCGGTGCCTCGGTTTCCCTCATATCTTGCCCAGTTGGGCCTTTGCCCAGTCCCATCACGCCTGCTACCCCATTGCATCCACCATTGCCTACCGAGCCACCACCCATTACGCCTCTGTCGCCCACCTCACCTCCTCCTGAAACAACTACAGATCCATCTTCACCAGTCGCCGCAACCCCGCAACCAACAATGGCCACCTTCCACACTACAAGAAATATGTTAACCAGTGACCTTCTGTTAGTGACCCTGGAAGAATTGGTCATAGATCTATGACCATTTCAGACCAATTGGTCAAAAGCTGTTCGGGGGGCTCCAAACCCTAAACCATTGCGGCCATTTTGGTCAGAAAGGTCGTAATTTCCTTACACGAAATGGTCAGAAAGCAAATAGTGCTAGTCCACTGCCTTATTTCTAGTTGTTAATGACCAATAAAGATGGTCATAGCCTTGTAGATTGTGGTGGGTTTTGATGACTAGGCACCATCTCATCAGTTTTGCCTATGTGTCATGTCCATGTGGCAGTTTTTGCCCTAGGTTGTGAAGCAACCTATATTTCTGTTATTCCCAAAATTCACAAAAAAATCTCATAAATGTTTTGGATCATATCTTCATCAAATATGTCCAAAACATTCCTTGCCTAGTTCAAAAATAATTCGAAAATATTCATTTTCCTATTTTGTTCAGAGCAGCACTTTGTGAAAGAAGTACCACTTTGGCATGTCCAAATAGTATCCATTTTCTCTAGTGCTTTCCTATGCCCAAATAACCATCCTCCACCAAATGCCGAGCTTCAACATTCGCATTTATGTACAGTGTGGTACTTTGTAAAGCAAGTACCACCTAGGCTCCTCCTTTTAAGGTGAAAATTTGTGAAGATGGTCTTCTTAGTAACTGATCATCCTCAGCCAAAACTCACGCCCATTAGCCATGTGCATTTCCCGTACCGCAAATCAAACACTTGGTTGCTTATTCATGTTTCAGCATCGAACGGTCTCCTCGTGAGAATCTTGTGTTGTGATTTTCTTCCTAGCACCTACTTGGGGAGTGCCTAACCCACTAGACATACCTAGGCTGCCCAGAACACATGGCAACGCCACGGTCACGCGGTGACCATGTGGCGGGCATGCGAGTCTATGCGCTCTAGAGTTGGGGCCCTCGGCCAACCGCCCAAACCTCGATGTATCGCCACCAAACAATGTATTTATGATTAAATAGGTACTTATGTAACTAGAAATGCTTTTTGGAAAAAATAAATAGCAAACTATGAGGCAGCTGCAGTTCAAATTTGACCCGCTTCCAGCTGAATCGGCGGAAATTTGTCTTTTTCACGAGAGGTGGATCAAAACTTTTTGCACCCAACCATTTTGTAAGTTGTGCATTAAATATGTCCTAGTATTTTAGAAAATTGATTTGGTCCAATTTTGCAACAATTATTTGGGAGGTCCTTCACAAAAAAACCTCCTTTTGGGCACTCGGAAAATAAAAAATTGTTTTTTCGTCCAAAGAAAATGAGAACTTCCTTTGGAAACATTGTTTGCCATTCCAATATGCACCCTTTTGCACAATATGAGATCATTTGAACAAAGTATGCCACGAATGTGGCCATATGATTGATCATTTGGCTTGAAAGCCATGAATCTTCAGAGATGATAGCTCATTTCTGAGAATACTTTTTTAAAATAATCGTCGTATTACAAGTTTTTTTTTCCTGGGAACTTGGCCACATATAATGACACAATGCGAAGGTTTCCCAATTTTTTGATTTTTTTTAGTTTTTTATGCCCGTTTCAAAATGTAGTAAAAACGGCGGGAATGAACGTTCCTAGCTAGTGGTTGAATCTTGGAATTTTTTTGGCGTTTCTCTGATTAAATAGATACTTATGTACCTATAAATGATTTTTTGAAAAAATAAATAGCAAACTATGAGGGAGCTGCAGTTCACATTTGACCCGCTTCCAACTGAATCAGCGGGAATTTGTCTTTTTCACCAGAGGTGGATCAAAACTTTTGACACACAACCATTTTGTCAATTGTGAATTAAATATGTCCTAGTATTTTATAAATTTGATTAGGTCCAATTTTGCAACAAATATATGGTAGGTCCTTCACAAAAAAAACTCATTTCAGGCAACTCAGAAAATGGAAAATTGTTTTTTCGTCCAAAGAAAATGAAAACTTCCTTAGGCAACATTGTTTGCCATTCCAACATTCACCCTTGTGCACAATATGAGATCATTTGAACAAACTATACCATGAATGTGGCCATAAGACTGATCATTTGGCTTGAAGGCCATGAATCTTCACACTAGATAGCTCATTTCTGAGAACACTTTTTTAAAATAATTACCGTATTACAAGTTTATTATTTTTTCCAAGAAACTTGGCCACATATAATGACACAATGCGAAGGTTTTCTAATTTTTTGAATTTTTTATGCCCGTTTCAAAATGCGGTCAAAACGGCGGGCTTGACCGTTCCTAGCTAGTGGTTGAATGTTGGAATTTTTTGATGTTTCTCTGATTAAATAGATACTTATGTACCTAGAAATGATTTTTGGAAAAAATAAACAGCAAACTATCAGGCAGCTGCAGTTCAAATTTGACCCGCTTCCAACTGAATCGACGAAAATTTGTCTTTTTCATGAGAGGTGGATCAAAACTTTTGACACCCAACCATTTGGTCAATTGGGCATTAAATATGTCCTAGTATTTTATAAAATTGACTTGGTCTGATTTTGCAACAATTATATGGTAGGTCATTCACAAAAAAAACTCATTTCGGGCACTCGAAAAATGGAAAATGAATTTTTCGTCCAAAGAAAAATGAAAACTTCTTAGGCAACATTGTTTGCCATCCCAAGATGCACCCTTGTACAAAAATTTGGTAGCTTCTTCACAAAAAAAATTCATTTTGGACACTAAAAAATAAAAAATAAAATGCTGACATGATTTTACACTTTATTTTTATTTGACCATGACCAATTTTGAATGGTCATAACGTCCAATACTAGATGTTCATAACGTCATACACGCGTACTGCATTCTGATTGGGCCATAGCCATCTCACGCGGATCATGCATCAAGCACCGTTGGATGCTCCTGGATCCAACGGTAACCCTTGCCCCCTCACCCTCTCACCCACCTAGCCCTAACACAACCCCACTTCCCCATGCCCCCACTTCCCCACCTTCTCCACCTTCTCTCCCGCACCCTTAGCCGCCCCCTTTGGCCAAAACCCTAGCCGCCACCGCGCCCGCACCATGGCCGGCCTCCTCCCCTGCGTCGACGGCGACGAGCCCGAGTCCCCACGCCTCCCCGCCCTCAATTGGCTAGAAACCCACCAGAGGGGAGGAGAGCATCGCTCCTCCTCCGTCTCTTTCGATTCCCAGCCCACACACCCAACCCACCGCCGCCGACCTCCATCCTCTCTGCCAACCATGGCCACCGGCGACCACTCCCCTCCCCTCCTCTCCCACGGCCACGGTCAGACCCTCCTCACTCGCCATAAATGTAGGCGCACCGCACAGCCATGGCGAGATCCAGGGGCGGCCAAATCCAGCACCAGGCTCGTGAGGAGGAGATGAGACAGGCAGGCACACTCGACGCCCGCCATGGAGCTGCTCTTCAAGGTCCGTCCCCCTCCCGCACGCACGCCAAGTCAAGGTCGCGATCTAACTTCCTCTCTGCTCTTCTTCCTCAACAACGCAGGCAGGCAGAGTTTGGGCCACCGCGTCGCCGGTGTTGTGCCTTCTCCACCTCGACTGGCCGACGCAGAGAAAAGAGAAGCCCGAAGTCCTCGACCCTGTCGTCGGAGCGCCGAACCCTCATCGCCCAGATCCAGCCGCCGGCGCAGCCAAGCCGTTCACCCCGGGATGGATGTTGCTCTATAGGTGGCCAGGGTCTCTGCCGTCAGCGTCGACATCGTTACGGCTCCATCAAGATCGGCATCCTCAAGGTATGGTAACGCGCCCGACCCCCCTTCCTTCCTTTGTGGTATCGTGCGATCAGTGAGATTTCGTAGCGTCAGTGTGTGTTGGCCGGTGCTTCCGTGGTTGTAGGATTAGGAGCCTCTAGCTCTATGGTTGGGCAGATTTAGGTTAGGTTTGTGATGTGCGTTCCGTGAATCTGAGATTAGCACAGGGTTTGGGCTTGGAGATATACTACCGCTGCTGGTTACAACAGCTTAATTCTCCTGTTAAAGCAGCTGTTTGGTGGTTACAGCTGCTGTTTGTGTCTGATTTTGTCTGGTGGTTACAACAGATTAAGTTTGTTCAAGTGTATACTGCTGAACCTGACATTCGCCACCATTGTCAGTCCAAGTGATTTTGCATGCTACTCATTTGTCCCACGAGTTTACATCGGTCTGCGTAGGGTTTGATACATGCATTGCATTACTCGAAAACTTGTGTCACTAGTGTCTGAGTAAGTTTGGAGTTTATAGTATTCATATTGTGTGATGATGAGTTTGTGTCACTCTGTATGCATGCCGAGTTCTGCACAAGCATTTCTTTGCTACTCTGCTTCCGTTCCTTGCTGCTGCTGCTGGTAATCACTGTGGCAGTACAAGACTTTTCGGTGATACATTGTCAACAAAACATGCTAAGCTTGCCTATTAATGTTGCTACAGAGTTAACAGAAACAAGTTAGATGATTGTTGATTCTTGATTGTGTGAACATTATAACACTTGTATATTAATGTTGCTGTGACACTCGAATATTATTGTTTTCTTGATTCTTGATTGTGTGAACATTATAACACTTGTATGTTAATGTTGCTGTGACACTCGTATATTATTGTTTTCTTGATTCTTGATTCACTGATTCTCTGCAATTACCTAAATGATTGTTGTGTTTTATGATTTATGTTCTGGGGCAGTTCAGTCACATTGCCCGCACCCTGGACGACATCCCCTTCTAGTCCGCTCGATTTCTCTTTTGGTCTTGTCATGTGCTGAAATTAAGTGGTAGCATAAGATGCAAATTTATCAGTGATGATCCATAGTTGTCAACAATTGGTGTTAATATGCAAACAACAAAAGTGCTAGAGATGCTGCAAAATATTAAATGTATACTTTGTTGTAAGTTCTTGCTTACATTAGTGTCTTTCATTTCTGTCCTAAGTAATGTGTAATTGAGAATGAACATATTTCTCTCTTTTTAGACTGCTAGATTGTACAAGTTGAACGATCTGCTCTAGCTTAAACAGGTTGGGATCCATAAATAGAATAGGACTTCGTTTGTGTTTCACCTAGCTTGCAACTAATATCCTTACTGCTAATTTACCCCAAGTTTATCTGAACATGGCTGAAATGAGCACTGCAAAGTCCTTGAGTAATTATTTTCATTACATCATAGTTAGCTGATAGTATTGACTTGAATATTTTATGTATGCCCTTATGCATGTGCACACACGGTTGAGCAAATACCGAGTTGTAGTGGAACACCCTGGAGTTAGAGAACTTCAAGGACAAGATCAACGAGTTGACAGCTGTTATGTCGGCTGTGTACGGTGGCGACCAGAAGTTCTCCGGTGAGTTGGCTCCATCTTCCTGCTCTGTTTCTTCTTTTTTTGCTTCCTGTATGTATGTATGTATGTGTCTGACGACGAAGGTGGTTTCTTCAAAATTGATCGAGTCTGACAAAGTTGTTGTGAACATTTCTTGAAACAGGGTGAGGCCGATGATGTCCATCCGGTGATGTCCATGGGGTGGCGCCACTGTGCTCGGCGCTTGCTCTGGTCGCCACGGTGGTTCTTTGGCGGCTTCCAGACCCTCTCCTGGATGTGGTGATGGTCACACCACAGCCGTGGTGTGGTTGAGCCTCTACTACGGCTACAACCTCCCTCTGGTGAGCTCCTCCCCATTCCTTCTTCTCTGATGTAGCTCCTGCATGGCCTTCTCCATGATTTGGGTTGGATGTGCGGCTCTACTAGTTGCTGCTAGATGCTGTAACAAAGCATCAACTCCTACTGGAGCTCACTGGTGATAAATTCCTTAATCTACTGACTGATTTCTAGTAGAGCTAATATAACATTTGTTGGCTCTGTTAAGGGCTATTTTATCAGAATGGTGGGTGTGTACTTTCGTAATCTGGTGGTTCTAACATTTGTTATCAACTCATGTCATATACTTTGCTGTATCCGAATTAAAGCAACATCACTTTAATTCCTGGGTTTCACATTACAAGATAATCATGGTTTTGCTGTACCACATATTTATCTTCTTTACATTTTGGCATACAATTTATTAGGCTATATCATCATAATCATGGCCCACAAGAAAAAAGCAGAATTAGAACCCCAGGCCAATCATGATGTTTTTGTTTATGGAGGTGTTGCGTATTTGGTCAGATTTCCTTACTTGCTTCAGGCATAAGAATAAGCTTATAAGAACAAAATATTGATACTCTGCGAGCTATGAGTAGAATGCTCTATTTTCGCGAGTCACCTTTCTTGTATGAATATCTTGTTTTCACTAGCTGGATAATAAAAGCATTGTACTAGTTGAATTTATGTTATCATTCTAAATAACTTGTCTTTTTTTGAGTGGTCTCTTTATAATATATTGGCTCCAGTTTTCTGATTCTTCTTTGCTGATTCATGTAACAGGGCGATTGAGGTTGCATGTTGTTCATGACAGGATCAGGTGCCTAGTTTGTAATGCTATCAAAGGAGCTCCATCATGAAGAATATAGCACAGTTGGTAGAGCAGGGGCTCCATCGTGTAGAGGTTGTAAAGTATATATAGTATTATGTGTTGGTAGAGCAGGGGCTCCATCGTGTAGAGGTTGTTACTACAGTTGGTAGTTGGTAGTGCCTTGTGTGTTGCTAGTGCAGGAGGGCCATTGTATTATGTGTTATTTGTAGAGTAGGAGCTCCAGATTCAGCCATTGTATTATGTGTTATTTGTAGAGCAGGAGCCCCAGATTCAGCCATTGTATTATGCGTTATTTGTAGAGCAGGAGCTCCATACCGAATCTGGTTGTTATTTGAAGTATTATTATATGTGTTTTCTGTTTGTGCCAATTTAAATACTGCTTATTTATTTACTGCCAAATTGAAACATGAAGAATATGACCCTGACAGCCAGGACCCACTTACTAGAAGCTGACAACTTGGACCCACTTATCACAATTTTATAACTGGGATAAAAAGGCCACGGCCCAAAAATAAAAAGGCTGCAATATTGGGCTTGGCCCATGAACCCAACCAAAAATTGACAGACAGAAAAAAACACAAATAGGCTGAATTGTTGGGCTCGGCCCATGTAAAACACTGAATCGGGCCGGGCTGATTCTTGTGCCACATCAGCTTGCCACGCTGGATGCCTACGTGGTGTGGGGAGGTTGCTTGTGACCAAAACGCCACAGTGGACATATTTTGGTCATAAACGTCTTCGACCATTCCAGAAGAAAGGTCGCTATAGTCAGTTTACGACCGCCAGCTTTTGACCTTCTATTTTTGGTCACAAAAAGGTCGCAAATGAAAAACCATGACCTTTCAGTGACCAATAGTGGTGGTCACAAGTTGACATATTTCTTGTAGTGCCAGCTGGATCCTCTGGAGTTTGCCCCGCCAGGTTTCGACATCATCGACAGTGGTCCTCTGCATCTCCCACGCACCTTCTTCTCTCATGCGGTAGTGCCTGATACGCAGTATAAAATTATGCCATTGCTATTGTCGAGCCAGCCCCTCTGCCTGAAGAAGCTCTCATCTACCCCAACATGGTCAGTGATTTCGTTGGCAACACCCCCGGATGGGCGATTCTTAATGCCCAACCCTGGATTCAAGGTGTGGGTCTTTTTCACTTCCGTGCCCCAGTAGCTAAGCAAGCTCTTGTGGATCATCCACCGTTTGATCTAGGCAATGACAGATTTTTCCGCTTTATTCCGCATGATGAGGGTATCAATTATCGTGCTACTCAGGGTTTTCGTAGGGGTTGGGTTATGTTAGTTGGCATACCCCTGGACCATAGACGTTCTTAGTATATTGCTGATGCAATTAGCACTTTCGGCTGTTTTAACCACTGGCATCAAGATGATCCAATGTTAGTCCGCACTCTGGCGTATGTCTCCTTCCCGGCACCATCTTTATTGCCGCGTGATGTTGTGTACCGGGAGTATAGTGATTTTGGAGGAGCAAGGATCTCTTGGACTGCCCCAATTTATATTCTGTCTGTGGATTTCGCTGATGTTTTGCCAGCTGATAAGGATCCTTTGTCGTTCAATGGCAACCCTCATCCTCTTCCTAGCACATGCTGTCGGGGATATACCCTGCGGCGTTAACCGGCCGGAAGTATAACCCGGCCGGATTTGGCGGTTTATTTGAGACCCCGCTTACACTTGGCGGTTCACCGGCGACCCGTTTGGACCTAGCGGTTCACGACTCATTGGTAATCCGGCAGGCGGGTGCGAGGAGCGACAAGACCTGGTGGCCCAACGGGCGGTTCATGAAGGCCGATTCATACTATGGTGGGCCGGTTTAAGAGGAAAGGCATAATGAATATTTGTCTTACAAGGAGTTAAGACCTGGACTTGTATCCGGTTTGTATTAGAGATAGACTAGTCCTAATCCTAATAGGACTCCACATGTAACCCGCCCCTTCAACATATATAAGGAGGGGCAGGGCTCCCCAAAGAGGGACAAGTTACAAGCAAGAAGAAACAATCTTAGGGCTAGACACAAAGAGGGGATCCGGTTTACGGCGACTCCCTCATGATGATAATGAGACCTAGCCTCAAACAGCATGTAGGGTTTTTACCGGATGATGTTTCCCGGGGCCCGAAGCTGTCTAAATCCCTGTCTTGTGTTGCGTCTCTCGATTCCGCTCAACCCCTCTCAAGCTACCACATAGATGAGTTGGCCTCACGACTAAGTCCTCACACTAAGGACATCTGACGTGTTAATTCCACGACAGTTGGCGCCCACCGTGGGGCCCGCACGCGGTGGTGTCAAGTTCTTGAAGGGATCTTTCTCAGTGATCGAGAAATTCGCAATTGAATCAGATGAAAAAGAGTCGGCATGCGGTGATCGCAGAAGAAGAAATTTTAGGGTTTGTGTGCGCCGCCCCGTGCGTGGCTCGGTGACTCGCTGAATCCGAAGACTGGTCAATATCTGCTGCAGCAACCGCTGTACAAACCGAGACGACGTCTACTTCGGCGAGTTATATGTGTCCTGGTCGGATTCTTGGTTAAAGCTACTCGCTGAATAAACAAAAACAACAAACAGTGACAGGAGTAATTCCCGAGAGGATTGAATTGCTACTGCTACACTCGTGGGAATTATGGTCAAGTACTAGTAGTTGCGCGGTTTACGAGAGCTGATTGATTTTAGGAATAGTACTAGGTACTACTTCTAGTACGTGAGTTCTAATGAGAGCAAGTTTTGATTAAGTCAACTCCGATGCATCACGTCAAGACTCAAGTGGCATCAAGGAGAGATTCCAGAGGAATAATATAGTATAAACCGGGATCAAAATTGATCCGGACTCGGACTCGCCGGCCGTGCGCCCGTCTCCCGAGTTGCCGGGCAGCTCCGCCTCGGATCTGACCTTGTGGTCGTCGTCCTTGTGGCCAGGCCGCCCCGGTCTCAACTCCGAGCCGTCGCTTATCCGAGCACGCCGCGCCTCCTTCTGCTGGTTGCTGCATGGCCAAGCCGCCAGCACATCTCCGCCATCGGGCGTCGAGTGAGCAGCCTCGGCAGCCGCCGCGATGACCCGCTGCCATGCTTTTCATCCGTGGTTGCAGCCCACGTCCGCGGCCTTCGTCCTTGAGCTTCGTTGAGCCGCCGCCTGCAAGCTCTCCTACACGGAGTCGCCGCTGCCTCGTCAACCCGCTAACTAGCCGCCGCGGGTGAGCCGCCCCGGTCTTGGAGCCGCTCTGTGTCAAATCGCCAAGCTGTCAATGACGAGCCGCCGGCCGTTTCCTCTGCTGTTCTTTTCCACTGTCGGGGCTTCAGACCAGTGCCTGCGAGCAAACTGTTTTGCTCAGCCGCCGTGGTTCTTCACAACCAGTGGAGGATCTTCAGAGTTCTTTACAACGACCAGAGATTATGTTCAAAGATTTCAAAGTTCAATTGACACAAAGTACAGCCTACGCCGGCTCCTAGAAAGATACCACATCAGCAGACGTCTCTGTCGCGCCGAGTCACCGCTCCAACCTAGAGTCTCCACTGGCGCGGGCTGCCGCGAGTCGCCGCCCTCACCCCTTGGCCTGTTTCTGTCGAGAGCCGCTGGCTCGCGAGTTGCCTTTGCTGGAGCAACAAGTGTGAGATACGGAAGAAAGAAGAGGCTGGGTGCAAATCACTGGACCAAACGCATGCACAGTCCAGGTTTCGAGGCTGAGTTATCCGCAGAACAAAATATGCGTATCCAGTATGAGTGCCTGAGATATAAAAATGCCAGGTGATATCCATCCAAGTTTATTTTACTAAACATATTGTTTTCATCAAAGAACGATTACTTCGGTCTGTATATTTTTATGTGCAGCAAAGGTGGTGCCATGTTGTGCCTATGAAGTGTACATCCGCACCATCATGCACTGGCGTCTGCGCCTGTTTACTGATGGAACATGTGTGCACAAGTCGCCGCCCGTGCAGCTTAATCTATATCAACCCGCCGGAGCCGCGTTGAGCCGCCCTTGCCGTTTTGAGCTGCCGGGATTATATTAAGTCATCGGTCTGCCTGAGCCGCCGGAACTATATTGAGTCGCCGGTCTCCCTGGGCCACCGCTGTGGCGACAAACGGATCATCCGTCGTCCAAACACATCAGGTGATATCCATCTAAAATATCTTTTATTGGCACATATTATTATCAAAAAGCAGTTTATATTTGTCTTGGTCTACAATATTGTTGATGCAGGACAATTGCTCACTATATCAAAACGACGCGGTTAACTCGCCCGTCCGTGCCGGTTTACGACACCAATATCCGGTTTACAATGCCGCGGCTGACTCATCTGTCGGAGCCGCCACTGATGATACGGTCGTCTCTGCTGTCCGTCTCTCGCGGCCTGGTCTACATCGACATACCGGGCCGCACCGTCTGCATGAGCTGTTTATTGGATATGAGCAAGTCATAGCTTGGGTAGCCCGGTTTTCTTTCAAATTGGAGGCAAATTATCGTCAACTGTCGCCTGCACTGGATGGCTCAATAAGCAGGCACACAAGTCGCCGTCATTACAGTTCTGGTTAACTTCAAATCGCTAGTTGGAAGGAACCATTGGCCGAGTTGCTGACACGGCTCATACGGGATCATTTATAACCCGCCGCAGTCATCACAACCTTCTGTGGATTTACATCGTGCTATCAACAACAATGATATACAAGTTATGTTGGTTTATATCATGGTCAAATATGGAGAGTTTCAAGCCAACTCCTCGAGTCACCTTGAGACTCGGGGGCTACGATGACATGACTAAGCAAATCTTGCCAGTTTCAGCAAATTTAAGAACCCCAGGACGATGGAGGGAAAGATAACCCGGTCCAGGAGGCTACTGTTATTTGAAGGCCGTTAGAAAATTTCTGGCTTAGAAAGTATATGACAGTTACAAAATCCCGGCTCAATGAAGAAGTTCTAGATCATCAGAAAGGATTCCGGTTTAAAATCCGGCTCAAGGAAAGTCAGTCTCACTGAAGCTCTCAAATATCCAGTTTACAATCCGGTTCAAGGGAAATATATTCTCCCACAAAGCTCTGAAGTGCCCAAATCCGGTTTAACAATGTCCGGTTCAAAAAGGAATTAACTTCTCGCAAGTTCGAGTTTAAAGACCGTCAGAAAATTTCCGGCTGAAAATGAAGATTCCGGTTTAAAATCCGGGTCTAGGGAAAGATGTCTCCCACAAAGCTTTGAAGCTCTCAATATCCGGTTCAAGATCCCGGTTCAAGAAGAATTTATCTCTTGCAAAAAAGTTAAAAATTACCAAAGAGGACCTGCTGCCATGATGCGCGGTTCAAACATGGGTATCCTGCCTTATTGGCCTAACATATTATTGATCACATGGGGGCTTCTGCTTCATAAAGCGGGGTCTCTGTCTTTTTCCTATCATGTGTGGTTACATGGAGTTGTTCTGTCTTAGAGCGGCCTCCGGTTTACCCCTTGAAATTTGCTTTTCAAAAAAGCCTTGTGATATCAATTGGGGCCTTGGTCGTGTCCGAACCAATGCAACACCTCTTGATAGGCGAAAGCCACCAGATCATTGGGGACATGGTCAAGTCTAAACCAGTCATGCTTCTTGATCGGCCTAAGGCCACAGAGTCACTTGGGGGCTTGGTCGAACCCGAACCATAGCCACGCCACTTGATCGGCATAATGCCACGGTTTCAGTTGGGAACCTGGCTGACTTGAACCATTGTCACTCCTATTGGGGGCTTGGTCCTGTCCGACCATGGTAACACCATCTGATCAGCTCAGTAAAGCATGTTTTTGCAAACGGTTTTTATCATTGCCTTTGCTTCAATATTTTTTCATGACTGTTATTTGATTTTTGTTGCATTTTTTAAAACCGACATTGTTAATCCGGTTCGACTGTCAATTACAAATTGGCGGAACACGGTCAAATCTTAATCCGGAGACTATCTGCCGGGTTTGATTTTATGTTACCATCTTATTATGGAGTAAACCGGTGTTCATTAACCCGGCTTGACTTTCAATTACAAATTGTCAGTACATGATCAAATCATAATCCGGAGACTATCCGCCCGGTCTGGTTTGACTACGAGTCGCCGGTATTATATATGGTTAAACCGGTGTTTTTCACAACCCGGTACAGTTTTATCATAAACCGGCACAGTATGAAAGGAGTTATCATTACTCAATATTGGGGTTATCACTCTTACTACAAAAAGTTGGTAAACCAACGATGTGATTCAATGTCACAGGTATGATATATTTCATATTTAATTATTCTTAAGTGCAGCCTTGGTTATAAACCCGGGTTATATGTTGGGCATTATGACCCGTCCAGCGGTAAACCGCCAGGACACTTTAAACTTGTTGTATGCAGAAACAGGTTGAATAAAGCATGATTATAAATTATCCGATGTTTATTAAACCGTCCTGGCTTTAAGACGATACGTCGCCAGTATATGATGGGAAATTATCCGGTGTTTATTAAACCGACCTGGCTTTAAGACGATAAGTCGCCAGTATATGATGAGAAATTATCCGGTGTTTGTTAACCAGGCCTAGCTTTGGACTATAAGTCGCCAATACATATTTGGATTGCGCCATTGGAATCATGCGCTTATAAATCATTGGGTTATATTATTCAAATAGCCAAACTTGGCTGAATTTTCATTATGATATTGAATGAATAAGGTTTTTCATACTAGATTATATTATCTTGAATAAGCCAACATGGCTAGATTTTTATTATGGTTATCAATAACCAATATTATGATTAAGGTTTTCAAAGTCGCTTCAGTGCAATGGCTATTATTTCATCAATGGGTATGATTTATTCTACAATTGAAGTTATAGTCCCGAGTCGCTGCAGGGTTATGACCAGGCACTTGGGGGCTACATTATTCAAAGTTGAGATTACATCAAATATGCAAGTCCCATGTCACCGCCAGCATGCACCATGGTACTTTGGGGCTAATGCAAAGTCATTTTTATTGGCTTATTGAAGACCCAACTCATCACATTGTAATAATCCGGCCCTTGGGGGCTACCAATTGCTTCTGTCAACAGTTAAAGATACAAAGCTTTTTATTCATTATATTGAAGGGTCCACTGCTCAGTTGGTAAAGCACAAGGCTCTTAACCTTGTGGACGTGGATTCAAGTCCCATGATGGGGGTTACATCATATGATGTTATTTTCATTGAAGTATATATCAAGTCCCAGCTCAATATTATCTTACTGAGCCGGCCCTTGGGGGCTACACATCATTGCTCAAATCTATATTATTATACCTACAAAGTCCCTGCTTATTATTGCATAATGACCCGGCACTTGGGGGCTACATAATATGGAGTATTCAGTTTTTACTAAGTGACTGGGATGAACAACATGGATTTCTTCTTAAGTGGCAGTATTTATATTGAAACAAGTCTTAAGCCATCACTTTGTTCTACTCAAGACTTGGGGGCTACAGGTATTATATTACTATGGAAGAACTATTTTCAAATTCTCCGTTTTGAGCAAACCGGATTGACCCGGCGTCACCAATCATTACGACCTTGTGTCTGCAACCCGGCGTCATCAATAAACATGAACTGGCATTGGCAGCAATCATGACCCGGAATTATCAGTTTTTATAACCTGACAATTTTGGTAATATTAAACCGGCAAGTTTTACATCTTCAGACCGGCTGAACATCAGTTGAATATTTGAAGACCAATATTTTTGTCAAGTCAGGGCATTCAAGGCCGATTCAAGAGGATTCTTTATTCACAAAATATTTTCTACAAGCAAATTGGTTATGAAACTGGTCTATTGACTCAGATTTTCAAGAAGGAGGAAATGACAAGGATTTAAGGATGATCAGATGCCGGTTTACAAGAATTCTTAACCCGGAGCATAATCTGTCAAGTTTGTTCTTGTGTTTATTTCACAGGATCAGTTTAACACGGATAAATCCAAATTAAACTAGGGGCTAATGTCGGGGATATACCCCGCGGCGTTAACCGGCCGGAAGTATAACCCGGCCGGATTTGGCGGTTTATTCGAGACCCCGCTGACACTTGGCGGTTCACCGGCGACCTATTTGGACCTGGCGGTTCATGACTCATTGGTAATCCGGCAGGCGGGTGCGAGGAGCGACAAGACCTGGTGGCCCAACGGGCGGTTCATGAAGGCCGATTCATACTATGGTGGGCCGGTTTAAGAGGAAAGGCATAATGAATATTTGTCTTACAAGGAGTTAAGACCTGGACTTGTATCCGGTTTGTATTAGAGATAGACTAGTCCTAATCCTAATAGGACTCCACACGTAAGCCGCCCCTTCAACATATATAAGGAGGGGCAGGGCTCCCCAAAGAGGGACAAGTTACAAGCAAGAAGAAACAATCTTAGGGCTAGACACAAAGAGGAGAGCCGGTTTACGGCGACTCCCTCGTGATGATAATGAGACCTAGCCTCAAACAGCATGTAGGGTTTTTACCGGATGATGTTTCCCGGGGCCCGAAGCTGTCTAAATCCCTGTCTTGTGTTGCGTCTCTCGATTCCGCTCAACCCCTCTCAAGCTACCACATAGATGCGTTGGCCTCACGACTAAGTCCTCACACTAAGGACATCTGACGTGTTAATTCCACGACACATGTAGTTTGATTACCACCACTGGGTTATGCTGGAGTTTCCTGAGCTTGGTTGGAACGACATCCCGCCACTTGCGCATGAACTGCATGATGGTGGTCTACCTGATCAAGCCAACAAGCATCATGAGCAAGTTGAGGAAAATCAAGTTGAAAATCAGTACCAGGAATCTATTATTCTGCAAGCTTCTGATGCATCTGTTAATGATGAGCAGATTGCTGACATGGTGGTTTATCAGCCTTCTCTGGCTCCTGTGCAGCCTCCACTACATATTGGCCAAGTTTTGACAATCTTTGGCCCAGTTCTTCCTCCTGTCATGGAATGGCAGCGCAGCTTTGAGAGGATGATGTCGTTCATGTGGGTTTCAGAGATACCAAAATCTGTTCATCTGCCTGCTATGGGACCAATTCTTCTTTCCAAGCGATCCTGGGAGATTAGTTTCCTTGAGCCTGAACTCAGGCTTTTTCTAAAGACTTTGTCTGGCAACCAAAATATTTATGTTCGTCGTTTCTCACCAGTAAAACGACCTGTGGCTCGAGCTCTGTGCTTTGATGAGGATGACATATCTGAACTAGTATTTGAGGCCTTTCTTTTTACTGTCGTTCCCAAGGCGGCTACACCTCTAGAAGCGTGAGCGCAAAGTGGCTACACCTCTAGTTGACACTGAAGTTCACCGTAGTGCTCGTCTCAGCGCTTTGAAGGGGGGCTACCGCAAGATTCAGAACAAGGCTCCCAGCTTGGGTCAGCAGCCACATACCTCAAAGAAGCGAAAGACCAAGTCTTCCTCCCAGGTGCCTGATGATCCAGAAGTTCCACCACTCAGCTCAATTTATGATCTGCAATGTATTGGAGCTCGTCTGCGCATTGCCCCGGAGAAGATCTCAGTAGTGAAGCATGTAGCTGATCCATCTCAGTCAAGCAGCAAGGGGAGTTCTGATGATCAGTGAACATTTCCAGCTTTCAGGCTTATGGCGTGCCTCCCACATTGCCATTTATCTTTTATTATGTTTTGCTATGTTTAACCTTGTGGCTTTACTTTATGTACCTGGTGTGTGTATGTCACTGCGTGACATACTTTTGCTGCTACTTCTATTGGTTTGTAATGAATCAGAACGGCTTTAGAGATTGGAAAGTTCTTTGTTGGAATATGCGAGGTCTTAATTTTGAAGCACGCCAGCTTGTTGTTAAACAAAAGATTGATGAACACTAGTATAAAAACACCTAATAGTCCCGGTTCGTAAGGGCCTTTAGTCCCGGTTCATGAACCGGGACTAATGGGTCATTACTAATACCTCCACCCATTAGTCCCAGTTCAAACAAGAACCGGGACCAATGTGCCTCCACGTGGCCCTGTGCACCGAGCCCAGTCAGGGGGCCTTTGGTCCCGGTTGGTGGCACCAACCGGGACCAAAAGTCCATGATTTTTTTTTGGAAAGTGGCTGCTTTAGGGGTTTTGGGGGTTATTTTTAGGTTGTTATATTAGCTAGCTAATAGAGAGAAGTGTCCTCTCTTATCTCTTCGTCCTTGGTTTACCAACGCTGCTGCTATATATTCTCATTTTACCCGCTGATATAATAACTCATGCATGCTCGCATACATCAGCATATATAATAACAAGTACTCGTCCTACTAATCTAGCATCATCATACAACTTCTACTCGTTATTAATAATAAGTCATACGATCATCATCCTCATAGTCATCGAACCCAACCCTACATAATTGTTCTTAGCACATGATCATCAGTATCAGGTAGGACCTAAACACCCTTAAGGTAAAATAGCATAAAACAATATAGACCCTGACTCTCCATTATGAAGAATGGTGATCATCCTGTCTCCAATTTTTGCCCTTCGCTGAATGTTGCTTCCAAGAAGCTCCTTACGACTGTCCATACATTTTTTCCATTCTTTGATTGTCATGTCTCCACTTCTTTAGAAACCCGGTATCGACAGTTCAGATTCGTAGGAAGACCTGGTTGTATGTTCAAAACATGAAGGCTACCGTGTGTATACATCAGATGAGGCACACAATCATTCGGCGTTATCTGTTGAAAAACATAGTAATAGCTTCGTAGTTAGCAATGATATGATGTACTAGTTTTAGAAGTGTGCAAAGAGATGCACGGATGTCGTAATAGTAAAAAATCTTACCAGGGTATCTCCATGGTAGTTACCGTAGTTCAACACGTGCACTAGTGGCACGTATTGACCATAATGTTGAGGAGTTCAATTTTAGACATTGTAATTCTCAAGATCAGTACAAAATGCGACCAGATGATTTTTCTCCTGATAAGTTAGTTCGGAGCCTTCGGTGTAGTAGGTTCTGTCTACCATCTTCGGCACATTCTTTGAAGAATGAAAATAAGCTGTCAATGGAGAATAAGTTGTCAACCATTTTGAAATAAACAATATAAATTACTTAATAACTATGTTAAGCTCACATGGGGGAAGAATTGGAGGTGTATCCACAAGGACGAAAATCGTAGGTCTCTCTTGCGCAATTGTAGGATCACCAAGATCCATGGTTACAAGCATACCCTCATCAAAACCATACATCTTGCAAAGTGCTTCCTAGTTTTTGCAACCAAAATGGGTTACACTCTGAGCATTGTACAACTTTACTTAAAAATCTACACCATGATGGGTACTTAGGATATTTTTTTTGGTTTCCATACTTTCATGGTCTTCAAAACCCATCCTCTCCAAGACATAGCATCTTGTAAAGCATGGGATAAGCTAGTCGAATTGGAAAAGATGAAAAATACACGTTAAAATAGTTGAAGTCGTGCTTAATTACGAAAAAAAACTATTGTTGTCGTTGCGTACCGTATGAACATCGAAGGTCTCCTCGAGCTTAATGCTGAAGCGCCGATCTTTGTCCAGCTCAATGAACCTGTCGCACATACCTTGGTCGTCGTGGCACCAGTTGCACTCCCCCGGGCGGTTTTCATCGTCCGAGTACGACATTTCTGGCCTAAGTTCATAATTCAAATATTAAATATATGTACTAAAAAACCTAAATTAGATCATTATTATTAATCACGGGTTGACTATCGGTGATGGTATGTAGCTCCTCCTTTCATTCTCGAGTGCATTATTACAACAAATTATCTAGCACACGGGAATGAAGGAGAAGCTACCCCCACGACGGCGTAAACCAAATATGAGCATTCAAAGTAGGAGTACTTTTCCAATATGAGCATTCAATAAGAAAAACCAAATCGTAAAATAAAGTAGTATTCAAATTAGCATGCATTCAATTATAACCAAAAGTACATCATCTCTTGTGTCCGTACATCGTCGAATACTCCTCGAATACTATCATACATATAGCATCGCTAATTAATACAGCTAGAACCGTAGCGCCCGACGGGTATCGTCGCGGGCGGTGGACACCCAAAGATAAGGAACGATCACATGATCATAGCTCCAGTGAGATCCCTGAAGAACCTGCCAGGTATTGTCGAACCTGCCCTCCAACGCAACCATGTAGCGACGGGCGTGCTCGTCCTCCTCGCTGACACGGTGATGTACCACCTCCGCGGTGTCCGGAAGCCTCGGCGCCATCACTGGCCCATGCGACCGCCACCAAACAAGGATCGGGTCAACAACGGGCTGCCTCCTCACCAACCTACGTCCCCCAGAAGGTAGCACCTCCCAATACCAGCCCGGCGGAGCCCAGTCCCGAACATGGCCCTGATCAAGCAGGCCTCCACCGCCGAGTCAACGACGACGAGGATGCGGGATAGGCATCGCCGACTTTGATGCAGGAACTACGTACTTCTATATATAGTTAAATAAAGTAGTTTTATTAATTAAATCAACTATCTAGTTCAACTACTAAGCACTTACTATAAATAAATAAAGTAGTAATTATATTTTTCTAACTAGCTAGTTCAATTATAGTACTTAATTACTAACACAATCTAAATATCACCAAAAAAATCTATTAACAATTATATCACCAAACATACTATGAACAAATTAATACCAAAAAAATCTATTAATAGAAAAAAAATCTAACACAATATGAACACATTAATTACACCCAAAAAATCTATTAACAGAAAAAAAATCTAACACAATATGAACAAATTAATTACACCAAAAAAATCTATTAACAGAAAAAAATCTAACACAATATGAACGCATTAATTACACCAAAAAAATCTATTAACTGAAAAAAAATCTACCACAATATGAACAAATTAATTACACAATCTAAATTAACATACTATGAACTACATATCTAAATTACTACACATCTAATCTAACAAAAAAAATCTATAAACTACAAAAAAATCTAACAAAAATCACAAAAATCTAAATTGCTCACGACGAGGTCGACGGCGACGGCGAAGGCGAGGTGCGGCGCGGGGCGGTGGCGGCGTCGGGGGCGGTGACGTCGGGGCGGCAGGGCGGGGCGGGGCGGCGACGGCATCGGGGCGGGGCGGCGACGGTGTCGGGGCGGGGCGGCGATGGGGCGGCGACAGCGAGGTGGCGGCAGGCGACGGCGTCGGGAGATCGAGAGGAGGAGGAGAGATCGAAGTGGGGATGCGGTTCTGAAATTTTCCTTATATAGCAAAGCCTTTAGTCCCGGTTGGTGGCACCAACCGGGACCAATGACCCCCTTTAGTCCCGGTTGGTACCACCAACCGGGACCAAAGGCCTTTTTTCAGCATCCCAAAGGGCGGGAAGAAGAGGGCTTTGGTCCCGGTTGGTGCCACCAACCGGGACTAAAGGGTGGGTATTGGTCCCGGTTGGAGCCACGAACCGGGACCAATGGTCGTGTGCTAGCACGGTGCGGCCCGAAAGTTTAGTCCCGCCTCGCTAGCTGAGAGGGGCGCGCAGTGGTTTATAAGCCCCACCGCCGCACCCCTCTCGAGCTCCTCTCCACTGCAGGCTTACGGGCCTACTTACTACCGCGTTGCCTGATGGGCCTACTGGGCCACCTGCGGGCCTGAATCCTGGCCCATGGTGGGTTTCTAGTTGTATTCAGGCCGTGGGTGCCTAGTAGGAGGCACTTTTTTTCCCTTTACTTATTGTTGCTATTTTTATTTTTTTCCCAGATTTTTTGTTTTGTTTTCTGTATTATTTATTTTCTTTTGTTTTTTTGCTTTATTTTTTAATTCTTTTTGCTTTTAGTTTTAGAACAATTTTAAACTTTCTGTTAGTGCCATTAGTACTCAAATTTGAAAACACTTTTTTTGTTTTTTTGTTTTGTTTCGTGCTTTATTTATTTTATTTTGTTTCTACTTACAACAAAATACTTATTGTTGCTATGTTTTTCCCAGATTTTTTGTTTTGTTTTCTGCATTATTTATTTTCTTTTGTTTTTTTTCTTTACTTTTTAATTCTTTTTGCTTTTAGTTTTAGAAAAATTATAAACTTTCTATTAGTGCCATTAGTTTTCAAATTTGAATACACTTTTTTTGTTTTCTTTTTGCTTTATTTATTTTACTTTTTTCCAGTTTTTTCTTTTGTTTTCTACATTATTTATTTTCTTTTGTTTTCTGCATTAAAGCATTTCAAATGAACTCTGAAAAAGTTGAAAGGTTAAAGTTGGCATGGTATCACGAGGGCCGAACCATAATGGGCTGCCTTGGTCCCGGTTCATCCCACCAACCGGGGCCAATGGTGGTCGGCCAGGACCAAGGCCCATTGGTCCCGGTTCGTCCCACCAACCGGGACCAAAAGGTCCAGACGAACCGGGACCAATGGCCCACATGGCCCGGCCGGCCCCCAGGACTCACGAACCGGGTCCAATGCCCCCATTGGTCCCGGTTCTGGATTGAACCGGGACTAATGGGCTGACCCGGCCGTCCTCGACCATTGCCCCCTTTTTAGTACCACCTCGCCAAGCGAGAGGCACTCGCAGCTGTTTATAAGCCCTGAGTGCAGAGACGATGAAGAAGAGGCTCAATGCTAACCTGCACGTTGGTTCGCTTCAAGCCTTGAGGAATAGGGTAGACTGCACAGAGCTATGTGCAGTGCAGTTTACACTATTCTGAAAAGCTTGGAGCGAATTAACTAGCATTGCGCCTCTTTTTTATTTTTAATGCTTATTACCACACAGAAATAAATAGAAAAAAAATAAATATAGCAGAAAAGAAAAAAACTATGTAAAAACTACTCAGAAATAATTAGAAGAAAAAATAGTTTTGATTAACTTTACTAAAATCTTTTTTATTTTTAATAACTTATTACAACTCAGAAATAAATAGAAAAAATAAATATAGCAGAAAAAAAACTATATAAAAAACTACTCAGAAATGAGCATAGATGCGCTTATAGAGAAAATTAGACCTAAATTCATAATAAATTTCTACTAACTTTAGAGAAATTAAATATGAATTTAGGTCAAATTTCCTATATAAGGGCATCTATTTTCACTTTGAGAGCAGTTCAACAAGGCAGAGAGGGAGGGGCTTATAAACCGGTGTGAGCCCCCTTCGGTTGGCGAGGTGGGACTAAACTCTGGCCGCAACGAGGACCACCCCTTTAGTCCCAGTTTGTGCCACCAACCGGGACTAATGGGCTGGCTTTGGTCCCAGTTCGTCCCACCAACCGGGGCCAATGGTGGTGGGCTAGGACCAAGGCCCATTGGTCCCGGTTCGTCCCACCAACCGGGACCAAAAGGTCCAGAAGAACCGGGACCAATGGCTCACGTGGCCCGGCCGGCCCCCAAGGCTCACGAACCGGGTCCAATGCGCCCATTGGTCCCGGTTCTGGATTGAACCGGGACTAATGGGCTGACCCGGCCTGGACCATTGCCCCCTTTTCTACTAGTGGAAAGTGGTTGTTCTATTATCTGTCTCCAGGAAACTAAATGTATGCATATTGATCAGCGGTTTCTTAGAAAGTTTTTCCGCTGTCGTTTTGATAATTTTGCCTATGTGCCATCGGCGGGTGCCTCTGCTGGTATTGTGGTCATTTGGAATTCTTCTTTCTTTGGTGGACGGCTTATTGAGGCGAAATCATATGGGATTGTTGTGGAATTCTACTCCAAGCACACGTCTGAAGTGTGCTCCCTAGTGACTGTCTATGGACCTTGTCAAGGTCCTGCAAGAGATGAATTTGTTCAATGGCTATACAATCTTAACATTAATGCTGATGACAAATGGCTACTCCTTGGTGACTTTAACTTCATGAGATCGCTTCATGATCGCAATCTGCCTAGTGGCAAAGTTAATGCTATTTTTTTGTTTAATGAAATCATTGGTCATCTTGGTCTGATTCAACTGCCAATTAAGGGTCGCCAATATACTTGGTACAATATGCAAACATTCCCGTTACTTGAATAGTTGGCCTGATACTAATTTCAGACGAATTGTTAAGCTCCACCTCGAGGATGTGTTTCACTTGCAGTTTATCTACTGGAAACAACGTTGCACGATCAGGTCTATCAAAATTGGTGAAGTGAAAACCAATTTTTTTTCATGATATGGCAACAGAGAGGTACAGGAAGAACACAATTTCTTCGATCAGAAATGCTTCTAGGGATGCGATCACGGATCATCAACTATTGGCGGGAATGTTTTTGGGCTAATTTTGAACAACAAATGGGTCATGCCAAGGGGATCCAAATGGCCTTTGACCTGGACTACCTCATCCATAAAGTTGATGGACTTGACGACTTGTCTCGGCCCTTCACTGATGCTGAAGATGAGGATGTTATCAAGCACATGCCCATCCACCGTGCCCCGGGGCCAAACGGTTTCACTGGCCTCTTTTTGAAGAAATGTTGGCATATTTTGAAAGCTGATTTTCTGCAGTTAGTTAAGGATTTCTATGATGCAAATTGTGATTTGGAGTGTCTTAACACCTTCCTCATTACCCTCATTCCCAAGGCTAAGCCCTGGAGTGGTTGGTGATTTTAGGCCAATCTCGTTGACTAACACATGCCTGAAATTTTTAACGAAATTGTTAGCTAATCGTCTGCAACAGGTGATCCTTGAGTGCATACACAAAAACCAGTATGGATTTCTTTGATGTCCCTCTATTTAAGATTGCTTGGCATGGTGTTTTGAGTACATACACAAGTGTAAAGCTTCCAAGAGACCCATTATTTTGCTCAAGCTTGACTTTGCCAAGGCCTCTAACACCATTGAGCATGATGTTATCATCAGAATGTTACAATGTAAGGGTTTTGATGATCGTTGGATTGGTTGTTTAAATGGCCTGCTCTCTTCTGGTTCCTCTCCGGTTCTGCTTAATGGAGTACCAGGAAAACATTTCATGTGTTGAACTAGAGTTCTACAAGGGGACCCATTATATCCTCTGCTTTTTGTCATTGAAGTTGACCTACTCCAATCTGTGGTGAATGAGATGTGCAATGGAAACATCCTCACAATGCTTATCCCAACAAGCTCCAATGATTACCCGATTGTGCAATACGCTGATGACACCCTCATTGTCTTTCCAGCAGTTGACAGCCAGATCATTGCCCTCAAAGAGATGCTTGACAAGTTTGCTCTCTCAATAGATTTGCATGTTATCTTTGGCAAATCCTCTCTGATCCCCTTAAACATGTATGATGAGGAGAGAATTAGAATTGTTGGCTTGCTTGCATGTGAATTTGGCTCTATGCCTTTCACTTACATTGGTCTTCCGATGAGCACTTCTCGGCCAACAATCTATGATCTTATGCCTCTAGTTGATCGAACTGAGAGACGTTTATTAGCATCTTATTGTCTGTTAAATCAAGGTAGTAGGCTTCAACTTCTACAATCTGTTCTTGCATTCATGCCCATATATTTCTTCTGTTCTTTATCTTTACCAAAAGGCATTCTCAAGCAAATCGAGTGGATCATGCGCCAGTGCCTTTGGAGAGGTAACACTAATACCCCACGGTAATCTTTAGCCGCCTGGGACCTGGTTTGTAGACCCAAAAAGTTTGGAGGCCTTGGGGTCACTCACCCGGGCTTTTAGAATGAGGCTTTGTTAATGAAGCATCTATTCAAATTCTTCAACAAGTTGGATGTTCCCTGGGTTTCTTTAATTTGGGACACATATTATGGTTCTTCGGCCCCACAAGCAGCCAAGAGTTATGGATATTTTTGTTGGCGTGTTGTGATTGGTCTCTATGACAAATTCTGCCAATTAGCCATACCATATGTTCATGCAGGTGACTCTGTGGTCTTTTGGTGGGTTAAGTGGAAAATTGATGAACGAGATGTCTCATTGAAGGAACCATTCCCACGTCTACATTCTTTTGTCATTGATGACTTGATTATGGTTAGGGATTTCTTTGATCTCTCGACTAAGACTGACAATTTCCATCTTCCTATGTCGGTTGAGGCATATCATGAGTTCCGTCAACTCCAATTATTGCTTGATCCAATCAGCCTTGATCCTGAGAGTAAGGACCATTGGAAATGGCCCTCAAAATCTGGAGGTTTTCAATCTAGGATATATTATGAGTTCAATTTTTGCCATCTGGTGGTTGATCCTATATTCAAATGGATCTGGAAATGATAATGCACTCTCAAGATCAAAGTCTTTGGTTGGCTTGTTTTGATGGATCGATTGAATACCAGGGACATGATGCAACGCGGGCATTGGATCGTGCAAGATGACACTTGTGTTTTGTGCCACATGTCTAACCATGAGGATCGTGTGCATCTTTTCTTCACTTGCAATTTCAGTCAGTGTGTATGGCACTACCTTGGCATCTCTTGGGTTCCGTATCCAAATCAGTCCACTTACATGATGGCTTCGGTGGCGAGGAGGGACTTTGGTTTCCCTTTCTTTTCTGAAGTGGTATTTACAACCACTTGGAATATTTGGACACAGAGGAATGGCAAAATCTTCAGAAATGAAACACCTAGTTTCAGATCTTGCAGGAGAAACTTTGTACATGATATTTCTTTGTTTGCACATAGGATCAAATGTAAATATAGAGATAGTCATCTCTCCTGGATAGCCTCCCTCCCACAGGACTTTTTTGGTAAGTATGCTACCCCTCTCTAAATGTATATTGTATAACTTTTGTCTTATTTTTTAATAAAGAGTTGTGAGGCTATTGCCTTGCAGTACATAGTCAAAAAAATAAATATGAGGGGTCTAGATATCGCTTGCTTTGCAATGTGTCAATTTGGACAGAAAATAGAAATTGAAGTTGGGCTCACATAGATGATTGGATTGAGCCGAAATTTGTCGGAGGATAATAATTTGGGCATATGAACGCACTTTAAAAATTTCATACCATTCGAATAAATAGAAATGGTACTTGCTTCACAATGCTCTCCACTGAACGGAAAATTGGGAAAAATACTGATGGAAATTGGTTAAATTAAATGAGCTAAGATTTTGTTTAGGGATGTTCTATGGTCAGGGTCATGTCCAAATAAATTTTAAGCGATTATAAAGCGATATAAAATATATATATTTGCTTCACAAATTGAAAAATATTACTAAAAACAAAGATGGGATGGTGAGCTTACATGGATTGTTTGACAGGGCTCAAGTTTTGTGGAGAGATATTATTTGGGCATATAGAAGATGTGGCAAAAATTCAACTCATTAGGATATTCCTAGTTAGTATGTCCTTCACAAAGCTTCTAGCTAAACAGAAACTTTGGAAATTTGCCGAGGAGGATTCACTAGTAAAATGGAGCTGAATTTTTTCATGGGGTAATGATTTGGATAGGAAAGAGTCCCCAAAATTTTGAGGACAATCAAGAAAATAGGAAGTGCTATTCTGAAGAAAATAGCAAAATGAATATTGTTGAATTATTTTTGAACAAAGGAAGGAAGGGTTTTGCCATATTTGAGGAAAATATGATCCAAGGAATTCATGAGAATTTTTTTGGGAATTTTGGGAATGACAGAAATGTAGGCTACTTCACAACCTAGGGCAAACAATGACACATAGGCAAAACCGATCAGGTGGCGCCTAGTCATAGCAATGCACCACAATTTACAAGGCTATGACCATCTATATTATTGGTTGTGATCAGCTAGAAATAAGGCAGGGAACCAGTGTTGTATGCTTTATGACCATTTACTGTAAGGAAATTACGACCTTTCTGACCAAAATGGTTGTTATGGTTTAGGGTTTGGAGCCCCCCGAACAGCTTATGACCAGTTGGTCTGAAATGATCGTAGATTTACGACCATATCGTCTAGGGTCACTCGCAGAAGATCACAAGTTGACATATTTCTTGTAGTGTGTGGTGGCTGAAGGGACAGGTGGTTCCATCCAGGTAGTGGTGGACCCGGGCTCCCGACGCCCCCCCTGAGTGATACCTTGTGGCGAAGCAACAGGCATGTTGAGACCACCCAGGGGAGAGGTGGGTCTGCTCCCTGGTCGTTGTCCGCGGTTGTTTCAAAATACACTACAAGAAATATGTTAATTAGTGACCTTTTGTCAGTGACCCTGGAAGAATTGGTCATAGATCTATGACCATTTGAGACCAATTGGTCAAAAGCTGTTCGGGGGGCTCCAAACCCTAAACCATTGCGATCATTTTGGTCAGAAAGGTCATAATTTCCTTACACGAAATGGTCATAAAGCAAACAGTGCTGGTCCGTTGCCTTATTTCTAGTTGTCAACGACTAATATAGATGGTCATAGCCTTGTAGATTGTGGTGGGTTGTGATGACTAGGCGCCATCTCATCAGTTTTGCCTATGTGTCATGTCCATGTGTCAATTTTTGCCCTAGGTTGTGAAGCAACCTATATTTTTGTTATTCCAAAAATTCCCAAAAATTCTAATAATTTTTTTGGATCATATCTTCATCAAATATGTCAAAAACCTTCCTTGCCTAGTTCAAAAATAACTCAACAATATTCATTTTCCTATTCTGTTCAGAGCGGCACTTTGTGAAGGAAGTGTTATTTATATATTCTTGATTTCCCTAAAAATTTGTGAAGACATTCTTATTAGTATATGATCATCCTCAGCCAAAACACACGCCCATTGGCCATGTGCATTTCCCGTACCGCTAATCAAACACTTGGCTGCTAATTCATGTTTGAGCATAGTTCGGTCTCCTCATGAGAATCTTATGTTATAATTTTCTTCCTAGCACCTACCTGGGGAGTTCCCAACCTACTAGACATGCCTAGGCCGCCCAGAACGCATGGCAATGCCACAGTCACGCGGTGACCACGCGGCGGCATGCGAGCGTATGCGCACTAGAGTTGGGGCCCTCGTCCACCGTCCAAACCTCGATGTATTTCTGATTAAATAGATACTTATTTACCTAGAAATGATTTTTGGAAAAATTAAAGAGCAAACTATGAGGCACCTGCAGTTCAAATTTGACCCGCTTCCACCTGAATCGACCGGAATTTGTCTTTTTCACCAGAGGTGGATCAAAACTTTTGACACCCACCCATTTTGTCAATTGTACATTATATATGGCCTAGTATTTTATAAAATTGATTAGGTCCAATTTTGCAACAAATATATTGTAGGTCCTTCACAAAAAAACTCATTTTGGGCGCTCAAAAAAATGGAAAATGAATTTTTCGTCCAAAGAAAATGAAAAGTTCCTTAGGCAACATTGTTTGTCATTCCAAGATGCACCCTTGTGCATGATATGGGGTCATTTGAACAAACTATGCCATGAATGTGGCCATAAGGTTGATCATTTGGCTTGAAAGCCATGAATCTTCACACATGATAGCTCATTTCTGAGAACACTTTTTTTAAAATAATTGACGTATTACAAGTTTATTATTTTTCCTGGAAACTTGGTCACGTATAATGACACAATGCGAAGGTTTTACTATTTTTTGATTTTTTTTTTGAATTTTTTATGCCCGTTTCAAAATGCGGTCAAAACGGCGGGCTTGACCGTTCCTACCTAGTGGTTGAATCTTGGAGAACTTTTGATGTTTCTCTGATTAAATAGATTCTTATGTACCTAGAAATGATTTTTGGAAAAAATGAATAGCAAACTATGAGGTAGGAGCAGTTCAAATTTGACCCGTTTCGAGCTGAATCGGCGGAAATTTGTCTTTTTCACCAGAGATGGATCAAAACTTTTTACAGACAACCATTTTGTCAATTGTGCATTAAATATGGCCTAGTATTTGGTCCAATTTTGCAATTATTATTTGGTAGGTCCTTCACAAAAAAACCACATTTCGGGCACTTGAAAAATGGAAAATGGCTCTTTTGTGCAATGAAAATGAAAAGTTCCTTAGGCAACATTGTTTGGAATTCCAAGATGCACCCTTGTGCACAATATGAGATCATTTGAACAAACTATGCCATGAATGTGGCCATAAGATTGATCATTTGGCTTGAAAGCCATGAATCTTCACGCATGATAGTTCATTTCTGACAACACTTTTTTAAAAATAATTGCCGTATTACAAGTTTATTATTTTTCATGGGAACTTGGTCACATATAATGACACAATGTGAAGGTTTCCCAAATTTTTGATTTGTTTTTGAATTTTTTATGCCCGTTCCAAAATGCGGTCAAAACGGCGGGAATGATCGTTCCTAGCTAGATGTTGAATCTTGGATTTTTTTTTTGGTGTTTCTCTGATTAAATAGATAATTATGTACCTAGAAATGATTTTTGGAAAAAATAAAGAGAAAACTATAAGGCAGCTACAGTTCAAATTTGACCCGCTTCCACCTGAATCAGTGAAAATTTGTCTTTTTCACGAGAGATGGATCAAAAAAATTTACACCCAACCATTTGGTCAAATGTGCATTAAATATGGCCTAGTATTTTAGAAAATTTATTTGGTCAATTTTGTAACAATTACTTTGTAGGTTCTTCACAAAAAAACCTCTTTTGGGGCACTCGAAAAATGGAAAATGATTTTTGTGTGCAATGGAAATGAAGACCATAAAATCATCATTGATTGAAATCCTAAGATACACATATGTGAAATATTGGGTCATTTAAACATACAACATGAGGCCAATATGTTGAGTGTTTACCCGAAATAAGAGGGTAGAAAATATAAAAGAAAAAAACACAATTACATAAGCTGGATTCTGATTGGTGGAACCATCTATTACAGGATCGATGACATGGCAGACATCCTACCATCCATTGCTAGCCCTAACCCACCGCACGTCCATCCATCCATCCATAACCCGCCACACCCACTCCTCGTCCCCGCGAACCCTACCCAGCCACTCGTCGCCTCCTCCCCTTCCAGATCACCGCCGCCACCTCCTTCCCCACCCCCTCCCCGCACCCGCGCACGCCGCCGTTGGCTCCTCCACCTCCAGGCGACGCTGAGCCCGCGGTCTCCCTCCCCAAGATCACGCTGGAGCCCACGGTCCTCCTCCACCTACAGCTCGTCTCCTCTCCAGTCGCGCCGCCAACCTGTTTGTGGTCGGGCTTCAGCGAGCTGAGCAGCAGAGCATCGACGGCTCCTCCTCTCCCCCTGCAGCCGCCTGCCGCGCCAACCTCCCTCCTTCCCTCCTTGCCAACAAAACCCTAGCCAGTTGCCATGGCTAGGGTTTGTGCAGTTTCTCCCCATCCGATCTGGCGAGTCCCCCTCCTCCTCCCCCGCTCCCTGAACCTTAGCCACTCCAAATCCCTGACCCCTTCTTGTCTTGTCTCTGCAGGTAGACCGCGCCAGCAAGCAACTAGGACGACGCCCGGAGAGGAGAGGAGGTCCTTCTCCTCACCTTGTAGTCGCCGACCTTGTCCTGCTCGGGGAGGAGGAGCAGGAGGGGCGCACCCATCCACCACAGTCACCGCCGTCAAGGGCTTCTTCCACCTAGACCTCTAAATCCACGGCACCGTCGTCCATCCACCCAAGGTGAAGGCGCCCCAAAATCCCCTCCGTCCCCTCTCCCCTCCTTGCTTCATTTGATCTAGCAGCCATGGATTTGGGTTCCTCAAGGTTGCCTAATTACTCTACCATGTGTTCCTACTACTAGCTCTAGTCGTGGATGCTGGTAGCTCCCTGTTTTCTCTGTTTTTATGTAGTCCTAGATAGAACCATACAACTCTGGATGACAAACACTGCAATTTAATCTAAAATTGTCATCATGATCCTAGCAAATACTCCTCAAATTACTGTAAATTGTTGGACGATTAGGGGCTAGTGTAGATGCAAAATAAGGTTGCACTTTTAGAGGAGATAAGACACTGATGTTGGATTCTTGGTAGTTGTCTTGTGTTGTGTGCATGTCGGTACTAGCAGTATGTCCGTGAGCACCGTGCTGGTGTTAGTCGCAATGATCAGCTTCAATAGCATGACCAGTACCCGAACATGATGCATATTTATTAACAAAAATGGTAATGCATTTTGCTCATACCAGGGTGCTTGATTTAGTCTGTTGTGAATGCTAATAGACCATGATAACTTGTATATTGGACCTGCCCCCTCTCTCTGTTTGACTCGCTCAATCTCTCTCTATCTTTCTGCAGGCACCGCCGGATTAGAACTATACGGCTTAGCGGGTGGCCCTATTTTTCCGTCGGGAGAGAAGCTCTCGTTACTGACCCCTCTTCTCCACTACACGTGTTCAACAGAAACTGTTTTAGTTTTTCATACATAATTCACTATGCTTATGTTGGTTGTTATTGAGTGTATAATACATTAGATTGATTATTTGTTTTGAAGTATAACTGAAACTTCATATATGTATTTACATTCATTGAAAGCATATAATCAATATCTGGTCTCATGATTTATGTACTGTTATATCAAATAAAAAAGCAGCAGTAGCACAAATTTAACTGAATTCAATTAAAATATCCAGCATCTCTTCTTGATCTGTAATGTTTTAGTGCAACAAAGACGTACCGAGTGAGGTCCATGTGGTGCTCTAAGATGCTCTTGATGGTTTGTTGTCAAGACTGATATCCCTTGTATGTCATGATGCTGCTAGCTCGTTTCAGTCCAGTATCTCTTCTTGATAGTCTTGTTAACATAATTTAGTCCAGTAACTCTAATTAATTAATTGAATTTATGTATAATTAAATTACATTGAAACCTTTCCTTTAATTATAATTAAAGAAGGGTTTCATTTTAATTAAACTGGACCGGCTTTGGGACTTATATATACATAAATCAGTACTGAAGTTGGTCTGTATGATCTCCTGTTAGTAAAATTACAGCATAAATATTTTCCCATGTAGTTCTGCTATTTTTAGTTTGGGATGAAGTGATTGGTAGGCCTAGTAGTTGTGCGATTCTATGATCCTATCCTGTAAAATTTATATGCACACCTCATATATCCAGTGAAATTTATATGCATGTTCCACTCCACTGTCTACACATTTACTTAGTAATACATACTTCTGCACTTCTGTTATGCTTCTCTCTTTGTTTGTATGAGGCGGCCAGGCTGCCTATTTTGTAGCAGTCTACTTCCATAGTGTTTGTATGGAGTTGAGATAATTGTGTTTTCCTAGGCAGTAGGTCAGCAGACACCGCTCCTGCTATATAGGCTAAGCTGCCGCCAGTGTTTGTGCGATGTTGCCGGCTTAGAGCATCATCTCCAATAGCTGCTGCCTGTTGATGTGCTTGTTGTGGTCTCATGTGCTTCTCCTGAATCTGTTGTACGCTTAGCTGATTAAACATGCAGTTTTTTAGTATTTTGGTCCGATGGTGTTTCTTTTTTTGGCTCAAGTGCTTAACTTATGAGCTTATTTTGAAGTGTGCTGATTTTGCACTATTGAAATTGATAGGAGATACTATGGATGCAAGATTCATTGTTGGTTCTTGCTCACTATGTGCTTAACTGATGATGATTGTTGTTGTTAGAAATTATGATTGCTTGTGTCTTAATTTTTTCTTCTGTAATGATGATATGAAATATCACGCAGGTCCTTATTGGTGCTGCTGCTGTTGCAGTGGTTGTCAGAGGTGTTGCTGCCGCATCTGGCGGAGCTGCAGTCCGAGAAGGTCAAGGATGAGCTGCAATCCTGTTGCTGTGGTTGTCTTCTAAGATTTACGGCGTCAAGGTAATCTCACTCTCTCCGACCCTGGTTGTCTTGTGGGTACAGTTGATGTAGATGGTGGTCTGTGTGGATCTTGTTATACTGAGGGTGTTATGCTGGTGGTGGCTTGAAAGAAGGGCAAAAATGCTTAGCAATCTATTTCCTATAGTATTTAACTGTTTACATTATGAAATATGTGGACAGTAGGTATGTTTCCCAGGTTATATGTCAATAATTGTACACCTTATCGTTGAGTTTGGTTTGTGTTTATAGAATGACAAGGTTGGTTAATTAAGCCCTGCCTGTATCTTTTAGAGTTTACTTCATTGGTAGCATATTCAACTGTATTAATTAATATTGTACATGTTGGAGAATTTAAAGGATGATAACAAACCGTAACCATGAATACTCAAATAGAAACTTGAACAACCATCTTGTTTAATTTGGTGATGTTCCTCCATGGTAAGAGCTAATCTGCTGCACTGTTATTCAACTTACATCGACAATTTTAATTTCGCTGAAAGCATGTTTTCTTTTCTATGTATCTCCGTGGACGACCACTACTACCTCTGTGTTTTTTTCATTATAGCCTATATTGTTGTTTGGCAATGTTGTTCTAAATAATGTGTATAGTTCAAGCCCTTGTTTCTATCTAAATGTGTGCACAGAAGTTCTGTTACCTTGTGAAAAATAATTGGTGCATTTTTTTGTTCCTCAAAAACAAAATAGCTTGCTCATTTAAGCTGTGCCATCCCTAGTGTTAGCTTTCATATTGTGTCTCTGTTAGCTTCAGGCCTAATTTTTTTCCTTTATGTTCACCCTTTTACAGGAGCTCCAGGCCTAATATGTTTGAGTGTGAAGCCGTGAAGCCAAGTGCGAAGCAGCAAAGCCTTACTTAGAAAGATGGAGAAGCAGTGAAGCCCTACTTAGGAAGAGTTTTTTGGTTCTGTAGTAGACTATAAATTGTAATTTTGTAACGGATTGTAAAAGGCTACTGTAGTGTTATTTGGTGAATTATATTTGTTTTGTCCTATTTGAAATAGCTATTATGTATGTTAAAAAGATGTGAAATGGAAACTTGACCAGGTGGACCAATTTATGTCCCACTTATGAATATAATCTGAGCAATTTTGAAATTTTTGACATGTGGGACCAATGTATGGCATTATGAGTAGTGGGACCCATCTGATTAGTGGGACCAACCCTAAAATATAATGATATAAAAATAGAAAATGAATTGATGTAAGAAGGCCACAGCCCAACAATAAAAAAGGCTGCAATATTGGGCTTGGCCCATGAAGCTGATAAAAAAAGATAGAAAAAAACACAAATAGGCTGAATTAATGGGCTCGGCCCATATAAACACCGAATTGGACAGGGCTGATTCTTGTGCCACATCAGATTGCCACGTCGGATGCCTACGTGGCTTGGGGAGGCTGCTAGTGACCAAAACAAAACAATAGACATATTTTGGTCATAAACGTCTACGACCTTCTCGCAGAGAAGGACGTTAATTTTAGTTCACGACTGTCAGCTTTTGACCTTCTGTTTTTGGTCACAAAAAGGTCGCAAATGAAAAACAATGATCTTTCAGTGACCAATAGTCAAGGTCACAAGTTGACATATTTCTTGTAGTGATAACACGCTTAAAAAAGTTTGGATATTTGATCTGAGTTGGTCTTTTGGCCTATACGCACTAACCAACTATGCAGGGACAGTTATGGGCACTCGGCATCGTAGTATCAGCCGAAGCTCTTCAGACATCAGCGACTGAGCGGCGCGCGCCCGGGTGGTCCGCCTTTGTAATGGAGGTTGCCAGGATTGGTCCTAGCCGCCCACACAACATGCAAGAGTGCAAAGGGTGATGGGCCCAAGACCACTGCGCACTTAGGATTTAGACCGGCATGCTGACCTCTCTATTGGGCCTAGGCAGGGTTGTGACGTGTTGATCTTCCGATGACGGGTATGACCCAGAAAAGTGTGCCCGGCCATAGTGATCGAGCGTGTTGGAAATGCGGTGCACCCCACCAGGGCCGATCGAGCGTGTTGGAAAAGTGTGCCCGGCCATAGGTAGGGCTGTAATGGAGGTTGCCAGGATTGGTCCTGGCCGCCCACACAACATGCAAGAGTGCAAAGGGCGATGGGCCCAAGACCACTGCACGCTTAGGATTTAGACCGGCATGCTGACCTCTCTATTGGGCCTAGGTAGGGTTGTGACGTGTTGATCTTTCGAGGACGGGTATGACCTAGAAAATTGTGCCCGACCATAGTGATCGAGCGTGTTGGAAATGTGGTGCACCCCTGGAGGGAAGTTTATCTAGCTATTCGAATAGCCGTGTCCACGGTAACATGATGCTTGGAGTTGTATTTCGAGCTATTATAGCTAAAATCGGATACACAAGCAAGCGTGGTTAGCCGTGTCCACTGTTCGCCATCGCTGTTGGAAGCTGCCGCCAGAGACAACCAAGCATTTAGCAGTAGTTAGCTAGTTTACCATACACAAGCAATCGGATACACATGAGATAAAAGCTGCTCTTGAATCGGATGCATTTTGAAGTTACACAAGCATTTAGCAGCATGGTTAAAGAATAAATTCATTAGCAATCAACTAGCTAACTACAGTTTACCATCCACAAACAACATCCACATGCTTGTAACTACAACCTCTTTACAAAAGTTGCTACTTACACAACCTACAGAAGTGGATGCTAAGCTACCATACGAGAAGGTGCATCGGGTTAATTAATTAAATAAACAGGTTGCGTAGCTAGCTGCTAGTACATGCATAATAGATAAACAGAGGGCCCTTGGGTGGGCGATGGTCACCGGCTGTAGAGAGGTTGTCTCTGGCGGCAGGTTCCAACAGCGATGGCGAACAGTTCGGGAGCGATTAGTCTGGGGTTCAAGAGCAGTACTAACAATAGTGTAAAAGTAGAGGAGCGACTGACTAGAAGAAGTTATAAATAAACATGCTTACTTTGTGTTCAAAATGATGGTGTTGTTGGTGTGATGAACTGCATATGATGTAAAAATCATATTTTTATTTTTATTATCTAATGGTAAAAAGGCAACCGCAACCTGACAAACAAAACTTTCCGTGCAAGGGAATGTGGGGATTGAGATGGAAGGGAATGTGGGAGATTGGTGAAGGTAAGAGATTTATCCTAGCCGCAGCCCCCAACTCGGGCATATGAGACTACTGTAATAATACAAAATTGACAAGCTACAATAATCAAGGATGCACATGAATAAGAGATAAAGACCATGCTCGAGGAACTCCTATCGGGGCCTTTTGAAGTTACACTAGCATTAAGCATCATGGTTAAAGAATCAATCAGATTAGAAATGAACTAGCTAACTACTGTTTGCGTAGGAAGAGATCACCAGGGAGGAACCTGAACACCTATCAGGCTAGTTAGCTAAACAATATCCACATGCATGTAACTACATCTGCTTGACAAATGTTTCTACTTACACAGGCTACAAAAGTGGATGCTAAGCTACCAACAGAGCAAGCAGGTGCCTCGGGTTAATTAATTGAACAAGCTGGTTACAATCCAATGTAACTAGCTGCTAGCACATGAATAGTAGATAAACATGGCTCTTGGGCGGCGATGGTTATCGGCTATAGAGAGCTCGTCTCTGGTGGTAGCTTCGGACAACGATGGTGAACAGCTCGAGAGGGATCACTGTGGGCGCCAAGGGCGGTACTAACAATAGTATAAAAGCAGACGGGTGACTCAATATAGGAGGTTCTAAAGAGAGATGCTCACTTTGTGTACAAAATGGTGGTGCTGTTGTAAACTCTATATTATTTAAAAAAATACACACTTTAATTCTTATTGTCTAGTAGTTCAAAGGCCGGCCCAACCTGCCAAACATCAGTTTTCTATCCAATGGACTGTAGGGGATTGGGACGGAAGGGAATGGAGATTAATTGGCTTGAAATCCCCATTTGCCAAAGAAGACCTTGCGATGCTCTCGTGGTAAGATTGCACCTGATGGCCCTTTCCTGTCTCACAACTCTGTCGGCAATGTCAGAGGACACAAAGGAGGTTATAGAAAGACATGGTGTGTCAGGCCTGCCTCTCTTTTGTCTGTGTTTTGGCATCCACCCAATCCAGATCATTAGCAAAACTACGTTTTCCCTTACAATAGTTCTTTGGAATTTTAGCATATATGTACTCTCCATCCCCATCAACTAATTCTTGACATTTTAGCACATATATACTCTGTAGCCCAGCAACTTCTCCACAATACAAACTTTTCCCCTAGTTATTCTATGGATTCTTGGACAAAGTACAAAGTTGTGTAACTATTGACCTGGATTCGATCCCGGTGAATTTCCTTACCAATAGGAAACTGCTTCTATTAAGAAATTCATTGCCATTTTAGCATATACTTTCCATCCATAGCATTGTCCCCTTTCTATTTCCTCCCAATTTTGGCATGGCCTTGCAGATTCTTAGACAAAGAACATGCTAATCATTAGCATTATTTTCCTACAATGATCACAAATTTATCTAAGTTACACATAATTGTGGTGGTCATAAGACTAGAGGAGTAAGTTGTCACTCTAGGGTCCTGGCCAACTGCCCCCTACCCCCATCTTCAATTGCCACTTTCATAGTGATGATGCATAGTGTATATTGTAGATATTAGGATTGCTTAGGTCCCTTTCTACTCTCATAGTGACGATTTCTTTTCACCACATTCATAGTGATGATGTATGTGACTTGAGACCAAAAATACAAAGGCATTGTCAAGTTGTGGTCATATACTACACTTTGAGCATGAACTGATATGAATGGCATATCTACTAGCACTAGTAGAAAAGGGGCCAATGGTCCAGGCCGGTCCAGCCCATTAGTCCCGGTTCAATCCAGAACCGGGACCAATGGGGGCATTGGACCCGGTTCGTGAGCCCCAGGGGCCGGCCGGGCCACGTGGGCCATTGGTCCCGGTTCGTCTGGACCTATTGGTCCCGGTTGGTGGGACGAACCGGGACCAATGGCCCTCGCTCCTGGCCCACCACCATTGGTCTCGATTGGTGGCCTGAACCGGGACCAAAGGACGACCATTAGTCCCGGTCCATTCCACCAACCGGGACTAAAGGGTTGGTCCTCGTTGCGGCCAAAGTTTAGTCCCACCTCGCCAACCGGAGGGGAATCATATCGGTTTATAAGCCCCTCCCTCTCTGCCTTATTGATCTCCTCTGAAAATGAAAATAGATGCCCTTATATAGGGAATTTAGGCTAAATTCATACGAATTTCTCTTGAAATTTGTTATGAATTTAATTTTAATTTCCTCAATAAGCGCATCTATGCTCATTTCTGAGTAGCTTTTTATATAGTTTTTTTTCCTTTTCTTCTATATTTATTTTTTCTTTTTATTTCTGAGTTGTAATAAGTCATTAAAAATAAGCATCTATGCTCATTTTTTAGTAAAATTAATCATAACTATTTTTTCTTCTATTTATTTTTGAATTGTAATAAGTCATTAAAAATAAGCATCTATGCTCATATTTTAGTAAAGTTAATCACAACTATTTTTTCTTCTTTTTATTTCCGAGTTGTAATAAGTCATTAAAAATAAGCATCTATGCTCCTTTTTTAGTACAGTTAATCACAACTATTTTTTGCTTCAATTCATTTTTGAGTATCTTTTTATATAGTTTTTTTTTCTTTTCTGCTATATTTATTTTTTTCTTTTTATTTCTGAGTTGTAATAAGTCA
>NC_041386.1:729472102-729473156 GCF_002162155.2 Triticum dicoccoides
TTTTTTCTTTTTATTTCTCAGTTGTAATAAGTCATTAAAAATAAGCATCTATGCTCATTTTTTAGTAAAGTTAATCATAACTATTTTTTCTTCTATTTATTTTTGAATTTTAATAAGTCATTAAAAATAAGCATCTATGCTCATATTTTAGTAAAGTTAACCACAACTATTTTCTTTCCTTTTTATTTCTGAGTTGTAATAAGTCATTAAAAATAAGCATCTATGCTCCTTTTTTATTACAGTTAATCACAACTATTTTTTCTTCAATTCATTTCTGAGTAGTTTTCTATATAGTTTTTTCTTTTCAGCTATATTTTTTTTTCTTTTTATTTCTCAATTGTAATAAGTCATTAAAAATAAAAAGAGGCGCAATGCTTGTTAATTTGCTTCAAGCCTCTCGGAATAGTGTCAACTGCATTGCACATAGCTCTGTGCAGTCTACCGTATTCCTCAAGGCTTGGAGCTAACCAACGTGCAGGAGCATTGGGCCTCTTCGTCATCGTCTCTGCGCTCAGGGCTTATAAACAGCTGCGAGTGCCTCTCGCTTGGCGAGGTGGGACTAAAAAAATAGCTGCAGGAAGAATCAAAATAAAATAAAAAAGTGCCACCTAAAGGGCTACCACAACCTGAATACGACTAGAAACCCAACAATGGGCCAGGATTCAGGCCCGCAATAGGCCCAATAGGCCCACAGGCACATATAGTGCGTTTAGGCCCGTAAGCCTGCATTTGAGAGGAGCTCGAGAGGGCAGCGGGACTGGGGCTTATAAACCACTCTCGAGCTCCCTCAGCTAGCGAGGTGGGACTAAACTTTCGTGCCGCGACGCGGGCAGCACATGGCCTTTAGTCCCGGTTGGTGGCACCAACCGAAACTAAAGGGGGGGGGGCATTGGTACCGGTTCGTGGCACCAACCGGTACCAGTTCGTGGCACCAACCGGTACTTAGCGCGACTTCGATCTCTCCTACTCCACTCCAGTCGCCGTGCGTCTCTGCCGCCACCTCGCCGTCGCCGCCCCGCCCCAACGCCGTCGCCGCCCCGCCCCGCCACGCCCC
>NC_041386.1:729473722-729478236 GCF_002162155.2 Triticum dicoccoides
TTGTTTATATTATGTTAGATTTTTTTGTTAGATTAATTAGATTTTTTTTTGTTAGATTAGATGTGTAGTAATTTTGATATGTAGTTCATTGATTTTTTTGTTAAATTAGATTTTTTTTGTTAGATTAGATGTGTAGTAATTAATTTTGTTCATAGAATTTTAATGATTTTTTTGTTCATAGTATTTAGAAAAAGGAAAAAAATAAGAAGTAGTTTATATATAGTTGAACTAGCTAGTTGATTTAATAAACTAATTTATTTTACTATATATAGAAGTAGTTTGTTTTTAGTAAGTACTACTTATTTATTTATAGTAAGTGCTTAGTAGTTGAACTAGATAGTTGATTTAATTAATAAAACTACTTTTATTTAACTATATATAGAAGTAGTTGTCGCATCGACGTCGGTGATGCCTATCCCGCATCCTCGTCGTCGTCGACTCGGCGGTGGAGGCCTGCTTGATCAGGGCCATGTACGGGACTGGGCTCCGCCGGGCTGGTATTGGGAGGTGCTACCTTCCGGGGGACGTAGGTTGGTGAGGAGGCAGCCCGTTGTTGACCCGATCCTTGTTTGGTGGCAGTCGCGTGGGCCAGTAACGGTGGTGAGGCATCCGGACACCGCGGAGGTGGTACGTCACCGTGTCAGCGAGGAGGACGAGCACGTCCGTCGCAACATGGTTGCATTGGAGGGCAGATTCGACAATATCTGGCAGGTTCTTCAGGGATCTCACTGGAGCTATGATCCTGTGATGGTTCCTTATCTTTGGGTGTCCACCGCCCGCGTCGATACCCGTCGGGCGCTACGGTTCTAGTTGTATTAGTGATAATATTCGACGATGTACGGACACCAAGAGATGATGTACTTTTGCTTATAATTATTGAATGCATGCTAATTTGAATACTATACTTTATTTTATGATTTGGTTTTGCTTATTGAATGCTCATATTGGATAAGTTCTCCTTCATTCCCGTGTGCTAGACAATTTGATATAATAATGCATTCGGGAATGAAAGGAGGAGCTACGTACATCGATCATCGATAGTCAACCCGTTATTAATAATAATGATCTAGTTTAATATTTGAATTATGAACGTAGGCCGGAAATGTCGTACTCATCGGACGACGAAAACCGCCCGGGGGAGTGCGACTGGTGCCACGACGACCGAGGTATCTGCGACAGGTTCATTGTGCTGGACGAAGATCGTCGCTTCAGCATTAAGCTCGAGGAGACCTTCGATGTTCATACGGTACGCAACCGACGATAATAGGTTTTTTTCATAATTACTCATGACTTCAACTATTTTAATCATGACAATATTTTTCATCTTTTCCAATTCGACTAGCTTATCCCATGCTTTGCAAGACGCTATGTCTTGGAGAGGATGGGTTTTGAAGACCATGAAAGTTTCGAAACCAAAAAAATTATCCTAAGTACCCATCATGGTGTGGATTTTCAAGTAAAGCTGTACAATGCTCAGAGTGTAACCCATTTTGGTTGCAAAAATTGGGAAGCACTTTCTAAGATGTATGGTTTTGATGAGGGTATGCTTGTTACCATGGATCTTGGTGATCCTACAATCGAGCAAGAGAGACCTACGATTTTCGTCCTTGTGGATACACCTCCAATTCTTCCCCCATATGAGCTTAACATAGTTATTAAGTAATTTATATTGTTTATTTGAAAATAGTTGACAACTTATTCTCCATTGACAGCTTATTTTCATTCTTCAAAGAATGTGCGGAAGATGGTAGACAGAACCTACTACACCGAAGGCTCCGAACTAACTTATCAGGAGAAAAATCATCTGGTTGCATTTTGTACTGATCTTGAGAATTACAATGTCTACAATCGAACTCCTGAACATTATGGTCAATACGTGCCACTAGTGCACGTGTTGAACTACGGTAACTACCATGGAGATACCCTGGTAAGATTTTTTACTATTACAACATCCGTGCATCTTTTTGCACACTTCTAAAACTAGTACATCATATCATTGCTAACTACGAAGTTATTACTATGTTTTTCAACAGATAATCCCGAATGATTGTGTGCCTCATCTGATGTATACACACGGTAGCTTTCATGTTTTGAACATACAACCAGGTCGTCCTACGAATCTCAACTGTCCATACCGGGTTTCTAAAAAAAGTGGAGACATAACAATCAAAGAATGGAAAAAATGTATGGACAGTCGTAAGGAGCTTCTTGCAAGCAACATTCAGCGAAGGGAAAAAATTGGAGACAGGATGATCGCCATTCTTCATAATGGAGAGTCAGGGTCTATATTGTTTTATGCTATTTTACCTTAAGGGTGTTTAGGTCATGTCCTACCTGATACTGATGATCATGTGTTAAGAACAATAATGTAGGGTTGGGTTCGATGACTATGAGGATGATGATCGTATGACTTATTATTAATAATGAGTAAAAATCTTACCAGGGTATCTCCATGGTAGTTACCGTAGTTCAACACGTGCACTAGTGGCACGTATTGACCATAATGTTCAGGAGTTCGATTGTAGACATTGTAATTCTCAAGATCAGTACAAAATGCGACCAGATAATTTTTCTCCTCATAAGTTAGTTCGGAGCCTTCGGTGTAGTAGGTTCTGTCTACCATCTTCCGCACATTCTTTAAAGAATGAAAATAAGCTGTCAATGGAAATAAGTTATCAACTATTTTGAAATAAACAATATAAATTACTTAATAACTATGTTAAGCTCACATGGGGGAAGAATTGCAGGTGTATCCACAAGGACGAAAATCGTAGGTCTCTCTTGCGCGATTGTAGGATCACCAAGATCTATGGTGACAAGCATACCCTCATCAAAACCATACATCTTGCAAAGTGCTTCCCAATTTTTGCAACCAAAATGGGTTACACTCTGAGCATCGTACAGCTTTACTTGAAAATCCACACCATGATGGGTACTTAGGATAATTTTTTTGGTTTCCATACTTTCATGGTCTTCAAAATCCATCCTCTCCATGACATAGCGTCTTGCAAAGCATGTGATAAGCTAGTCGAATTGGAAAAGATGAAAAATACACGTTAAAATAGTTGAAGTCGTGCTCAGTTACGAAAAAAACTATTATCGTCGTTGCGTACTGTATGAACATCGCAGGTCTCCTCGAGCTTAATGCTGAAGCGCCGATCTTTGTCTAGCTCAATGAACCTGTCGCAGATACCTCGGTCATCGTGGCACCAGTCGCACTCCCCCGGGCGGTTTTCGTCGTCCGATGAGTACGACATTTCCGGCCTATGTTCATAATTCAAATATTAAATATATGTACTAAAAAACCTAAATTAGATTATTATTATTAATCACGGGTTGACTATCGGTGATGGTATGTAGCTCCTCCTTTCATTTCCGAGTTTATTATTACAACAAATTGTCTAGCACACGGGAATGAAGGAGAAGCTACCCCATGACGACGTGGATGATGGAGCGGGCTCCCAGATTTCTACATGGAGTGCTCTTCAATTTTAGCATTCAAAGTAGGAGTACTTTTCCAATATGAACACTCAATAAGCAAAACAAAATCGTAAAATAAAGTAGTATTCAAATTAGCATGCATTCAATTATAACCAAAGGTACATCATCTCTTGTGTCCGTACATCGTCGAATACTCCTCGAATACTATCATACATATAGCATCGCTAATTAATACAGCTAGAACCGTAGCGCCCGACGGGTATCGTCGCGGGCGGTGGACACCCAAAGATAAGGAACGATCACTGGACCATAGCTCCAGTGAGATCCCTGAAAAACCTGCCAGGTATTGTGGAACCTGCCCTCCAACGCAACCATGTATCGACGGACGTGCGTGTCTTCCTCGCTGACACGGTGACATACCACCTCCGCGGTGTCCGGAAGCCTCGGCACCATCACTGGCCCACGCGACCGCCACCAAACAAGGATAGGGTCAACAACGGGCTGCCTCCTCACCAACCTACGTCCCCCAGAAGGTAGCACCTCCCAATACCAGCCCGGCGGAGCCCAGTCCCGGACATGGCCCTGATCAAGCAGGCCTCCACCGCCGAGTCGACGACGACGAGGATGCGGGATAGGCATCGCCGATGTCGATGCGGGAACTACGTACTTCTATATATAGTTAAATAAAGTAGTTTTATTAATTAAATCAACTATCTAGTTCAAGTACTAAGCACTTACTATAAATAAATAAAGTAGTACTTACTAAAAACAAAGTAGCACTTACTATATTGTACTTACTAAAAATAAACTAGTATTTTTCTAACTAACTAATATTTTTCTAACTAATTATATTACCAAAAAAATCTAAATAAAATATTAATTATATTTTTCTAACTAGCTAGTTCAATTATAGTACTTACTTACACAATCTAAATATCACCAAAAAAATCTATTAACAATAATATCACCAAACATACTATGAACAAATTAATAGAAAAAAATCTATTAACAGAAAAAAAAAATCTAACACAATATGAACAAATTAATTACACCAAAAAAAATCTATTAACAAA
>NC_041386.1:729478586-729492605 GCF_002162155.2 Triticum dicoccoides
GCCTTTAGTCCCGGTTGATGGCACCAACCGGAACCAATGACCCCCTTTAGTCCCGGTTGGTGGCACCAACCGGGACCAAAGGTCACTTTTCAGCAGCCCAAAGGGCGGGACGTAGAGGGCTTTGGTCCCGGTTGATGCCACCAACCGGGACTAAAGGATGGGCATTGGTCCCGGTTGGAGCCATAAACCGGGACCAATGGTCGTGTGCTGGCACGGTGCGACACGAAAATTTAGTCCCACCTTGCTAGCTGAGAGGGGCGCGCAGTGGTTTATAAGCCCCACTGCCGCACCCCTCTCGAGCTCCTCTCCACTGCAGGCTTACGGGCCTACTTACTACCGCGTTGCCTGATGGGCCTACTGGGACACCTGCGGGCCTGAATCCTGGCCCATGGTGGGTTTCTAGTCGTATTCAGGCCGTTGGGGCCCAGTAGGAGGCACTTTTTTTCTCTTTACTTATTGTTTTGTTTTCTTTTGTTTTGTTTTCTGCATTACTTATTTTCTTTTGTTTTTTTGCTTTATTTTTTAATTCTTTTTGCTTTTAGTTTTAGAAAAATTATAAACTTTCTGTTAGTGCCATTAGTTTTCAAATTTGAATACACTTTTTTTGTTTTCTTTTTGCTTTATTTATTTTATTTTTTTCCAGTTTTTTTGTTTTGTTTTCTGCATAATTTATTTTCTTTTGTTTTCTGCATTAAAGCATTTCAAATGAACTTTGAAAAAGTTGAAAGTTGAAAGTTGGCATGGTATCACGAGGGCCGAACCATAAGACTAAAGAGGGGCATTTGTCCCGTTTGGAGCCACCAACCGGTACCAATGGACCCGTCTAATTACTTATCTACGGTGGTTTCACTAGTGGGGTTTTTTTAGTCCCATCTCGCCAATCGAGAGGCACTCGCAGCTGTTTATAAGCCCTGAGTGCAGAGACGATGAAGAAGAGGCTCAATGCTCACCTGCATGTTGGTTCGCTTCAAGCCTTGAGGAACAGGGTAGACTGCACGGAGCTATGTGCAGTGCAGTTTACACTATTCTGAAAGGCTTGAAGCAAATTAACTAGCATTGCGCCTCTTTTTATTTTTAATGACTTATTACCTCACAGAAACAAAATAGAAAAAATAAATATAGCAGAAAAGAAAAAAACTATATAAAAAACTACTCAGAAATAAATAAAATAAAAAATAGTTGTGATTAACTTTACTAAATTTTTTCTATTTTTAATGACTTATTACAACTCAGAAATAAATAGAAAAAATAAATATAGCAGAAAAGAAAAAAACTATATAAAAAACTACTCAGAAATGATAATAGATGCGCTTATAGAGAAAATTCAACCTAAATTCATAATAAATTTCTACTAACTTCAGAGAAATTCAGTATGAATTTAGGTCAAATTTCCTATATAAGGGCATCTATTTTCATTTTGAGAGGAGCTCAACAAGGCAGAGAGGGAGGGGCTTATAAACCGGTGTGAAACCCCTTCGGTTGGCGACGTGGGACTAAACTCTGGCCGCAATGAGGACCAACACTTTAGTCCCGGTTGGTGGTATGAACCGGGACTAAAGGGAAACCTTTGGTCCCGGTTCGTGGAACCAACCGGGACCAATGGTGGTGGGCCAGGAGCAAGACACATTGGTCCCGGTTCGTCCCACCAACCAGGACCAAAAGGTCCAGACGAACCGGGACCAATGGCCCACGTGGCCCGGCAGGCCCCCGAGGCTCATGAACCAGGTCCAATGCCCCCATTGGTCCCGGTTCTGGATTGAACCGGGACTAATGGGCTGACCCGGCCTGGACCAATGCCCCCTTTTCTACTAGTGGCTTGAGAATAGAGATGGAATTTAATCATAACTCACAACAAAGCCATCCTGCGCACCTGATACCGAACAAGGCATAAAGCTTAGTCGTCGGTAGGTCCATACTAGCATATATACAACATACGCAATGCACACATGTTTTGCACTTGTTGGAATAGCTTTTGATATGCCATGATTCTATATCAACATACACGACATGTGTACCCGATGGGTACAAGTTTAGAAATTAGTTGTTGAAACCGCTTTTGCAATGTAGTCGAAACACAGAGATGTCCTAGGATATGGAAGCATCAGGACCTCCGGCTAGACTATCTTGACTCCTACACGATGTAACTTTCATGAACTTAGTTAGCTTGAGGAGGACACTTCTTCATGGTATAGTTTTGGAACCAGTAAACCTACTCTGGCCGGTACAGAACATCACCATGCGTTTTCTATGAATGCAGTCTGTCCTGATCAACATACCATGCTCCACTGTCTGAAAGTCAGCCAAACTGTAGTAGTTGACTTAACCATAGGAGAGTCCATGGACTTAAATGAACCCAAGTTCGAAGTTCAAAAGGCCACCACGACATGTACTCAATCAGAAATGCGCTTGTTGGTAATATGAAAAGCTAGGGAGAAAAAAATACTGCTTTGGAGGCTACAATAATTACTTGAAGTGAGGTAAATCCAGAATTTGATCGAGAGAATCTTCTAAAAGAACATGTATTGGCTACATTGGCCTCAGTCTGGTACAATTTGCTAGGCCCGAAAAAAGTCATCAACCCCTTCACTTAGATCCACTAGTAGAAAAAGGGGTAAATCTGAGACACATTAGTGCCGGCTTGATTTTGAGCCGGCACTAATGTGTCCATTAGTGCCGGTTCCAACGGCTAGCCGGCCGCTCTCATTAGTACCGGTTTGTGGTGAACTTTTAGCATTGGTTCGTGCCACGAACCGGTACTAAAGAGAGTGGTGGCAGGATGTTGTCAGTCTGGGGCCCCGCCAGCACCTTTAGTACCGGTTTGTGGCACGAACCGGTACTAAAGGTCGTCGTACATAAATCCTTCGTCCACCCGAGCTCGCTCTGTTCTTTCCCTTTCCCCTCACTTCCTCTGTTCTTCCCCTCTCTTCCTCAAGCTCATCATAAATTTTGCCCAAAGTTTGTCAAGATTTGAAGGCCCCCATCCATTCAAATGATCACAAAGGTTAGCAACTTTGTCCTTTCATCTCTCATTGCTAGATTAGCTCTTGCAATGCTTTGTATAGTGATTAATTTGTGATTTTAGTAATTTGGGAGGAATTATATGTGCTAGTATTTGATTTATATGCAATTTGAGGTCAAAAATAACACTTAGTTTGCATATGTAGGTGTGGTTTACTTAGTGCCTTCTAAATCTCCGTCGTAACCACCGTCGATCGCCTGCACCGTCCCGTCGCCGGCACCACCTTGTGGTGAGGCTCTTGTTCATGAATGTTTTACATTACCAAATTGATGTTTGTGTGATTTGGATATATAGTTACTCGTATAATTATCTTACCCGTACGTTGTTTGTTATACATAGTGCCATGGTTTTGATATCCGTCCCCATCGGCCCTCGTCCTTGTTATGATTCGGATGTGGTATATTCTCTTTTAAAACTAGTTGTTGCATTTCGTGTTTATGACAAATTATGCCCATCAAGTTGACATAGATATTTTTATCTAGGAGGTATGTGAACCGGAAATTCCAACCGACCCTATTGTCGAGAGGTTAAATTTAGTTGAAAGAGAAAACGAGTATTTGAAAGAAAAATTGAAAATAATTGAGGGGAGAAGATGGAATTGGAGTTGCATGTTGCTGATGTCGTCGATGATCACAAGATCAAGATGGAGAAAATGAGGTTGAAGATTAGAAAGATTAGAAAATATGCCATTGATAGTGTGGCTTGGTATCATTATGTTGTTGGATCAATTGTTACCTTAGTTGCAATCTTGATCGCATTTGTTGTTGCATTTAAATTCTTTAGCTAGAGAGTTATTTGTATGTTGCATTTAATTAAGTGTTGTATATGAACTTTATGTATGAACTTTATGTATGAACTTGTATTAATTTGGTCTATTCGGTGTTGTGTAATGAAGATGAGCTGACAATGGTTGTATGATGACCGATGCTCTCCCGAGTTCATTAATGGCGTGCATACTTTTTTGCTTGCCGCTGAGGCAAACAAGCGGGTGGATGGTTTTATGCCTTGTCCATGTGCTGGCTGTAAGAATGGCCACAATTACTCTACGTCAAGAACTATTCACGTCCACCTATTTGAGTCCGGTTTCATGCCCCACTATAATGTTTGGACCAAGCACGGAGAAATAGGGGTTATAATGGAAGACAATGAAGAAGAAGAGGACGACGACGGCTATCCTGGCCATGGGTTCCCTGAATATGATGATACAACAATGGGGGAAGAAGCTGAGCCGGCAATGCGGGAAGAAGCTGAAGAAGAGGCATCAGATGAGCCCGCTGATGATCTAGGTCGGGCCATTGCCGATGCAAAGAGAAATTGCGCAAGTGATTTGGAGAATAAGAAGTTGCAGCGCATGTTAGAGGATCACAAGAAATTGTTGTACCCGAATTGCAAAGCTGACAAAAAAAACTTGGGCACCACACTGGAATTGCTGCAATGGAAGGCAGAGAATGGTGTATCTGACAAGGGATTTGGGAAGTTGCTGGTAATGATAAAGAATATGCTTCCAAAGGACAACGAATTGCCCGAGAGTAAGTATGAAGCAAAGAAGGTTGTCTGCCCTCTAGGGTTAGAGGTGGAAAAGATACATGCATGCCCTAATGACTGCATCCTCTACCGCGGTGAGTACGAGGATTTGAACGCTTGCCCGGTATGCGGTGCATTGCGTTATAAGATCAGTCACGATGACCCTGGTGATGTCGAGGGCGAGCGCTCCAGGAAGAAGATTCCTGCCAAGGTGATGTGGTATGCTCCTATAATACCACGATTGAAACGTTTGTTCCAAAACAAAGAGCATGCGAAGGCGATGCGGTGGCACGGAGAAGACCGTAAGAAAGACGGAAAGTTGAGAGTACCCGCTAACGGTTCACAGTGGAGAAAAATTGAGAGAAAGTACTGGGAGGAGTTTGCAGGTGACCCAAGGAACGTATGGTTTGGTCTAAGCAATGATGGTATTAATCTTTTTGGGGAGCAGAGCAGCAACCATAGCACCTGGCCTGTGACTCTATGTTTGTATAACCTTCCTCCTTGGTTGTGCATGAAGCGGAAGTTCATTATGATGCCAGTGCTCATCCAAGGCCTAAGCAACCCGGCAACGACATTGATGTGTACCTAAGGCCATTAGTTGAAGAACTAGTACAACTGTGGAATGGAACAGGTGTACGTGCGTGGGATGAGCACGGACAGGAAGAATTTGACCTAAAGGCGTTGCTGTTCGTGACCATCAATGATTGGCCTGCTCTCAGTAACCTTTCAGGACAGACAAACAAGGGATACCGCGGATGCACGCACTGTTTGGATGATACCGACAGTATATATTTGGATAGTTGTAGGAAGAATGTGTATCTGGGACATCGTTGATTTCTTCCGAGCAGGCATCCCGTAAGAAATAAAGGCAAGCATTTCAAAGGTGAGGCGGATCACCGGATTTGAAGGTAATCTTTGGAAAGGGTCCTGGCGGACAACCTGTTCCGAAGGACGCTGACGGACGCGCACCCATGTGGAAGAAGAAATCTATATTTTGGGACCTACCATATTGGAAAGACCTAGAGGTCCGCTCCGCAATCGATGTGATACACGTGACAAAGAATCTTTGCATGACCCTGCTTGGCTTTTTGGGCGTGTATGGGAAGATAAAAGATACACCAGAGGCACGGGAGGACCAGCAACTATGCATGGAAAAGACGGCATACATCAGGGTCAGGCCAGCTACGCTCTTACCAAAGAAGAGAAGGAAATCTTCTTTGAATGCCTGCTCAGCATGAAGGTACCGTCTGGCTTCTCGTCGAATATAAAGGAAATAATAAATATGGAAGAGAAAAAGTTCCAGAACCTAAAGTCTCATGACTGCCACGTGATTATGACGCATCTACTTCCGGTTGCATTGAGGGGGCTTCTACCGGAAAACGTTCGATTAGCCATTGTGAAGCTATGTGCATTCCTCAATGCAATCTCTCAGACGGTAATCGATCCAGAAATCATACCAAGGTTACAGAATGATTTGGTGCAATGTCTTGTCAGTTTCGAGTTGGTGTTCCCACCAACCTTCTTAAATATCATGACGCACGTCCTAGTTGACCTTTGCGAAGAGATTAACATTTTGGGTCCTGTATTTCTACACAATATGTTCCCCTTTGAGAGGTTCTTGGGAGTCTTCAAGAAATATGTTCATAACCGTGCTAGGCCAGAAGGAAGCATCTCGAAGGGCCATGAAAATGAGGAGGTCATTGAGTTTTGTATTGACTTTATTCCTGACCTTAAGCCGATTGGTGTTACTGAATCGCGGCATAAGGGCAGACTGGATGGAAAAGGCACGCTAGGAGGGCATCAAATAATATGTATGGACGGGCATTCTCTCACTGAAGCACACTACACAGTTTTCCAAAATTCCACCTTGGTGGCTCCGTATATGGAGGAACACAAGAATTTTCTACACTCCAAACACCCGGAGAAGTCTGACGACTGGATTACACGTGAACAAACGAGGATTTTCGCCGGTTGCTTGCAGAAACGTGCCATGCATGATGGTGATATTCAAAATGACATGTACTCGCTGTCCCAGTTACCATCTTCGAATATAATGACTTTCAAAGGGTACCAGATAAATGGGAATACATTTTACACGATCGCCCAAGATAAGAAGAGCACCAACCAAAACAGTGGTGTCCTCTTTCATGCAACAACCAACATGGGAAGGAAACATATTATGGTTACATAGAGGACATATGGGAACTTAACTACGGAGGTGGTTTGAAGGTCCCTTTGTTTCGGTGCAAATGGGTCCATATGACACGAGGCGGGGTAACGGAAGACCTGTAGTACAGAATGACAACAGTAGATCTCAACAATCTTGCGTATGCAGACAAACCATTCATCCTAGCCAATGATGTGGCACAGGTTTTTATGTGAAAGACATGTCTACCGGGCCGAGAAACAGAAAAGATAAGGAAGCGAATGGATCATACGACGAGCCAAAGCGCCACATAGTTCTTTCAGGGAAAAGAAACATCGTGGGAGTGGATGACAAGACAGACATGTCAGAAGATTATGAAAAGTTTAATGAAATTGCTCCATTCACAGTGAATATTTAACCGAGCATCCAGTTAAATGATGCAAATTTTCCATGGCTACGGTGCAAAGGGACACACACGAAGAAAAAGTTTCACACCCAAAGATCTGGGATGTGATCGGCTTCACTATCATCACTTTCTTCTGTGTTTCACACCCAGGAGGGAATCTCTATAATAGTCAGGGTAGTTATGTGTTTTGGCATTTGAAATGCGAAGAAATTTTACGTGCAAGCAAATTCTTTCATGCATTTACTGATTTTTTTCAGCTAAATGACCCCGAAATTGAAAAGCATTCCAAATGAACTCAGAAAAGGTTGAAAGTTGGCATGGTATCATAATTTCACCCACATAGCATGTGCAAAAAAGTAGAGAGGGTTACGGCAAAAACTGGATGCACTTCGTGTACAAAATGGACAATCTCTTTCGACGTATCAGGGTTTCGGACAAAAACTCATCTGTTACAAAGGCATTTCATTTTTTAAATAACCTAAGAATTACCAAATTGAATATAATTATAAAATACACTAATATTAAACATAAGAAAAAAGAATCACTGAATTTTTTTTTCAAAGTTAAGTTATTCACAAACTAGTGATTCACACAAATTTCAAATAATTCAAAATTTAAACTATTCAAATTTGAAAACTACCGGCCCTAACAGAAAGTTTGTAATTTTTTGTACCTAAAGCCAAAATATTCACAAAGAAACTCTAAATGCAGCAAAAAACAACTCAAAAATAAATAAAGCAAAAAATTTAAGAAAATAAAAAATCCCGCCTACTGGGCCAAAGCGCCTGCATACGACTAGAAACACAACCTTTTGTTGGGCCAGGATGCAGGCCCGCAAAGGCCCAGTAGGCCCACAGGGTAGCACAGAACAGGTAGGCCCAGTAGGCCTGCTTAGGAGAGGAGCTCGAGAGAGCTACCGCACTGGGGCTTATAAACCAATGCGGTAGCCCCTCGACTAGCGAGGTGGGACTAAACTTGCTGCACTGCACTACGCCAGCGCACACCCTTTAGTACCAGGTGGTGGCTGCAACTGGTACTAAAGAGGGGGTCTTTAGTACCGGTTGGTGCCACGACCCGGTACTAAAGGGGGGTGCTTCCCGCCGCTTGGCCTGGCCAAAACATACCTTTAGTACCAGCTGGTGGCTCCAACAGGTACTAAAGGTCCGTCCTATATATACAACACTTGAAAAAAAATCAGTTTCCCTCTCTGTTCCTTCTCTCCGTCGATGACACGCGCCTCCTGCCCGGATCGACGCCGTCGCCGCCCCGGCCATCCCCGCCCCTCGTCGCCGCCCCGGCGGTCCCCGTCACCGTCGTCCCCGTCACCACGCCCCGCCCCGTCGTCGCCGCCCCGTCCCGCCGCCCCGTCATCGCCTCCCCGTCCCGTCGCCCCGTCGTCGCCTCGCCGGTGAGCTCACCCCGGCCGCCATGTCCACACACACACACACACACATTATAGAATTTTAGTTATAAATTTTTTTTTCTGTTTTTTAGTTATAGAAATGTTAGAAATTATTCTGTTTAATTTGTAGTTATAGAAATATTAGAAATGTTATATTTTTTTTTGTTTTTTAGTTATAGAAATGTTAGTTATATAGAAATGTTATAAATGTTATAAATATTAGAAATGTTATAGAAATGTTATAGAAATGTTAGTTATATAATCAGAAATGTTAGAAATTTTAGAATTAGTTTTAGTTAATTAGATGAATTAGATTAATGTCAAATTGTTAGAATTTGCATATATATAGAATTTTAGTTATCACAATCTAATGATTTAAAAATGTTAGTTTTAGCGGGCATATAGTATTTGTTCTCGACGATATGCCTGGCCCGCATCCTCGCCGTCGACCCATTCATGACGACGTCCTGCTTCAGAGGACCCATGTCCGGGACTGGGCTCCGTCGGGCTGGCACTGGGAGGTGCTACCTGGAGGGGCGCACCGCTTGGTGAGGAACCCGGCCTCGGGTCACGTCATCGACCCTGATCTCCTTTGGTGGCGTTCACGTGGGCCACATTCGGTGCAGAGGGAGCCGGCGCCGCCGGAGGTGGTGCGTCACCGTGTCAAGGAGGAGGACGAGCACGTCCAACGCTACATGGCTGCTATGAACGTCAGGTTCTCCAATACTTGGCAGGTTCTTTGGGCAGATGACTGGAGATATGATCCTGTGATGTTTCCTTCTCTTTGGGTGTCCACCGCCCACGCCCTAGGAACCGCGAGTGGCCTAGATTCTTCTGTAGGACTCGATCTTTATTAGGTACCTAGCCAGTGATCTATTCGATATATAATTTTCATGACGATGTATTCGAGATTATATATATTAGGACGATGATGTATTCGAGATTATATATTAATCGAGACGATGCATATATTATGTACTATATATGTGATTCAGTTTTTCCTTATTGATTGCATCCATGCATTGTAATTTGAATACTAAATTGTTTTATATTTCTTCTGTATTAGTTAAGTAAAAGCTATGGCGGACAATACCGGCAGAGAGAGAGAGAAGAGGAATTGTTCGACATCATACGCATCCCTCATAGGCTAGATGATCTGAATGAAGCAGATGACGGCTCCCAATATCTGAACAATACCGGAGAGGGTAATGAAAAGATATTCAATCTCGACGACCGAGCTGATGAAGTCATGAACTATGATTATGATTACGATGACACAGACAATGTTTATGATGACACAGACAATGCTGATCTTCAAATTACAAAGACTACCGGCGAGGTATATTTAATTATATAAGCAGGCATCATGGTGATCATCACATGTTTTTTTATTGAAGATATATTAACGAATCGACCTTTCTTCTTTCAGCCCTCCGGATCGAGCAAATCTGCTTCTACAGACAGCAGGACAAAGCGAGGCCCGGGCAGATTGTTGAAGGACAGTGTAAAGTACAACATCGAATCCACCAAACCTAGTGGCGAACCCCTCACGCCTAAGAACATTGCGAACAAGTGGACTCATCGGTGCGGAGTTCTTGTGAAGGACAAACTCCCGATCTCCATTCAAGAATGGAAAGAGCCAAAGACTAAACGTCCAGGTGTTACTTGGGTCGACGACAGAGCCAAAAAAGACCTTTGGGAATCTGTGATGGAACATTTCACCCTATCAGATCATTTCACTGAAGCAGATGTGGAGAAAGTCAAGGGCGCTACTCTTAAGAAGATGGCAATTGCATTCAACACCCACAAGAAAACTGTATGGGCCAACTACCTTGCTGCAGAAAGGAAAACTCCAGAATTCACGGGAACACTGGAGAAGCAAAGAGAACACTGGGACGATTTCGTGAAATTCAAGGATTGAGAATTATCTAAGGAACGGTCGATAAAAAACAAGGCCAATGCCACAAAAAAGACGCAGTTCCATAGGCTTGGTCCAGGTGGCTACGCAGTGGGAATGCCTAAGTGGGATATGTCTGAGCAAGAGATGGAGGATGCAGGGGTCAGTCCGATTAGTAGGAGCTGGCCCCCCAGGTGCAGAACTTGGTTCTATGCGCATGGGGGGCGTTGGACCCGAAGACAGGCCTGGTTCCACAGAAGGCAAATCTAAAAGGAGCCGAACAAAAGATACTTGACGCAATAGAAGAAGCTCGAATGGGGGTGTTCACGCCTAACAGAGAGAACGACGAGCTTACGCGCGCCCTGGGAAATCCTGAACACCCGGGAAGAACACGAGGCAAGGGCGTTATTCCCTGGTATAAGGGCTTTTCAGAATGGAACGAGCACTACAGGACCCGTGCAAGAAATAAGATGGAGGAGGAGAAGAAGAGGAAGCTGGAGGAGGAGCAGAGGAAGCAGGACGCAAAACGCCTTCAAGGCCTAGAAGCAAGGCACGCGGACTTGACACTCAAATTCTAGCAGCAGCAGCAGCAGATCGACTCACTTAGCGAGGCAAGGCGGTCTCAGCACCGTCCCATCCATGCCAAGAAGCAGCGTTGGTTATGCCCCGGGCGACAAACTGCTGGATACATACCCTATGGATGACATCATAGAGAACACTAAATGTGAGCTACACTCCAAAATGATGAACATATCCATGAATGTGGCGGACGGCATTGCTTTTACAATTACTCCCGAAGCAACCTTCCATTGCATCCCGATTCCAGAGGTCTATGCTCGTGTCTTGGTTGATGAAGTGGTGGAACCATATTCGGGGCTACAACTTGACATTCCTGGAGGTGAAGACGAGCGCACATTGGGAGAGGCCATACATCGTATCATCCTATAGAGAAAGGATTGCATCATCTTTCGAAGTCCACCGACACCGCGTCGTCTGCCGACTCCTCCTCGAAGTCCGCCACCGAGTCACCAGACTCCCGCTCCTTCAAGTCCACGAACGCGTGAGCCGACTCCTCCTCGAAGTCCGCCACCTCCTCCAAGTCCCCGACCGCGTGAGCTGACTCCTCCGGTTTCAAATCCGACACAGCTTCAGGCCACTTCTCCAGTTTCAAGTCTGGCACTGTGTCAGGCCACACCTCCCGCTTCAAGTCCGGCACATCGTCAGGCCACTTCTCCTGCTCCAACTCAGCCACGTCAGCCGTCTCCGCCGTCTCAGCAATCGTAGAAGAGACACGCCGCAGCTATGGTGCGTAGCGGTACGAGTCGAGGTAGTTCAGGAAGTACAGGCGGAGACAAGCGGTATAAATATGGTCCAAGCATCGCTCCTCTTCCTCAGAGGCCTTACGACATGACCGAAGAGCAAAACACAGCCATAGTGCAGGCCCAAGTGGACGCCCATTTTGCACTGAAACCTGCACCGCCGCCAAGGGAGAAAGTGCCTGAGGAAAAGATTGACCACTTCATTCATATGGCTAAAGCACCAGCTCCCAAGCCTGTTGACTCAGACTATGAGCGCCAAATCAGGAAGTCACATTGAGCACGACTACAGAAGGAAGCGGGCTCGAGCTCAAGCCAACAAGCAGCGGGCAAAAAATGCGGGAAAACCGTTCCCCAACTGGAAGAACAGGCGGCGCAATCGATCCCTCCGCTTGTTGTGCCAACAACACATGAGAGGAGGCCGCGCGCCTAATATTATTGTCGGGAAACCGTTAATGTTCCCCAGCTAGGCGATGTGGTAATAACGGAGGAGCATATAATGCAGGCTGAAATGCTCAAGATCTCTGTTGGACAACTCCTCAAAATTGAGCCCATGTCTCCGCTTAGAGAGGAGGAAGTAAAACGGAAATATGTCCGGGGCCAACCTTTGGTCGAGCCAGACAAGGTCAAGAACCTCCCAACGAGAATGTATGAATTGCATCAATGGTACATGAACAATACCAAGATTTCCAATCGAGAGTCCCTCATGGTGAATGTCAAGGCGGAGCATTACTTCCATGAGAAAGCTATTTGCGTTGAGTATTCAGAACTATTTCAGTTATACAATCAAGACGCACTCGACAAATCTATCGTTAGTTGCTATTGTCTGTAATGATTTCTTTCTGTAATTTTTGATCAATCATTACATGTAATTATCCTCACTATATATTCTTTTCTGTGGTATTATATGCAGGATGAAGATGTATGAAATGAAAAAATCTGGACGCTATGGCGTTGGGTTCATTGACCCAAATATCATTAATGAGTACACATGGAATCTTGCAACTTCTCAAGCAAGTATAGAGGAAAGCATGCTAGAGTTCTTGAAGTGCCTCAATACCAATGAAGATATACTACTTCCTCACAACTTCCTGTGAGTCACGCTGTCTTGTAATACAAATTCTGTTTTTGCTTACTAGCTAGCTAGATGTTAATAATTAAGTGTATACGGTTTACGATAGTTGATTAATTTTTTACACATGCCCGCTTAATTAAGATATGCAAACGTGTGCGCATGCAGTTTCCACTGGATCTTGTTAGACATTAAAGTTGACAAAGGAACAGTTGAAGTACTGGACTCACTACTTAAAGAAGATAAAGACTACACCATCATGAAGAGGATAGTCAACAGGTAATTTCAATCATTATTAACTATATCTCGGCCTATTATTAGTTCGTCATTTCCTGATATAAAGTATTTAATAACCTCTTTATTAATTTTCTTTGCTGGCGGGCAGGGCTTGGGCAAAGTTCATCAAGGTGACTCCAGGAAAATGGCCAAAAAAGTTGTTCGGACATCGACCAAAGGTAAGTAATTAAGTAGTACTAGCTAGCTACCATCTCTTTAATTCTTGTTTCAATACCATTAATTAATTATCATGCTTGATTAATCATTATCTGATTCAATTTCATTCTCGTAAAGGCCCTGAAGCAGGCGCCGGGGAATAATCTGTGTGCATTCTATGTTTGTGAGAACATTCGCATGATGGCGTCCGAAAGGAGCAGATCTCAAAGACAGGACTGGGTACGTTTGTCAGAACACTATTCACACCATTATCAATATCTTGTCACACAACTAATACACATGCATATTGATCTCCTTCTTAACAGTTCAGAGAGGTGCGGGATAAGCTCCTACCAGCGGACCGCATACTAGCACTTCAAGAGGAAATAGGCAGATTTTTGCTCGACCAGGTCATAGATCCTAAAGGAGAATACTATTACCCGCTACCGCCCCCATGAACCACTTGTCATCGTGCTCCAAAAGCACCACTTCAAGAGGAAATAGCCAGATTTTTGCTCGACCAGGTCATAGATCCTAAAGGAGAATACTATTACCCGCTACCGTCCCCATGAACCACTTGTCATCGTGCTCCAAAAGCACCAAGGCAACATGTAGGAGAAATTGTATATGTATATACATGTGTATGTGTGAATAATTAATGGTGTTGTTTGTGAGACATTCGATGATATATATTTATATATATATGCGGTTATACGTACGAGAAAATCTATTTATATATATGCATAACGTGTACAATTTGTAGTATCGTGAAATACCAGAAAACAAAAAAGAATTAAATGGAAAA
>NC_041386.1:729492961-729511020 GCF_002162155.2 Triticum dicoccoides
CCGGGCCTGGCTCGTGCCACGTGGTGACACTTTAGCGCCGGTTTGTGACGAAGCGATACTAAAGGGGGCGGGGGGACCTTTAGTCCCCACTCTTTAGTGCCGGTTGTCGAACCGGCACTAAAGGCCGTTACGAACCGGCACTAAAGGCCGGTTCTGCACTAGTGATCGCAGTTATTGGTTATAGGTTTTGATATATAATAACTTCCGTGCAGCGAAATAATCCGATAATAGTATAGTGGTAGGTATTCTGGCCTATCACCCGGGTGACGCGGGTCCGATCCCCGGCAACGGCGCAGTTTCTTCTGCGTAAAAGACATTAATTTTAGAAAACTCTATGTATATTAGATGTCCCCTTTTCCATTTTCTACTGTCATTTTTTCAGATTCCTCCTGCCTCCCAACTCTTTCTTGCCGTTCTTGCAGATTCATGGAGAAGGAACAAACTATACACATGCCGTTCTTGCACTTAGTGGGAGATTGCTTTTGCAATGTGGACCAAAGCCGAAGTCATCCTAGGACTTGGAAGCATAAGGATTTCTGAGAGCACTCCCAGGACATGTGCAAGAATGTATATTTGGCATGTTCGTTAGCTTGAGTAGGACTCTTCATCATACTATGGTTGTTGAACCAGGAAACTCGATTGGGCTAGTACAAAACATCACCATGTGTGTTCTGCACATGCGCTCAGTCCTTATGAGCACACGCTGCACACCATGGTCCATTCTGGTAGCACTGCTCAATGTATTTTACTTGGATGAAAGGGAGCTAATCTAAAGATACTTGCTTCACATATGAGTGTTTATCGACCGATGTGGGCTAAAGTGTGAATTTCGAAACACCCTAGTGACATTTACTCAATGAAAAATGTTTCGTTGATAGCACATAAGGCTAGGAAAAAAGGTCAAATTCTTGGAGTTGGAGGCAACGACTGTTACTTAAAGTGAGGTTTATCCAAAATTTGTTTAAGAGATATTAGTAAAGAAACCATTGATTAGATACTTTGGCCTCTAAGCCTGGCATAATTTTCAATTGCCAAAGAGGCAATTTACCTCTTCATGTAGAGACCAAAACATCAGTTACTAGTTGACACAATAATAATCTAAGTTCACCACCAGGTCGTTGTAGTATAGTAAGTATTTCTATCTGTTATGTGGGTGACCCGGGTTTCGGCACCAGGGTAGTGGCGGTCCTAGCAACAAAATATAGGGTGCGCACACTAATAAAAATTCTACCTAATCCAAGTGTCATACTATAATACTAGACCATAAAGGCGCGCGTTGCCGCGCCCGCCCATCGTGAAAAAGTGATTACAAATATCAGCAAAACATCAATGTTCAAACAATTTATAGTTTGTATTGTGCAAATCACTCAAATTATAGTGGGACGATATCGATAGTTGGGCATGTTTATTTAAGTTATACACAGCTGATCCACTTGCAAAATAATAATTCTTACATTTTCTTTTTAGCATCATGAGGAAGGAGATGAAGAATGAATAGAGCAAACATCATTCTTTTCTTAACCGCACTTTATTTCATTTACAAAATCACAGTTTCCATTATAACACATCAAAACAACTACTCAATGGGCTCGATCATCGCATGTTGCCTTCACTGTAGCTCATTAATTGTAAGCAAAAATATTATACTATAGAAATACTGACTTCTTGTTTTGAAACAGACTCACTACAAAGAGTATCATTTGAAGAGAAAAAGTGATGCCCTCTTCTCTCCCTTGAAAGCCAAGTCCTTATGCTGAAGCTCTAGGGGCAACTTTTGGCCTGCTGGTAAGAGCATAGAATAAACACATGAATAAAATCTGAATAGAAGATGGACACAGACGTATAAGCAAAAGTCTATTCATGCTAGAAAGTAGATGCACAAAGTTAACATATTACGTATGCAAGAAGAGCACCGAACAGCAGTACAAGAACCATGACAGAACTCGACAAATTTTTTCTCAAGGCAAAACACTTTTCTCTCAAACTGATGTTTGAAAACCCGTCACATTAGTTCCAATTTCAAGAATAAAGGGTGTGGCTCAACTGAGACTTCATAAGGACATGGAGCATATTGCAGAAAAGTTGGAACATTAATACTTACTTGTCTTGTCGTCATATCCATAGCAAAGGGAAAAGAATCAGAAGCTGGATTTCAGTTTTATTGACCAAGCGCAGAACTATATCAGACAATTACTTACAATGTTGACTACTGTACTGTTTAATAAATGGATCAATTTAATTGCTAATTCATTCTTATTATCATGAGCTGGCACAAGCATTTCATCAGCTGCAAATGCCTACCCATATAAACACAACAAAACGCAGGATAACTATCCATGCCTAAACAAGTAAAATGTACTCCCTCTATCCAACATAGCTTGAAAAACGATCTTATATTGTGGGAGGGAGGGAGTACCTAGCTAGAAGCTAAGTTGGGAAAGACAATTTGCAAGGTGTGATCAAACAACAGGCCATCTCGTCCACAATCTTTGCCACCTGATACCAAGAATATACCCAAGATTATAAGCAACCAAACAACGCAAATACAGCCTGGCCCCAATATATCCCAATGCATGAGCTTACCCCAAGTTTGTTAGAGTCAATGGATTCATAATTCCACTCTAATAAATATATATATCACCAAACATCAAGTCAGATGTTCACAGGGAATGTACGCATATCACCAGACATCATGCAAAGCTATATAGAGAAGACCTTGCGGTTCCACACAATCCTGACCCTCTAAAAAGAGATAACCCGCTCAAGGAAACCTGACACGACAATAAAACCAATAAAGTTAATAGAAGGAGCAGACCACACCATGCATCCAAAAACTTTGTAAGCTCTGCCGATATAGCGCAACCTTGCATCTGTTCTTCATATAATCCGTGGTGGATATGCCCAACATAAGTGGGGTGACTGTTCTCTGGCTCCTCTCTTTTCTCTTTCCCCTCCTCTGACTGCATCAATCACTAAGAATATCAGGGGTTAATGCCAGCCATATTTGTGGCTTTGTTGTTTTCAGCATGATCAAGGAAGCACAGGGAAATATTTCGCCACGCTGGAATCCAGGCCAAGAGAGCACGCACCTCTGGCCCCCTTCTTTTCCCTCAGCCCCATTTTGCTCAAACCTCTCTCTAGTTAACCCTACTGATACACCAGTCCAAAGAAAAGAAATTCAAACCGACACAATAAAATGTTCGAGGCGAAGAGGATGGATTTATCGAAAACGAGTACCTTGAACTGCCAGAACCTAACAGCCGGTGATGGACGCCGACGGCACGGGCGGCCGCCACAGCCGCCAAGGAGGAACGCTACAAGATACGAAATAAAAAACAGTAAAGAAGGGGCCTGCAGACGAAGAGTACATGGTGGGTGGACGGCACCTACGTGGATGCATACGCGCAGCAGAAGATCGCCGGCAGCAGCGGCGCAACGCGGAGGAAGGATGGCGGCGCATCACGGAGGAAGGACCAGAGGAGCAGTGGAGTTGTTCGTTCGGGGGATAGGCTGGAACCTGACGACCTGGCTTGTTCCCAAATTGGAGGAACTGGGCCTTCGACGGCCCGATTACGCAGAGAATCAGAAGCTCGTTCTGTGGAGTAGCGGCCCGCGAAACGGTGCCTGGATCGCATGCGGAACGACCTGGGGAGATAGAGCTGAATCTAGAATGTACATTAGAGCGATCCGACGGCCAAGAAGCTCAAAACGCTGTGGAGGCTCGTAGGTAGCTGTGTTATACTGTTTTTCAATATGGCAACAAAATAACACAAAAGCCCCAAGAAAATATCACAATATTATCATTCAGGAAATATATTCCAAGTTTACGAAATATTTAATATGAGTTTCAATCTCTATATCGGAATGGACCAAAGGCGGGGAATCAGGACAGTGTATTCTTGTTTCTTCGGTTTGCCTTTCAGTTGCCACTTCGGGGTTGTCAACTTCCTTATTTCTCCTCAGGATTCTCAAAAAGCAACTTAAGTTCACCATTCCTTTTCATCTTGACTCTTTCTATCCTACAAGTTCAACAAAAAAGAACAAGATAAGTAGGAAGGCAGGAAACAAGGTCGCGATAACAATATGGTATACATTCACCTATTGTATTCATCCAAGAAAAAACAATTGCATATAAGCATATATATATATCATCACTAGCATCAGTTCAGCAAACATCAATGCATCAATTCTATACATCTATGAAAAAAATCATAGCATCATTAGCAGGAACTAGAAAGACAAAAAAAAAGGTGGCATTGGTTCTACCTTGCTCAAGTTTGAAGATGGAGGATGGACTGATGGAGAATAACTTGTTGGTGGAAATCTCTTGAGACGAGGTCGGGGAAGGAGTACCCTTGATCTGCTGCTTGCTCAATTGTGCTCTGGCCTTCGGGCGGCCGGCGAGGTGAGGAGAGCCAAGACCCGAGAGCGGGCGGCTCGTGGCTGGCCGACGACAAACGGGAGTTGGAAGGGGAGCATGGGAGGCGGGGAGGGGAGTGAGGGAGGGCAAGCCGGCGAGGAAGAGAGGAGGAGGAGAGGGGCGCACGAAGAAGCAGTTGCGCGCCTGCGCCTGCGCCGCTGCGGTGATGTATTGGAGAGGAAGACCAGCAGTGGAGACGAGCGGAGGATGCGCCGCACGACCAGATTAGGTCGTCTCTGGTGTAGAGACTGGAGTGGGCTGTGACACTGTGCTCCAATGGCCTGTTTCGGGCCAAAATCAATATGTATATGCCATGGTAAAAAAGAAAAACTGTCAGAAATCTGGGTGTGCCACGGCACAACGTGCACACCCTATAGGTCTGCCAATGCACCAGGGACAACGAGTTTTTTAACGTACATGAAATGTAGTATTCCTTTTCACAAAAAATCTCTGGATTTGAGAAAGTAAGTTCTCTTTCCATTTCCTCCCAACATTTTCATGTGTTTTTTTGCATATTCATGGACAAAGAACAACCTAATCATTGGCATTATTATTAAAATAATCATCACGAACTTTATTAGTCAGTTACCATCACTCCTAGCTCTATCCCTCTAACCTCAGTAGCCACTTTCCTATTAGCAGTACTACCATATGAGTCACTTCAACCAGCATTATTATTAAAGCTTCTGTCCGTTAGACTGCTTCTATCCGAGTGAAGTACGCCCAAGTGATGATACCCCTTCTCGATTCGGGTAGCTTGTCCCAAGTGACAAACCCCCATCATGCACGATTGGTACTTCTATACTTGACAAATGCGGGCTTGGGACTCCATAGGCTTCTGCTGGGTTTTTGGTCATTGTGGGCCTACATAGCAGGAGATAACTGGTTAGCCAAGGGATCTCGCACCACGTCGATTTTTGGCCTGATGTGCCAGCTGAGGCCCCTAGGTTGTCCTAGGCCACTTTGGAAATACTTGGAGTACAATCCGGAATACTTGGAGTACCATGCGATAATATCGGATCCGTGGAGGACTCTACCTCCATCGATTAGCATGCCTAGTTCTATAATCTTAGGACCCCTCGTATGTTATATACCGGAGGCTGGGCTCATCGTAGTGATCATACATTATCTCTGTACTATACATGTACTTTGTACACACTCCAATGTAATATACACAAGCAGGAAGTAGGGTATTATCACGTACGGAGAGCCCGAACCTGGGTAAAACCTTGCCCCTGTTACCATCGTGCCAAGTTGCGTAGCTAGGATAACCTACCGACAGATCTGTCAGATTTAGCTCCGACACAATGATCTTAGGTTTGTTTTGCTCTCATAGTGACGATTGTTATCTTTTCCATGTTCATAGTGATGATGCATGCGAGTTGAGATGGTGAATGCAACGACATTATCAAGTTGTGGTCATCTAGTACACTTTGAGCTCGAACTGATATGCACAGAACATATATCAGCGAGCAAGTGTTCCGAGGGAGGGGATAATCTTAATAGTTCAGACATGCCAATATGCTCCTTTTATGGTGTTATTGAATCGCATGCATGAAAGAATTCATTGCATGGTTGTTGTACCATATGGTATCAAGTGGTACGGTAATGTATATGATAGTGTTCCTATTTAAGCATGAGAACGGATATGGAATAATATCATCACTTGCAACAAAGCCTGTTGGAAATATGCCCTAGAGGCAATAATAAATTAGTTATTATTATATTTCCTTGTTCATGATAATCGTTTATTATCCATGCTATAACTGTATTGATAGGAAACTCAGATACATGTGTGGATACATAGACAACACCATGTCCCTAGCAAGCCTCTATTGACTAGCTCGTTGGTCAACTGATAGTCATGGTTTCCTGACTATGGACATTAGATGTCGTTGACAACGGGATCACATCATTAGGAGAATGATGTGATGGACAAGACCCAATCCTAAGCCTAGCACAAAGATCGTAGTTCGTATGCTAAAGCTTTTCTAATGTCAAGTATCTTTTCCTTAGACCATGAGATTGTGCAACTCCCGGATACCGTAGGAATGCTTTGGGTGTACCAAACGTCACAACGTAACTGTGTGGCTATAAAGGTGCACTACAGGTATCTCCCAAAGTGTCTGTTGGTTTGGCACGAATCGAGACTGGGATTTGTCACTCCGGTTGACGGAGAGGTATCTCTGGGCCCACTTGGTAGGACATCATCATAATGTGCACAATGTGACCAAGGGGTTGATCACGGGATGATGTGTTACAGAACGAGTAAAGAGACTTGCCGGTAACGAGATTGAACAAGGTATCGGGATACCGACGATCGAATCTCGGGCAAGTACAATACCGCTAGACAAAGGGAATTGTATACGGGATCGATTGAGTCCTTGACATCGTGGTTCATCCGATGAGATCATCGTGGAACATGTGGGAGCCAACATGGGTATCCAGATCCCGCTATTGGTTATTGACCGGAGAACGTCTCGGTCATGTCTGCATGGTTCGCGAACCCGTAGGGTCTACACACTTAAGGTTCGATGACGCTAGGGTTATAAAGGAAGTTTGTATGTGGTTACCGAATGTTGTTCGGAGTCCCGGATGAGATCGCGGACGTCACGAGGAGTTCCGGAATGGTCTGGAGGTAAAGATTTATATATGGGAAGTCTTATTTTGGTCGCCGGAAAAGTTTCGCACTTTATCGGCATTGTACCGGGAGTGCCGAAAGGGGTCCGGGGGTCCACCGGGGGGGTCCACCTGCCCCGGGGGGCCACATGGGCTGTACGGGGTGCGCCTTGGCCTATATGGGCCAAGGGCACCAGCCCCAAGAGGCCCATGCGCCAAGGAGACTTGGGGAGGGGAGAGTCCTAAAAGGGGAAGGCACCTCCGAGGTGCCTTGGGGAGGATGGACTCCTCCCACCCTTGGCCGCACCCCTTCCTTGGAGGAAGGGGCAAGGCTGCGCCCTCCCCCTCTCCCTTGCCCCTATATATAGTGGAGGGGAGGGAGGTCAGCCGCACCTGAAGCCCTGGCGCCTCCCTCCCTCCCGTGACACCTCCTCCTCTCCCGCAGGTTCTTGGCGAAGCCCTGCAGGATTGCCACACTCCTCCACCACCACCACGCCGTTGTGCTGCTGCTGGATGGAGTCTTCCTCAACCTCTCCCTCTCTCCTTGCTGGATCAAGGCATGGGAGACGTCACCGGGTTGTACGTGTGTTGAACGCGGAGGTGCCGTCCGTTCGGCACTAGGATCTCCGGTGATTTGGATCACGACGAGTACGACTCCTTCAACCCCGTTCTCTTGAACGCTTCCGCTTAGCGATCTACAAGGGTATGTAGATGCACTCTCCTTCCCCTCGTTGCTGGTTTCTCCATAGATAGATCTTGGTGACAAATAGGAAAATTTTGAATTTCTGCTACGTTCCCCAACAGTGGCATCATGAGCTAGGTCTATTGCGTAGATTCTTTGCACGAGTAGAACACAAAGTAGTTGTGGGTGTTGATTTTGTTTAATATGCTTACCGTTACTAGTCCAATCTTGTTTCGACGGTATTGTGGGATGAAGCGGCCCGGACCGACCTTACACGTACTCTTACGTGAGACAGGTTCCACCGACTGACATGCACTTGGTGCATAAGGTGGCTAGCGGGTGCCAGTCTCTCCCACTTTATCGGAACGGATTCGATGAAAAGGGTCCTTATGAAGGGTAAATAGCAATTGACATATCACGTTGTGGTTTTGTGTAGGTAAGAAACGTTCTTGCTAGAAACCCATAGCAGCCACGTAAAACATGCAAACAACAATTAGAAGACGTCTAACTTGTTTTTGCAGGGTATGCTATGTGATGTGATATGGCCAAGAAGAATGTGATGAATGATATGTTATGTATGAGATAGATCATGTTCTTGTAATAGGAATCACGACTTGCATGTCGATGAGTATGACAACCGGCAGGAGCCATAGGAGTTGTCTTAATTTATTGTATGACATGCGTGTCATTAAACAACGCCATGTAATTACTTTACTTTATTGCTAAACGGTAGCCATAGTAGTAGAAGTAATAGTTGGCGAGACAACTTCATGAAGACACGATGATGGAGATCATGATGATGGAGATTATGGTGTCATGCCGGTGACGATGATGATCATGGAGCCCCGAAGATGGAGATTAAAAGGAGCAAAATGATATTGGCCATATCATGTCACTATTTGATTGCATGTGATGTTTATCATGTTTATACATCTTATTTGCTTAGAACGACGGTAGTAAATAAGATGATCCCTCATTAAAATTTCAAGAAGGTGTTCCCCCTAACTGTGCACCGTTGCGAAAGTTCGTCGTTTCGAAGCACCACGTGATGATCGGGTGTGATAGATTCTTACGTTCACATACAACGGGTGTAAGCCATATTTACACACACAGAACACTTAGGTTAACTTGACGAGCCTAGCATGTACAGACATGGCCTTGGAACACAAGAGACCGAAAGGTCGAGCATGAGTCATATAGTAGATACGATCAACATGAAGATGTTCACCGATGATGACTAGTCCGTCTCACGTGATGATCGGACACGGCCTAGTTGACTCGGATCATGTAATCACTTAGATGACTAGAGGGATGTCTATCTGAGTGGGAGTTCATAAGATGAACTTAATTATCCTGAACATAGTCAAAAGATCTTTGCAAATTATGTCGTAAGCTCGCGCTTTACTTCCACTGTTTAGATATGTTCCTAGAGAAAATATAGTTGAAAGTTGATAGTAGTGATTATGCGATCAGTAGAAAGCTTATGTCCTTAATGCACCGCTCAGTGTGCTAAACCCCAAACGTCGTTTGTGGATGTTGCGAACATCATACATACACATTTTGATAACTACGTGATAGTTTAGTTAAACGGTTTAGAGTTGAGGCGCCAAAGACGTTTTCGAAACGTCGCGGAACATATGAGATGTTTTCGAGGGCTGAAATTGGGATTTCAGGCTCGTGCCCACATCAGAGGTACAAGACCTCCGACGATTTTCTTAGCCTGCAAACTAATGGAGAAAAGCTCAATCGTCGAGCTCGTGCTCAGATTGTCTAAGTACAACAATCACTTGAATCGAGTGGGAGTTGATCTTCCAGATTAGATAGTGATGTTTCTCCAAAGTCATTGCCACCAAGCTGCTAGAGCTTCGTGATGAACTATAACATATCAAGGATAGATATGATGATCCTTGAAGTATTCGTGATGTTTGACACCGCAAAAGTAGAAATCAAGAAGGAGCATCATTTGTTGATGGTTGGTGAAACCACTAGTTTCAAGAAGGGCAAGGGCAAGAAGGGATACTTCATGAGACGGCAAATCAGCTGCTGCTCCAGTGAAGAAACCCAAGGTTGAACCCAAACCCGAGACTAAGTGCTTCTGTAATAAGGGGAACAGCCAATGGAGCAGGATTACCCTAGATACTTGGTAGATAAGAAGGCTGGCAAGGTCGATAGAAGTATATTGGATATACATTATGTTAATGTGTACTTTACTAGTACTCCTAGTAGCACCAGGGTATTAAGATACCGGTTCGGTTGCTAAGTGTTAGTAACTCGAAATAAAAGAACTACGGAATAAACGGAGACTAGCTAAAGGTGAGATGATGATGTGTGTTGGAAGTGTTTCCAAGGTTGATGTGATCAAGCATCGCCTGCTCCGTCTACCATCGAGATTGGTGTTAATCCTAAATAAGTGTTATTTGGTGTTTGCGTTGAGCATAGACATAATTGGATTATGTCTATCGCAATACGGTTATTCATGTAAGGAGAATAATGGTTACTCTATTTATTTGAATAATACCTTCAATGGTCTTGCACCTAAAAGAATGGTTCATTGAATCTCGATCGTAGTGATACACATTTTCATGCCAAAAGATATAAGATAGTAATGATAGTACCACTTACTTGTGGCACTGCCATGTAAGTCATATTGGTATAAAACGCATGAAGAAGCTCCATGTTGATGGATCTTTGGACTCACTCGTTTTTGAAAAGTTTGAGACATGCGAGCCATGTCTATTGGTGTATACGCATGAAGAAACTCCATGTAGATGGATCGTTTAGACTCACTTGATTTTGAATCGCTTGAGAAATGCAAATCATGCCACATGGGCAAGATGACTGAAAAGCCTCGTTTTCAGTAAAATGGAACAAGATAGCAACTTGTTGGAAGTAACACATTCTGATGTGTGCAGTCCAATGAGTGCTGAGGCATGCAGTGAATATCGTTATGTTCTTACTTCACAGATGATTTGAGTAGATGTTGAGTACATTTACTTGATGAAACACAAGTCTGAATTATTGAAAGGTTCATGTAATTTTAGAGTGAAGTTGAAGATCTTCGTGACAAGAGGATAAAAGGTCTATGATGTGATCATAGAGATGAGTATCTGAGTTACGAGCTTTGGCACGCAATTAAGACACTGTGGAAATTGTTTCACAATTAATACCGCCTAGAACACCATAGTGTGATGGTGTGTCCGAACATCATAGTTGCACCCTATTGGATATGGTGCGTACCATGATGTTTCTTATCGAATTACCACTATCGTTCATGGGTTAGGCATTAGAGACAACCGCACTCACTTTAAATAGGGCACCACGTAATTCCGTTGAGATGACACCGTATGAACTATGGTTCAGAGAAACCTAAGCTGTCATTTCTTAAAGGTTTGAGGCTGCAACGCTTATGTGAAAAAGTTTCAGGTTGATAAGCTCAAACCCAAAGCGGATAAAATGTATCTTCATAGGACACCCAAAACAGTTGGGTATACCTCCTAATTCAGATCCGAAAGCAATAGGGATTGTTTCTTGAATCGGGTCCTTTCTCGAGGAAAAGTTTGTCTCGAAAAGTTGAGTGGGAGGATGGTGGAGACTTGATATGGTTATTGAACCGTCACTACAACTAGTGTGTAGCAGGGCACAGGAAGTTGTTCCTGTGGCACTTACAACAATTGAAGTGGAAGCTTATGATAGTGATCATGAAACTTTGGATCAAGTCACTACCGTACCTCGTAGGATGACAAGGATGCGTACTGCTTCAGAGTGGTACAGTAATCCTGTCTTGAAGGTCATGTTGCTAGACAACAATGAACCTACGAGCTATGGAGAAGCGATGGTGGGCCCAAATTCTGACAAATGGTTAGAAGCCATGAAATCCGAGATAGGATCCATGTATCAAAACAAAGCATGGACTTTGGTGGACTTGCCTGATGATCGGCAAGCCATTGAGATAAATGGATCTTTAGGAAGAAGATGGACGTTGACGGTAATGTCACCGTCTATGAAGCTCGACTTGTGGCGAAGAGTTTTTCACAAGTTCAAGGAGTTGACTATGATGAGATTTTCTCATCCGTAGCGATGCTTAAGTCTGTCGGAATCATGTTAGCATTAGCTGCATTTATGAAATCTGGCAGGTGGATGTCAAAACGAGTTTCCTTACCAGTTTTCGTAAGGAAAGGTTGTATGTGATACAATCAGAAAGGTTTTGTCGATCCTAAGGATGCTAAAAGGTATGCTAGCTCCAGCGATCCTTCCATGGACTGGAGTACGCATCTCGGAGTTGGAATGTACACTTTGATAACATGATCAAAGATTTTGGGTTTATACAAAGTTTATGAGAAACTTGTATTTCCAAAGAAGTGAGTGGGAGCACTATAGAATTTCTGATGAGTATATGTTGTTGACATATTGTTGATCAGAAATGATGTAGAATTTCTGGAATGCATATAGGGTTATTTGAAAAGTGTTTTTCAAGTGAAAACCTGGATTAAGCTGCTTGAACATTGAGCATCAAGATCTATGAGGATGGATCAAAACGCTTAATGGTACTTTCAAATGAGCACATACCTTGACGTAATCTTGAAGGAGTTCAAGATGGATCAGTCAAAGAAGGAGTTCTTGCCTGAGTTGTAAGGTATGAAGTTAAGAGTTAAAGCTCGACCACGGCAGAAAAGGGAGAAAGGACGAAGGTTGTCCCCTATGCTTCAGACATAGGCTCTATAGTATGCTATGCTGTGTACCGCACGGAAGTGTGCCTTGCCATGAGTCAGTCAAGGGGTACAAGAATGATCCAGGAATGGATCATTGGACATCGGTCAAAATTGTCCTTGGAGTAAATAAGGACATGTTTCTTGATTATGGAGGTGATAAAGAGTTCGGCGTAAAGAGTTACGTCGATACAAGCTTTAACACCTATCCGAGTGACTCTGAGTAGCAAAACGGATATGTATAGTGGAGCAACCATTTGGAATAGCTTCAAGTGGAGCATGGAAGCAACATTTACAATATGACATAGAGAATTGCGAAGTACATACGGATCTGAATGTTACAGACCCGTTGACTAAAACCTCTCTCACAAGCAAAACATGATCAAACCCCAGAACTCATTGAGTCTTAATCACATGATGATGTGAACTAGTTTAATGACACTAGTAAACTCTTTGGATGTTGGTCACATGGCGATGTGACCTGTGAGTGTTAATCACATGGCGATGTGAACTAGATTATTGACTCTAGTGCAAGTGGGAGACTGTGGAAAATATGCCCTAGAGGCAATAATAAATTAGTTATTATTATATTTCCTTGTTCATGATAATCGTTTATTATCCATGCTATAACTGTATTGATAGGAAACTCAGATACATGTGTGGATACATAGACAACACCATGTCCCTAGCAAGCCTCTATTGACTAGCTCGTTGGTCAACTGATAGTCATGGTTTCCTGACTATGGACATTAGATGTCGTTGACAACGGGGTCACATCACTAGGAGAATGATGTGATGGACAAGACCCAATCCTAAGCCTAGCACAAAGATCGTAGTTCGTATGCTAAAGCTTTTCTAACGTCAAGTATCTTTTCCTTAGACCATGAGATTGTGCAACTCCCGGATACCATAGAAATGCTTTGGGTGTACCAAACGTCACAACGTAACTGGGTGGCTATAAAGGTGCACTACAGGTATCTCCGAAAGTGTCTGTTGGTTTGGCACGAATCGAGACTGGGATTTGTCACTCCGGTTGACGGAGAGGTATCTCTGGGCCCACTTGGTAGGACATCATCATAATGTGCACAATGTGACCAAGGGGTTGATCACGGGATGATGTGTTACGGAACGAGTAAAGAGACTTGCCGGTAACGAGATTGAACAAGGTATCGGGATACCGACGATCGAATCTCGGGCAAGTACAATACCGCTAGACAAAGGGAATTGTATACGGGATCGATTGAGTCCTTGACATCGTGGTTCATCCGATGAGATCATCGTGGAACATGTGGGAGCCAACATGGGTATCCAGATCCCGCTGTTGGTTATTGACCGGAGAACGTCTCGGTCATGTATGCATGGTTCCCGAACCCGTAGGGCCTACGCACTTAAGGTTCGATGACGCTAGGGTTATAAAGGAAGTTTGTATGTGGTTACCGAATGTTGTTCGGAGTCCCGGATGAGATCCCGGACGTCACGAGGAGTTCCGGAATGGTCCGGAGGTAAAGATTTATATATGGCAAGTCTTATTTTGGTCGCCGGAAAAGTTTCGCACTTTATCGGCATTGTGCCGGGAGTGCCGAGAGGGGTCCGGGGGTCCACCGGGGGATCCACCTGCTCCGGGGGGCCACATGGGCTGTACGGGGTGCGCCTTGGCCTATATGGGCCAAGGGCACCAGCCCCAAGAGGCCCATGCGCCAAGGAGACTTGGGGAGGGGAGAGTCCTAAAAGGGGAAGGCACCTCCGAGGTGCCTTTGGGAGGATGGACTCCTCCCACCCTTGGCCGCACCCCTTCCTTGGAGGAAGGGGCAAGGCTGCGCCCTCCCCCTCTCCCTTGCCCCTATATATAGTGGAGGGGAGGGAGGGCAGCCGCACCTGAAGCCCTGGCGCCTCCCTCCCTCCCGTGACACCTCCTCCTCTCCCGCAGGTGCTTGGCGAAGCCCTGCAGGATTGCCACGCTCCTCCACCACCACCACGCCGTTGTGCTGCTGCTGGATGGAGTCTTCCTCAACCTCTCCCTCTCTTCTTGCTGGATCAAGGCATGGGAGACGTCACCGGGCTGTACGTGTGTTGAACGCGGAGGTGCCGTCCATTCGGCACTAGGATCTCCGGTGATTTGGATCACGACGAGTACGACTCCTTCAACCCCGTTCTCTTGAACGCTTCCGCTTAGCGATCTACAAGGGTATGTAGATGCACTCTCCTTCCCCTCGTTGCTAGTTTCTACATAGATAGATCTTGGTGACACGTAGGAAAATTTTGAATTTCTGCTACGTTCCCCAACAAAGCCATCATCCACACACAAGACCGAGCAAGGCGTAAAGGTTAGTAGCATATACCACATAGGCAATGTACACACGTTTTTCCACTTAGTTGGATAGCTTTTGATATGCTAGGTTTATACCAACATAGGCCACATGTATATGCGATGGACTCAAGTTTTGAACTTAGTTGTTGGAATTGTTTTTGTAATCTAGCCGAAACCTAAAGCCATCATAGGATTTGGAAGCATCAAGATCTCTGACTACACCATACCTTCTGCTCGGCAAAGTCACAGTAATCCCAATTGTTAGTTTGGGAAGGAGTTTTCTTAGGGGTACCGTCATGGAACCAGGACACTTGATTGGCTTAGTACTAACCATGACCATGTGTGTTCTGCGCATGCGCTCAGTCCTGACCAACATACCATGCTCCATGGTCTGAAGTTTGCTGGATGTATTAGATTTGGAGGACAGTGAACTATACAGCTGACATGAACTTAACCATATTGAGAGTTTATACGGACTAGAGTGAGCTCAAGTATAAAGTTCAAGAGAATCCTGCCACATGTATGTACTCAATAAAAAACAACCTTGTCGGTAACATAAAAAGCTACAAAATAAGGTATTTTTTGGGAGGTTACAATCATTACTTAAAGTGAGGTCAATCCAGAATTTGCTGGACAAATCTTAGTGAACGAACTGTAGATTGGGACTTTGGCCTCTAATTTATTTATTTTCTATAGGGCCAAAAAGAAAGGAGTCCATCCATTCACGTAGAGATATTTTTTCTTACGCTGGACACAGACGTTCCATTACTATGCCCGCACAGCAATATCGCTCGCGATAATAGCCGATACAAAGTCCAGGGTTCATCAAGCCACAACGAAACTACACCACCTGCCTCGTAGCCAAACACGGCTAGTTCATGGGCCACTTTATTACAATCACGCTTACAAAAGCTAAAAGCGAAAGACTCAAAGTTCCCAAAGAAAATACTGCGAGACTCCCTCAGGAGCACGCCAATCGTCGAGCGATCATACTCATCGGAGTTGAGAGCATTCACCAGGACAGAAGATTCTGACTCGAAGATCACCAAATAAATGCCAAGTTCAGCCACAGCTTCAATGGCCCTCACATAGGCCGACGCCTCAGCATGCAGCGGCCCAGCCATGTGCTCCAAATATCCTGAACGTGCAGCTAAAAATTCCCCATGAGAGTTCCTGACAACACAGCCCCAAGCGCCCCTGCCAGTCTCCACATAAAATGAAGCATCAAAGTTAACTTTGTGTGTGTTATCTGGTGGTCTTTGCCACTGGAATATATGCTGGCTAGCAACTGAGGCAGTCGCAACCTACATATCAGGTCTGAATTCCTGAATTTGCTGGCTGATCGAATGACAAATGTCATCAACTGATCACAGCTTGCCCCCAGCATTCACCTTATTTCTCGCCAACCACCACTTCATAGCAGGAGCAACATCTCTCTTATGCGCCTCAAGGGTCCATATATGCTCAAATACCTTTCCTGGGTTCTTACATTGTAACAGAGCCAGCCTGGTATCTTCCATGTCGATGGCACTCAATATCCTTCGGACAAATTTGCACTTCAGAAACAAGTGCCCTCCATCCTCATCAAGGCGCATACACACAGGACATCTATGACTAACACTATAATTAATGGTCCTTAATAACACTATAACATGAGTCCCGCTTTAGTACAACCACCCTCACTGAACGTATAAAATGCAATATAGACCTTTCACAGCCCGTACCCACTTTTATATGTAATTTAAAAGCTCAAGCATTTTTCAAAAAAGAAACAAAAAAGGAAAAAGGAAAAGAAACAAAAAACTAACAGAAAAAAAGAAAAAAATAGTGAGAAAAAGACCACTTTGCTACATTTAACAGGTCGCTGAGATGTAGTTATTTTAATTTGCGTTTCCTAGTTAGACACTAAGGCTTATTCAGGGGGTGTTTGGTTCAGAAGTCCTACGACTTTTTCTAGTCCCAGGGACTAATCAAAAAAGACTCTCTAGTAGAGTCTTTTTCTAGTCCCTGTAGAAAAAGTCCGTCCCGTTTGGTTCCTAGGGACTTTTTAGGGACTTTTTCTAGTCTCTGGGACTAAAAAGTCCCTGAACCAAACACACCCTCACTGGTGTGGCTAGCGATGAGCGGTTAACAACCGGAGTTATACGGTTTGATCCCCCACACTGCCTTTTTTGGGTTACTTTTTCCTGTTTTCGCGTGGGACAATGTGTTGGCCCAGTCGGTGGCCTCCTGTGTGTGGCGCTGTCTATTTGACACTACTCTTCAAACATACGGGAAAATCTTATGTGACGCTCTCTGCGTCGTAATGTCGATCGCACGCACAGGGCGAACCCCCTGATGCGAGAAATGGGCCGGCCCACACCACCACAGCGAGCAACCAGTTTTGGCTTTTCTCTTTTACTCTTTTTTGGGATTGTATATTGTGATTTTTTTGTTACTGTTTCTTTTTTCTTTTTCTTGTCGAAGTTTATTTTTGTATTGGAAAAAGGTTCATATTTTCCAGAAAATGTTCAAAAAATTCGGCATTTAATAAAAACTAAAATTTCTTAAACAGTTCTTTGTAAATGGGTGTTGATAAATTCCACAATGTTTCATCTTTTTCAAAAGTTGTTCCGGTTTCAAATATTTCTCAAAAACAGAGAAAATATTCGCCCTTTTTAAAATTTGTGCAGAATTTCAAAAATGTTTCAACTATCAAATTTTGTTCATGAATTAAAAATTGTTCGTCTTCTGTAAAAAATATTCCTGTGTTCCGAAGAATGTTCATGTTTTCACAAAAAAATATTTTATTTGAACTTTTTTCCAAAAGTGTTCACAATTTCAAAAAAAGAAAATCATGTTTTCAAAATTTGGTCCCGTTGTTACAAAAAGTGTTCAGTTTTTTTTTAAAATGGATTTTGAAGGAGTGTTGACAATGTAAGAGCTATTCAGGAATTCAATAATTGTTCACGTCTTAAAAAATGTTTAAAAAATTCCAATATTTTATGACATTTCGTTTTGTGAAATTGAACAAATTATTTTTTTTTCTAAAATATTATGCATTTACAAAATTATTCATAAATTTCAATAAATTTTTCCAAAAAAGATGGTCTAATCTCAATGCCACTGTGTTCTTAACACTTTCACGCTTATTAGCAATCAACAAAAGGGCCCACTTATCTTTCGGGTTGACGAGGTTGTGAAATCGATTCCCTTGCTGCCCACATATCTTTTATTTTTATGTTGCGACTTAAAGAAAAAAAATACTCCACTCACCTGGATGGGCCGGCCCACTCGGGCCGAGCCCCTTTCAGTATGCCTTGTACGCCAGGCCGTGTGACATAT
>NC_041386.1:729511559-729516763 GCF_002162155.2 Triticum dicoccoides
TATAATTAGTGGCACTTAATACACAACCAAGAAGTTGTTGCAATATACGTGGTAAGTATTCTTGCCTATCACACGGGCGACCTAGGTTTGATCCCGGACAACGGCGTCTTTTTTATCTTTTTGCCTAAGATGTACTCCCTCCAACCCATAATGTATGGCATTATTATTCAACAATCGTTACATCTGTAGAGTGTGTGACACAGAGGAAAGATGGGTAACCTGTCACTCCAGTTGCCGCTTTCCCCAGCAGCAATACTACCATGAGTCACTTTAGTCTACATCCACAACCGAGCTTCCCTTGCAAGCCTGCAGAAATGGCATCACTACCTAAACTAACCATCCTCCAAGCCACACCCCTGCCTATATCTTTTAAACAAACTAATATATACCCCCTCCGTCTCATAATATAAGAATGTTTTTGACACTAGTGTAGTGTCAATAACGTTCTTATATTGTGGGACGGAGGGAGTATATCCTTGTTTCAATTGCAGGGCGGTCACAACAAGCAGAACAAAAAGGGAAATGAGTTTGGTATATAAGCCGAATATTACACTCGGCGTACAGATCTAAGACGAATATTGCACCGAATGGTTTATCTTTGAAGGCTACAATAATTACTTAAAATGAGGAAAATCCAGAATTTGCTTGAGAGAATCTACTAAAAGAAATTGGCTACTTTGGCCTCGGTCTGGCACAATTTGCTAGGCCCGAAAAAAGTTGTACACCCTTTCACTTAGGCTAGTCACAATGGGGAGGAACTTAGGAGTAACATCACACACTCCAATACAACTTTGCTTATGTGGCACATATTTAATGAAGAGAGAGGTGCTTGTGGTAACTAGCTAAGTTACCGGAACATCACACACTCCAAGAAACAATGAGTCTATAACCTAATAAATACATTGTTGCATGACACTACATAGATGTTCCTACCCACTATGAAGGTAGTAACATAGTCTAGGGAAGTGTGTAAGTTACTAGTTTATGTTCTTGCCCATTGTGACCAGCCTTAGAGATTAGATCGCAGTTATCAGTACCAAGTGGTCCGCTTGGTAAGCTCACCAATAATTTCAATCAATGAGTTATTGGTTACAGCTATCTCTACTACCTAAAAGAAATGCAACGTTCCCTTTCTCCTCTTACATTTCGTCAGACACCACCGTATCGCTGGTCGATCGTCCTCCACTCGCCAACACATGGGCGCCCAACCCCCCGAGAACGAGCCAGCCTACACGCTGCCATCAGTACGCGCTCGCCGCCGCAGCCGCAGCCGCCGCCGTGCTCTCTCTCCATCTCGTGCGCTTCCCCACCGAATCAATCCATCTATCCGTACTCCTCGCTCTCTTCCTCCTGGGACTCGTCAGATCTGCACGGGTGGTGGCTAACCCCACCGGATGGTACTCTCTCCTATCTTGTCGAGGGAAATGATCATGCCAGCCCTGCCAATGACGCCGCGCGCCATGGGTGATCCCTAATAAACTCCTCCCTGTACCCTAGGTACCCTCTCGTGTTAGACTGGGCACCACGTGGAGAAGTCTGCACCGCTGATGGGTGCCCCCTTCTGTTTCTGTGTCATGCGCCATTCCGCTGACCTCGTGTAGCTCGACCTGGATGCACTCGGCCTACACGAGGGCGGTGCCAAGACAGGCAGCAACAGTATGAGCTTGCTAATATGTAAGATAGACGGTCTCCTCCTCTCTCTCTTTTTTTGGCATTTTATCAGTGTACTGCATGGGATAAATTGACTACTGAGTAGCGAGTACTGATACAATATGTACATTGCAGATCTGATGCAGTTGGTGCAACATTGAACCATTCTTCTATCTTGGCGCAGATCATGGCTGGAGGTAATCTGGTTTTGGCAGTGAAGTTCCAATTGGAGAAAGAACGGAGGAAACACAACAAGCTTAAGCCTGTTAATTGCCGTAACAAACTCCCCGCCCAATCTCCCAATCATCCATGCATGATGCATAGTAACCGATCACCTAAATCATGTTGCTGAAATGGTCACATGTCAGTTTAGATGTATTGCGATTCTGAAAATTTTCACGACCTTTGTATCTGAATTTAATTGATGGTCATGTGTGCGTACATATTCAGAAAATGGTTACTATTTTATTTCTGTTAGATTCAGTGCATATGAAATAAAATAGTAATTTGTGAGGATACTACAATCAGAGAAAGATCACTAGCAGTTAAGAGGGAATGGTCCAAAGTGGTCATAATATCTCGGCCAAAACGATAAAGTTGTTAGTTGTGACCACAAAGTATGGCATTGTGTCATTGTCCAAAGGTAATTCTAATTTGTTGTGCCCCGGCTCAGTTGAGAACTGCAAATTATGTGAGGCATGCGAGTTATATGCTTTTATACTCTATAGTTCAAACTATCATCATGTTCATTGCCAATACTCTTGGTGAATCCCATGTTTTCAGATAACAACAAGGTTTCTGAATATTTTGCGCTACATGGGCCTTAGAGGAAGGATGTGGCGACTTCAGAGCTAAGTGTCAGAGAGAAGTGGGTGAAGAGTTAGACAAAGGTTTTTCCCTGATCTACATGCAATGCATTTCTCTTCAGAAACAAAATTGCCAGGTCCTTGTCCATTAGCTTCTGAAATTAGACATAAGCTTTACTAATCCAATTGGTTTGCATATTGGGAGGATATAGATGGTAAAGAGCCTTTTTATGTTAAATCACCGTTATTGTGTAAAGAACTCACTAAATTTTTACATGTCTATGTGCCCCGTTGCAACGCACGGACAATTACCTAGTAGATCTATAATAAAGCATGTGTAGCAAAATAAGCCAATAAGGACGTTGTAGTATAGTGGTAAGTATTCCCGCCTGTCACGCGGGTGACCCGGCAACGGCGCAATTTCTTTTGCCTAAAAGATATTATTTTTCAAAAACTCTATGCATATTAGATGTCCCCTTTTCCATTTTCTACTGTCGTTTTTTTATATTCCTCCCGCCTCCCAACTCTTTCTTGCTGTTCTTGTGGATTCATGGAGAAGGAACAAACTAATCATTGGCATTATTATTCAACAATCATCACAAACTATATTAATCTGCGTTGACACATAAGGAAGAGGAGTAACTTTTCCGGATCTGTCGCCGGGGACCCGGCTGGTGGCACAAGGCGGGGGCCGGGGCTCGTCATGGTCACAGCTTCGGGGGAGGGCGGCAACGGTTGCCGGCCTGCTCCTCGGATCTGGCCCATGGCCGTCGGCGGGTGGCTCGGAGCAGTCCCTCGGGGTCCTGGCATGGATGTGGGCTGCCACGGCATGGTGGTGGCTCATGACGGTGGTCGGGGTCGTTTCACGATGGCGGCTAGACTTCTTCGGCGTCGGCCGGTCGGTGAGCGCCCCTGTCGACCTTCGGTTCCTCTCCTCGTCGTTCGACGCTATCTTCATCGAAGGGTTGGCCCTCTCCTGGTTGCGGTCCATCGCTCGTCTTGCGCCTGGCAGCAGGACCAAGCTCGTCTCGCGCCCGGCAGCAGGACCAGACCCGTCTCGTGCCCGACAGCAGGATCTCGTCTCGCACCCGGCAGTAGGACCAGACCCATCTCGCACCCAGCGGTAGGAAGGGTCGATGGAGGCCAGTTTTGGAAGGCCTAGTGGGTCTCGACGCTGGGGCAACTCAGGAGTGCTAAAGGCGGGGCCTTTCCACTCGTCTCTTTGGTTGGGGTAGCGGTGGATGGCGGGTGAGGTGGTGTCGAGGTCTTGGATGCGGGGACAGCGCCCTGATGGTGGTGTTGTGGTGCTCATGGGCAGAGCCCGTGGCTTGGTGCTGCCCGGTGACCATGGTCGTGTGGGCGGCATAGTCCCCAGGGTGTGGTGTTTGGTGGCAGCGAGTATTGGCCGGGGTGAAAACATGTTCTATTTTCGGACGGACCAGCGGCGACGAAGCTCGTTCCCTTTTTGAAGGCGTTGTTGCAGCCATCATTGCCTGTCGTGTTGGTCCAGGGGAAACTCTGACCCTCGGGTTGGGCTGTGGCGGCGCTCCGGTGTCGCGTCCTTTCTGAAGGCGCCGCCTTGGAGCCCATGGTTCGTCGTATGCGGCTTTGTCTCTTCACGGTGGCGTGTTCAAGGGCGAGGACCCGGTTGCTCTTGTAGTTCTTGGGTGGTGTTGCTGCGCTCAGCGCCTATGTATCTTGCCTTGGGTGTGTGCGTGTGTTGTGATGGCGTGCGTTTGTATCGGTTTGTTGTTGGTCATTGCTTTATATATAAACGGGGCGAAAGCCTTTTTCAGTAATATACTAATCACCATCATCCATGTGTTGGATTGGATCACAACACAAGATAGAGGAGTGAATCCAGAGTGTCTCATTGACAAGAACCTTCCTCCTTTTCTCTTAGGTTCAGAGAGGAACCTGCAGGCAGCACTGTTGCTAGTCAGCCATGGATATACATCGCTGTCATGCCACTGTTGTGATGCTTTCCCATGCGTCTCAAGAATGCCTTTGACCCCCAATCCACAAACCAATTGCGCCAAGTTGCTGCTCGCTAGATTGGCCACATGCCTATTGTCTTTGTGCTAAGCTAGCTAAGGCAGTCCACTCCGGTGACGGAGATCGCGGAAGTGGTGAGGTCTCCGGGGATTCCTGGACAATGGTGCGGCCTAGGAGGAAGATGACTGATGCGGAGCTCCTACAGGAATTCTGGAATGATGTCGGCTACCCTACCCCGGCGTCCAGAGTGTGGGAGAAAGGCAGCTCAAGCTCGGTCGGCAAGGTGAGCACTGATTCTACTCACGATGCAGGGAGTTGGAGCGTGCTGGATCGGATGCCTCCCCGGTCATGTCGTGGCCGCCGGCGGCGCCTGCACGGCCACGGCGCGGTGTCTGCATCAGGCCGTGGAAGGGGCCTCTTCCACGACCCAGGATCACGCCGCCGGTGGCGCTCGCGGCGTTCATGCCGGCCTCCCCGGCGAGCCCGTCTTCGGCGGCGGTTCCGAGTCAACCGGATGAAACGGCAGCGCCGTCTTCGGATTGCGATGATCCCTACGCTGTTCAAAATTCGATTCCTCGGGCTCCCAACTTGCAGGCTCGTGGGCCCGGCTGGTGCATCGCCAATCGGGCCTCGCGTCTGGGCCAAACGCTGCGGAGGGCTGACATGTTCCAGTACAGAACATCGAGGTGCCGTACTGCAATCGACCTTCACAGATCATCGACTCACCTACAGCCGCCGCCGGTGTCTCAAAAA
>NC_041386.1:729517284-729541585 GCF_002162155.2 Triticum dicoccoides
CGCCGCCATCGTACGCCCAAGTTCTTCGCCGGAATCCCTCGCCACCGATGGCTGGCCGTAATGGCATCCCGCCTAAGGGGGCCGCACCAGCGGGACAAGCGGCTCCGACCTTCGGATCAACGCCCGGTTTCTCTGCCGGCTTTGGCGTCGCTGCTGGGCCACTTCGCTTCGGGGCGCCGGGTTCGTCCTCCACCGCTGCTCATCCCGTCCAGCAGTGTTAACAAGTAGCTAGCTTACCCCTCTCTCTCTCTTCCTGTACGTGCGCACGTCCTGCATGCACGATCTCACGATCCATGCACGTCGCCACACCCCGGCGCTCTGCGCCCTGTTGTAACCGGCTATATATACATGAGTATACACAGGAGAGCACCCAAGGTGCGATCTCCCTCTTCCTCCACTATTCTATATGGTATCAGACGCTGGGCTTCTCCCTCACCTGTAAACTGCTCCACTCCGCTTCCGCAAACCTGTGCTCGCCGGCGCCATGTCGACGCCGCCGCCGCCGCCTCCCCCACCTCCACCACGTCCAGGCTCTGTCTCTGGCGGCTCGCCCGTCGCACCTCCCTCCTCTCAGACCATGCACCAGCCCCTGCTCACCCCATCTACACTTGCCCGCGGGGCTCTCTTCGTTCCAGACCCCACGGCCTCCTCCTCCACGACGCACCAGCCGGTCGCGCCCCCACTCGCTGGTGTCTTCATCAACCACCACGTCCCTCTTGTGCTCACCCTAAACCCACCCAATTTCTCTCACTGGCGCACCCTCTTTGAAGTCACCTTCCAGAAGCTCGCCGTCACAGATCACCTCACCGGACCGCCGCGTCCGCGTGACCCTGCCTGGGCGCAAGACGATGCTCATCTCGTCTCTTGGTTGTACAACCGAGTTAGCCCGGAGGTGTTCGGGCTCGTCCACCAGCGCGGCGCCACCGCCGCCGATCTCTGGGCGGCCATCTGCACCCTCTTCCTCGAGAACGCCGAGCACCAGGTGGTGTTCCTCTCCACCGAGTTTCGCCGCATCGAGCAGGGGACCTCGTCCATCCTCTCCTTCTTCGCACGGCTCAAGGACTGCGCCGACTGCCTCGCCGAGCTCGGCGCGCCCGTCACCGACCGCGACCAGGTGCTCAACATGTTCCGAGGTCTCCACCCGCGTTTTCGCTACGCTGTGCCCATTCTGACGATGCAGACTCCCTTCCCGGCGTTCCTGCGATGCCGCGCATTCTTGCTGCTCGAGGAAAGTCGTCTGTCCGCCGAGGCCACCACTGAGACTGCGCTGCACGCTGCCCGTGTGCCCAACACCAACACCAGCAACGGCTCGGGCGGGCAGAATGGCGGCCACGGGCGCAACGGCGGCGGGAACGGGCGCTACAAGGGCAAGGGCAGGGCCAACAACTCCGGCGGGGGTCAGGGCTCGAACTCCGGCGGGGGTCAGGGCTCATACTCCGGCGGGGGCGGCCACATGACACGCCCTCCATGTCCTGCTGCGGCTCCATGGACCGGCATGGTCCACGCCTGGCCGATGCCCTGGCGTCCCCATGCATCTGGCGCCGGCATCCTTGGACCTCGACCTGGTGGGAGCACACCGTTCGCCGGCACTGCATCTCACTACACCGCCGGGTCAGGCGTTCCAGCGCACGCGCCTCCCTTGGTCTGGCAACCAGGGGTCGTGCCCGCTCACCCTCTGTACGGCGCCCCGGAAAACAACTCCAACAACCCTTCTGGTCCTTCCTGGGATCAGAACGCGCTCATCCACGCCCTGAACTCCATGTCGATGCAGCAGCAACAGCCGACGCCACCAACGGCCGACTGGTACCTCGACACCGGAGCAACATCACACATGGCGTGTTCATCTGGTATGCTCTCCTCTTCAGTCCCTTACAATTCATCTCGCATCATTGTCGGCGACGGGAGCACGCTAGCGGGCACGCACACCAGACAAACCACCATCCCCACCAGCGGCTCCCCCATCTCCCTTTGCAATGTCCTCGTCTCCCCGCACCTGATTAGGAATCTCATTTCAGTTAAAGCTCTCGCCCGTGACAACCCTCTCAATGTCGAATTTGATGATCTTGGTTTTTCTGTCAAGGAACGAAGAACGAAGAAGGTGATCCTCCGTTGTAATGCCGCCGATGATGACCTGTTTCCCTTGACGCCCACACCTGCGCTGCCACATGGTCAGCACGCCCTCACCGCCACTTCGCGAGATGTGTGGCACTAACGCCTAGGCCATCCAGGCGGAGATGCCCTCAGCCGCACCCTCCGTCTCTCAGGCGTCGATCACACCCCAAGCCAACCTACTGTCTGTCAAGCTTGTCAACTAGGAAAGAGCACTAGGCTCCCGTTCGGTTCATCCGATCATGTATCTTTCTTTCCCTTTCAATTAGTGCACTGTGATGTATGGACTGCTCCAACCCAAAGCAACTCTGGTTGCCAGTATTATCTATTACTTCTCGATGATTATAGCCACTTTGCTTGGACATTCCCGTTACGCCACAAATCGGATGTGCTTCCCGCCATTCGCACGTTCTTTCACTTTGCACGCACCCAATTCAACCTTCCCATCCTCACTGTCCAAACTGACAATGGCAAGGAATTTGAGAACGCCGCCTCCCGCGCCCTGTTCTCCTCCCTTGGCACCTAGCTCCGCATATCGTGCCCGTACACCTCGCCGCAAAACGGGCGCGCAGAACGAGCCCTGCGCACACTCAACGACATCACCAGATCACTGCTAGTCCATGCTCACATGCCCTACTCGTACTGGGCTGAAGCGCTTCAGACGGCCACCTTCCTCCTCAATCAGCGCCCGTGTCACCCCCGCCACGATCACACGCCGTTCTTCCTCCTGTACGGCGCCCATCCCGATTACACAGCCCTTCGGGTGTTCGGCTGCCTATGCTATCCAAACCTCACAGCCACCACCCCACATAAACTTGCTCCCCGGTCGGCGCCTTGTGTTTTCCTCGGCTACTCGCACGAACACAAAGGCTATCGCTGCCTGAATCGCACTACCGGCCGTGTGGTCATCTCACGGCATGTCGTTTTCGACGAGAGCACATTTCCCTTCCAAGAGAACACTGCCGTCGACACACCCACAACACCACCCCTCACCGACGAGCTCTACTCCATACCGCATGTCCTGTGCCAACCACGCACCGTCCTAGCACCCGCTCCGCCGGCGGCCACACCCACAACCCCGTGTTCCCCACAACAAACCGAGTCTGCTGCCATGGCAGCCACACCTCTACCTGATCTCACAACAGTCCATCCCGAGCCAATCACACCCGAGCCAAACACACCCGACGTCAATCCACCTGCTTTCCCCGCAGTCTCTCCCCTGCCCTCCTCACCAGCACCACCTCCAGCGCGCTGTCGCGCGTGCCCAGTGCCCACCCACACCATGCGCACCCGTGCTCAGGCCGGTAAGTTCTTCCCAAACCCAAAATATCACCAGAACCACACCGCTTCCACGTCTAACGTGATCTCACCCATCCCAAAGAGTGTGCGTGCCGCTTTGCGCGATCCTTGTTGGTTGACTGCGATGCAGGTGGAGTACAGGGCACTGATGGCGAACAATACCTGGCGGCTCGTGCCCCGGCCGCGCGGCGCCAACATCGTCACCGGCAAGTGGCTGTTTCGACACAAGCTCAAGGCCGACGGCACGCTGGAGCGTTACAAGGCGCGCTGGGTTGTTCGCGCCTTCTCCCAGCGCCCGGGTGTCGACTTCGACGAAACCTTCTCGCCGGTCGTCAAGGCGGCCACGATCCGTGTCGTCCTCACCATCGCGGCATCGCGGGGCTGGCCAGTCCACCAGATGGACGTCAACAATGCTTTCCTCCACGGCCATCTGACGGAGCAGGTGTACTGTCAGCAGCCAGCTGGCTTTGTTGATGCCGACCACCCCGACCACGTCTGCCTCCTCCACAAATCATTGTACGGGTTGAAGCAAGCGCCACGCGCCTGGTTCGCGCGGTTCGCCGCGTTCGCCTGCAGCATCGGGTTCGCCGTCTCACGCGCGGACCCATCTCTGTTCGTGCTCCAAAGTGACGCCGGTGCCGCCTACTTACTGATGTACGTCGACGACATAGTCCTTGCCGCATCGTCCACCGCTCTACTACGACGACTGCAAGGTCTGCTCTCCACCGAGTTCTCGATGAAAGACCTCGGGCCGCTTCACTACTTCCTCGGCATCGCTGTGACACGCACGGCCGACGGGTTCTTCTTGTCGCAACGCAAGTATGCTGAAGAACTCCTCGAGCGTGCCAACATGCAGACCTGCAAGCCGGTCTCGACACCTGTGGACACGCGCTCCAAACTGTCGGCCGCCGACGGCGCACCTGTCCCCGACGCCTCAGAGTACCGGAGCATTGTCGGCGCCCTTCAGTACATGACCATGACGCGGCCGGACATTGCCTATGCAGTGCAGCAGTGCTGCCTTGTCATGCATGACCCTCGCACTCCGCACCTTGCGCTGGCGAAGCGGATCCTCCGATATCTTCGGGGCACCACCACCCACGGACTGCATCTTCGTCACGCCGCCTCCCTCGACCTCATCGCCTACTCCGACGCGGACTGGGCGGGCTGCCCGGACACGCGCCGCTCCACTTCCGGCTACGCGGTCTACCTCGGCGACGCCCTGGTCTCTTGGTCGTCCAAACGCCAAGCGACCGTGTCTCGCTCCAGCGCAGAAGCTGAGTACCGCGCCGTCGCCAACGCCGTAGCTGAGAGCTGTTGGATTCGGCAACTTCTCAACGAGCTTGCTACACCGCTTCGAAAAGCCAGTGTAGTCTTCTGCGACAACATCTCCTCCGTCTACATGGCTGCCAACCCCGTGCATCACCGTCGAACAAAGCACATCGAGTTGGACATCCACTTCGTCCGGGAGAAGGTTGCACTACGTGAACTGCGCATTCTCCATGTGCCCACGAGCCAACAGTTCGCCGACGTGCTCACCAAAGGGCTCCCCAAGCCAGCATTCGAGGAATTCCGGTCCAGCTTGTGCATCCGACCACCGGACGCTCAACCTGCGGCGGGGTGTTAACAAGTAGCTAGCTTACCCCTCTCTCTCTCTTCCTGTACGTGCGCACGTCCTGCATGCACGATCTCACGATCCATGCACGTCGCCACACCCCGGCGCTATGCGCCCTGTTGTAACCGGCTATATATACATGAGTATACACAGGAGAGCACCCAAGGTGCGATCTCCCTCTTCCTCCACTATTCTACAAGCAGGTCCCGGCGCCGGCACCTGTCGTATTCGGGACAACCAACCAGCCCACACCTGAAGCACCTCCTGCTCGCCGTCCCAAGAATAAGCGCAAGGGGGGACGTCGTGGTACGGCTGCCACCGGTGCCGTCACCCCGGCTGCACGTCCTTCGCCGGCGTTTCCGCCTACACCTGTGATGGAAGCATCGTCCGTTCAGCTACAGGCAGCCCAAGACGTTTATGCAATGACTGTGACCTCTGCTGACACAACTGGGTCTTTGGTGTTTCAAATGTAGGTCAGATGAGCATCTCTCCAAGGATTGTACGGTGGTTCATTACTGTCACATTTGCAACAATCACAAACACCCTCTGCACCGTTGTTCTATCCTCAAGCAACCAAGGCCTAGCGCCATGCTCGGTGGATGCGGTTTAGTGAATGCAATGTTTGTACAGTTGCCGGACTCGCTCTTCAAGGAGCACCTTGCACCACCTACTCTGCCCACAGCTTTGGTAACAATTTATGGCGGCACTTTGTCTGCTTCTGTGGTGGAGGCCGAGGTCACTAAAATAGTGTCGGTACAGACTTCGTGGAAGTGGGAAGCGGTGCCACATGGAGCCAATGCTTTCTTGGTTTCTTTCCCGCCAGTGAACATTTTACAACGTGTGGCAGCTTTTGAGTACAACGTTAAATCCCACGACGTAAAGATTGCTTTCTGTGAGTGGAAAGTTGACGAGATCCCATTGCTCCATCCCTTGCAGTCTGTTTGGGTACATGTCACCGGCGTTCGTCCACCCCTCCGCCATTTCCTTGGTCTATGGGCGGTAGGATCAGTTATTGGTGCCACTCAGGATGTTGACTTGGTATGCTTGCGACGACACGGTATTGTGAGGATCCAGGTGGCTGTGCACTCCATGGATATTTTTATGAAAAATGATGGGTCTGATGAAGCCTCAATCCGTTCAGATGTTTATGTCAAGCTTAATGGCTATGCATTTCGGTACGTACTGGAGCAGGAGGAATTTGTACCAGACGATGACTTCATTCCTAGGATCTGGGAAAACCATGATGACGAGCATGATGACGGTGCTAACCAAGATGCGGATATGCTAGATAAAGATGCGAGCAAGAGAGCAAAAATCGTGCAAACTGAGGGTCATAAGACAGCGCCCGGGGCTCATTCTGTGTGTGCGGCCCCTATGCAGACTACTCAAGCCCCGGTGCATGGGCTGCCAACACCCGAGCAGGCGCCGCGCGGGCAGCCTCCTGTGTGTGTGGATGCAGCGCACGTGTTGCCTGTTGACGCTGCTCCGGGACGAGTGCAAGATGCTACTGCGGGTTCTGTGATGGCTTCTTCAGTTTGCGCTCCTGTCGCCGTGGTTCCTCTTGGTCCAGCTGCATGTCACACGACTTCTGCTACTGCACCCGTCGCGACCGGTCCGATGGAACCGGTGGCACGTCCCTCTTCACCAATCTTGGGAGCTGCCGCACCGCTGCTGATTTCACACACAACTACAGCTCAACCGACGACTCCGGAGGGTACCTTGTGTGGAGGGCTGGCTTCGCCCTTTCGACGTAGTAGCCGTCATGCCGTCTCCGCTGATGGTTCTTCTCGAACTGATGAGCATTCTCTGTCGAAAGGACTACTCACCAGGTACGTCTTCTGTAAAATCCTTTCTTTCCTTTTCAGATACTCGCATTTCTACAAGCTTGAAGAATGTCGGTGTCTCTATTGGAAAGAATAATTCTGAAATTAATTTGTCGGTTGAGGTACTTAAACATATGAAGATAGACCGATTAAAGGTTTCTCCAAAGCGTTTTAGCACCCCACCAAACACCGAAACCGAGGACGATGATGAAACGGATGCCACATATGATGGTCCGCTTATCTCCCACTTGGTTGGTGAGGTTACCGAGGTTGGATTGGATGACGCAAGACCCAGGTCCATGTTTTGTGACTTCACAGCGACTTCGCGTAAATCTAAATCACTTTCCTTGAAAAAGAAACAAAAAACGCCCAAGAAGGCAAAGATTTCCACACTGATTCGAGTTTCCACATGAGAGGCATGTTTTGGAATAGCAGAGGTCTTTCAGACTTGGCTAAGCATAAACACGTCGGTGGTTGTGTGCGTGAGCACGGTTTGGACTTTGTGGCAATTTCTGAGGCTGGTAAAGGTGACTTTCGCCCGCATGTCCTCGATCACCTATCCGGTGGTTTCGACTACACGTGGCATACTTTACCAGCTCGTGGAAGGTCTGGAGGAATCCTTCTTGGGATTCAGACCGCAACCATGGATTTATTGGCTTTTTCGTTAGGTGAATTTCATATCAAATTTCACCTACGAAACAGAGCGGATAATTTTACATGGAGCCTGGTCGCAGTCTATGGAGCTACCCAAGATGAGCATAAATCCGCTTTCCTTCGGGAATTGGTGAACCTGGCTAAGGATAACCCGTACCCAATGCTTATTGGAGGAGACTTCAATATCCTTAGGTACCAGGAAGAGAAAAATAATGATCGCTTTGATACTCACTGGCCGTTCCTATTCAATGTTGTGATTGACAGTTTGGATCTTGGGGAGGTTAGTATGTCAGGACGACAATTCATTTGGGCTAATAACCGTTCTGTGCCGACATACGAGAAGCTCGATAGGGTACTCATGGATACCGAATGGAAGTTAAAATTTCCTCTAGTAACCGTTCGAGCCCTAGAGCGTATCGAGGCACTATCGGACCATGCGCCAATCATTCTTGACTCTAAGTCTACGAACACATCAGCCCGCCGCCCTTTCAAGTTTGAATTGGTATGGTTGCATCGGGAAGGTTTTCTAGACATGGTTAAGAACATTTGGGAGAAGCCCGTTGTTGGTCATACACTCATTCAGAGATGGAACTTTAAAATAAGGGCCATGAGGCGACACCTCTCTGGATGGGCTAAACACACCAATGGGATGTATAAAAAAGAAAAACAACGCCTCTCTACCATTATTGATGACCTCGATAAAATTGCAGAGACACGCATCTTATCTCAACAAGAGATTGATTTGAAAAATCAATCCAATGAGAAGGTTGCACGTCTTTTGCGAGAAGAGGAAATCAAATATTACCAAAGATCCAAAGCTGATTTCATCTTAATGGGAGATAGTAATACAAGATACTTCCAATTGGTCGCCAATGGTCGACATAGGAAGAAACGTATTTATAGTCTCCAACAAGATGAAGGGCGTCTTGAAGGTCAAGAGGAGCTCAAAAGGTATATCACCAGCTACTATAAATCTATGTTCGGGCCGCCAGATGAAGGGAATTTCACCCTTGACGAGAACCGAACAGATGATATTCCTCAAGTCACGGCAGAAGAGAATGACTTACTCACGGCACCTTTCTGAGAAGAGGAGGTGAGAGCAGCGGTGTTCCAAATGGAACATCACAAAGCTCCAGGACCTGATGGCTTCCCCACAGAATTCTATCAGAATTTCTGGGATATCATCAAGTCTGACCTTTTGGAGTTGTTCAGTTGTCTTCATGCCGATCGACTTGACCTATTCAGGCTGAATTTTGGCGAGATTGTTTTGTTGCCGAAGATTAAGGAGGCTGAACGCATCCAACGATATAGACCCATATGCCCACTTAATGTCAGCTTCTAAATATTCACCAAAGTAGTTACGAATAGGTTAAACTCGATAGCTGACCATGTTGTCCGGCCATCTCAAATGGCGTTCATGCAAGGAAGGAATATACTCGATAGCGTAGTAATCCTGCATGAGATCGTTCACGAGATGCACCAAAAAAACATGAGTGGAGTAGTATTAAAAATTGACTTTGAAAAAGCCTATGATAAGGTTAAATGGTCTTTCCTCCAACAGGCCTTAAGGATGAAAGGTTTCTCCGATAAATGGCGTCAATGGATCCACAATTTTGTAACTGGAGGTAGCGTGGCCATCAAAGTCAATGATGATGTAGGCCATTACTTTCAGACAAAAAAAGGACTACGACAGGGTGACTCCATGTCCCCAATGTTATTTAACATTATTGCTGACATGTTGGCCATTCTGGTTGAGCGTGCCAAGCAGGACGGACAGATTGCAGGATTAGTGCCACACCTTGTGGATGGTGGCATCTCTATCTGCAATATGCCGATGACACGGTTCTTTTTTATGGAACATGACCTGGACAAGGCTCGAAACCTGAAACTCTTGCTTTCAGCATTTGAGCAAATGTCGGGTCTTAAAATTAACTTCCATAAAAATGAACTTTTCTGCTTTGGAGAAGCCGTTGAGACGGCGGCCGATTATGCTGACCTGTTTGGTTGCGCACGTGGCCATTTCCCGATTAAATATCTGGGAATACCGATTCATTATCGACGTCGCACCATTGCGGGGTGGAAGCATGTAGAGGAGCGGTTAGAGAAACGGTCGAGCAGCTGGAAAGTCAAGCTGCTCTCTGTTGGAGGACGGTTGGTTTTGATTAACTCTGTCCTCACAAATATGGTCCTCTATATGCTTTCTTTCTTCCAACTCCCAAAAGGGGTCCTGCAAAGACTGGACTATTTCAGATCCAGGTTCTTTTGGCAAGGAGACGGGGAAAAGAAAAAATACAGACTAGCCAAGGGGAGTGTGGTTCATAGGCCGAAAGACCAAGGTGGCCTTGGAATTCATGACCTGCAGGTCAAGAATGAGGCTCTCCTTAGTAAACGGTTGTTCAAACTTATTACTGAGGATGGTGTTTGGCAAACCATACTGCGCAACAAGTATCTAGGCCACAAGGCGGTGTCTCGGGTATATTGGAAACCTGGCGACTCGCACTTTTGGGTTGGCCTAATGGTGGCAAAGAAACATATCTTCCGCTTTGGGTCTTTCGCGATAAAGGGCGGGTCGGAGATTCATTTTTGGGAAGACATCTGGCTAAGCGGTGCCACTCTCCGAGAACAATATCCAACCTTGTACAACATTGCTTGCAATAAGAATAATATTATTGCACAGGTCCTCAGTTCATCCCCTCTGAATATTTCGTTCAGGCGGGATTTGACTGGCCCCCGACTTATGTCATGGCATAATCTTTTGTCCCGTCTGGATGCGATTAGCCTGACAGAAGGGCGGGATGTGTTTCGCTGGAACCTTACTACATCAGGGTCTTTCACCGTAGACTCTATGTATTAGGCGCTCACGCATTCTGAGGTACCGGTGAGTAATAATAAGAAAATTTGGAGATCGAAGATACCACTAAAAGTTAAAGTCTTCATGTGGTATCTTCGTAGGGGAGTTGTTCTAACCAAAGACAACCTCGCACGGCGCAATTGGCAAGGGAGTAAGAAGTGTTGTTTTTGTACTCATAATGAGACCATCAGACACCTCTTTTTCCAATGCAACTTTGCACGTTCTACGTGGTCAGTCATCCAAATAGCGTCAAATTTATATCCGCCCACAAGTGTTGCCAATATTTTTGGTCATTGGTTGGACGGTATTTCAAATAGGTTCAAAACGCTATTAAGGGTGGGAGCGTATGCCTTATTATGGTCGCTTTGGCTATGTAGAAATGATTTTGTTTTTAATGACAAAAATGCTTCTCCTTTCCAGGCTATTTTCCGTTGTACACACTCGCTTCATATGTGGTCTATGCTACAACGAGCGGAGGTCCAACCGCTGTTCAAGGCGGTGTGTACGCGCTTGGAGCAGGTGGCTATAGAGGTTTTTACCCAACATAGGTGGCAGCATAACCTCCGGATCGGTCCATCTCACCTTTTGACATTGGCACAGTGTCGGTCTATAGGACTCTACTATTGCCGATTTGTCGGTTTTTGTTTTCTTCTGGTTGTCAGACTTTTGGTGTTCGGCTGTGTGCATCCTAGTTATGCAGAGGCCGGGTATTGCTCATAATGCTTTGAATCCACTTGATGCTACATTTTTGAGTTAATAAAATCGCTCTTTATCGAAAAAGTTACATGCTTATTGTATTTGTATATAAATCGGGGCAAACAACAGGATTTGGTCTGTATAGGACCAGATTCTAAAGCAACATTTCTCATTGGCTCGTCTGAACAGGATTATACTACATTTTTGTGACTAGCAGGTCGCATCCACGTCGTGCGCACACGCTAGTGAGGTATTGGCGTAGCAGATTCAGTTGATAAAATTCTGTCGAAGGTAGGGGCACTGCACTAGATTCCAGTGATCTGGCTATAGCAAACAATTAACCATGCTTAAACTACTGGCAGTTAAAGTTTCAACTCCTTAATCCACCGTACTCAAGATTAAGGAAGTATTTAATAGTATTTTTTAATGATCACTATTAAGACCGATGAAATAACTGAAGATATCGTGTACTGTTGCTTGTTGGGTTTGGACCATACAGCAGATGATAGCTTGTGCCTGTTTTTCAGGTGCAGTCCTTCGTATTCACCAATTTTTCAGGTGCAGACGCACTAAGTTCAGGGTTGAATTCCTTCCATGCTATTTATAATAATTCCTGCTGCCAATAGCACAGATATGTTCTGAGAAAAATTGGTGAATACGAAGGAGCAATCTCAGCAGAAAAGTCAAACAGATGCAACACTGCAACATGGTCCGCTTTCTCGTAACACACAGGATTAGATTAATGCAACAAACTAAGATAGATTGCACAAGTTTTCAGGTCGCAGCCCTTGCCGGTTTTATTAATACGACATGACACCACAGACACCACATATAAATATATCCTTATTTACACAAATGGATTTTTTGTATGTGACATCTTACCTGAGAGTCTGAGTCCCATGATAACTGCAGGTACATATTTGTGAGCAAACATAATTATAGATGTGCTTTTCTACTAGTATATGACGACATCAACGAGAAGACCAGATTGAGCATCAAATTCAACCTTTGATACAGTCTCTGTCAACTCACTCTTTTTATCACCATAACATACTAATAGAGCCTTTCTACACATCTGCGATGAGGACAGCGAATCTATTGACTAGGGAATGCCTAGGCCAGTAGGCCTCGCTCATTGGTTAATCCATATAACCTTGTCTTGCAAGTAAACTTCCAAGAGAGGCAGAATTTTTCCGCACGGTCGCGGCCGAGTATATTTAGGCGCTGGATAGGAGTAAAAAATTGTACTCCTCTATACGGTTTAGGGGATCGGCTAGGTGTCGGTTAGAGGAGTAAAACCAAAATTTTACACCTTTATAGCCGTTTAGGGGATCGGCTATAGTTTCTCTAAGCACTAGACATGGAACAGGATTTTCATATGCTAGTTGCCAACAGAAGTTGTGTATCAACAATACAATGACTGGCCTACTAGGAATTTCTCGCCAATACAATATTTTCCCTCGTTTTTGTGCGGATTCTTGAAAAAAGGTCAAGGATATGGACCAGAAGTTCCAGATCTCTGACAAGACCAAGTCTATGCTGGCTACGGCTGAGCAGACGGTGAGCAGCGTGGGGTCCGCCATCATGAAGAGCAAGTGTGTCTCCACGAGTATGTCGTGGGTCACCAGTGCGTTCGGCAAGGTCACCAAGGCCACCGCCGACGTTAACATGATGGCAAAGGAGAATTCTTTAGCCCAGGACTAACAGAAGGGTTCCGGGGGCAACTCGTACATGTCCTTCCGCTGATCATCATCCCCCATTCCTCTATTTGCCTCACAATATTGTATTATTTATTGGTGGATTGGAAAACAATATTTTAGATATATAGAAAACATGAATGAGACCATCCATTCCATATATGAATATTGCAACCCATGATTTCTTCCCTTTCTTTGTAGAAGAATAAAAAAAATACTTTTGGGCTTTACATGTTACAAAATGGTTCGATGCAGATTGGAATGAATTTTTACTTTGTTAAGTTGTGGAAGGGTGCTGTAATAGTATTGCTAGTGTTGTGTTGATCATAGAGGTACATAAATGCCCATGTGCTCAATATGAAATATTGAATTACTTCCATGAAAGCTTCCATCGTATGGTTGTTGCATGTAGCAAATGGTAATGTAATAGGGCTTCTATTTAAGCATGGGAGATGCAACTAGATCCATTTTGTGTATCCGAGGGCGAGCAAGGCGTAAAGCTTAGTCGTTGATAGGTTCATACTAGCATACTTCACATAAGCAATGCAAGCAATTTTTTGCACTTAGTGGGAACATCTTTTGATATGTTACATATCAACATATACACCACATGCATACACAACTTACACGGGCTTGGCACTTAGTCGAAGCTGCTTTTTGTAATGTTGTCGAAACAAACAAACATTCTAGGACTTGGAAGCATTAGGGTTTCTGACTCCATGATCTTGCTTTAAATGGGAAGTGGGGATCAACAAGGTGGTTAGCTTGAGAAGGACTCTTCTCGTTTGCACCATTCAGGAACTAGCATATCTAATTCAAATTGTACCGAGTGTTTTTGTCGGGGAAATTTTTTGATGTTGGGAAGTAATAAAGGGAGACATCTTGGTGCTTTTTGAATATTTTCATGCAGGTTCTTTAGATGTTCACAGGCTCGGTTATGGGGTTATTACCCTTTTCCCCAAACTTTCCGAGCCAACAAGATTGAGCAATATAGGCCCATCTGCTTGTTAAGATGCATCTATAAATGGATTAGAAAACCTCTAGATTTAAGAGTGGAATCTTTTGATCATAAATTATCTAGTACACAACCAAATGTTTTTCTCAAGAATAGGTACATTGTGGATGGGATTTTATCCTTACATGAGCTAATGCATCACCCATGGTATATAGACAAACCCCTTAGCGAGCATGCACCTGTACTGTTTAATGTGTATCAAAATCATCAATGTACCTTTCTTGAGGCATGTAGCATTGATTCCCAATTATCCTTCCGCCGTCATTTTTCGGATGAGCTACAATGCCAATGGGATGGCTCTTGGTTGAGGAGCCAAGAAGATACGTTTATCTGAAGTGCCTGATAATGTGACCTGGGCACTTAATAAAAACGGAGAATTCTCTACTAAGTCAGTTTATCGTTGGCAGGAGAGGATTTTTGTGGCGGCCTAATAATAAATGGATTTGGAAGGCTCCCATTCCTTAGAAAATTAATTAATTTTTATGTGGCAAGTGTATCGTGATTCCATTCTTACCAGAGATAAGATGAAGAAAAAGAATTGGGTGATTGGCCAGTGTTTCGTGATTCCATTCTTACTCGAGGTCGGTACCACCGGGGCATAAATGGATTTGTAGCAGAAGTTTAAAAAGTCAAGTTAGTGTACTGGAGGAATGTTACACCATATGGTTGACTAGATAACATAGTGTGTACATATATCAGATAAAAATTATAGGAATATATTTGGAAATGAATTAATTTGTAGGGAGGAAAGAACGTGCAATTCTTTTTTAAAGCAATATGTTCATGGTGTGCACAATACGCATTAGCGGGTATAGCTTACACTAACAGGTTGGGGGGGGGGGGACTGCTCTATGGGTTGCATGCATCAACTATCAATCTGACGGTTCTCAATAGATATATACTATCTAAGCCCAAAATTAATTATCATAATTTTACCATATAGATCCGAAGAAAAATAATTATTGGCATTTTAGCATACGTTACCCTTCATCCCCAACAATTTCTTTCCCAATACGATTTGTTCTTATCGCTTTGCTTAGATTCTTGAGCAAGGTTGTATATCAATTAGTGATCATGGTTTAAGCCCCGATGCATATTTTTCGTTAGGAAAAATCCTTTGCAAACAAAATAATTTGTTACCATTTTAGCATATAATTTCCATCTCTAGCAACATCCACTTTCCATTTCCTCCCAATTTTTGTTGTCATGTTTTGTAGATTTTGGACAAAGAAACAATTAATCATTTTCATTATTGTTCAACAATCATCACAAAGTTTTCTTAGCGACCCATAAATGCAGTGATCACAACATGGGCTCTGGTCGGCTGCCGCGCCCCTATTACCTAATGATGGTTCCAACAGATAATACCAAATGATGGTTCGATGTTTTTCAATGATACGTGACCGTATAATGCAAATTTATGACGACTTACATTGGTTTTTGCTCTCACTGTGATATTTATTTATTTTCTTTACCCTCTAAATTGTGGTAATGCATTCGAGGTGAGATAGAGAATGCAAATGCGGTGTCAATTTGTGGTCCGGGCATCCAGATCTTGAACTGATATAATCACAACATCTATCAGCGAGCTAATGTACTAAGGGAGGGATTTATCATAGTAGTTTAGAAATGCCGTATGCTCATTTATTGCAGTATTGAACTGCATGAGTTGCACCATATGGTATCAAATGGCATGGTAATTTAATATTGTTCCTATTTAAGCATGATAGCACGGTTGGAAGAAGATCATTGCTCGCAACAAAGCCATCTAGCATACCCAAGGTTGAGCAGGTCTAAAGCTTAGTCATTGCTAGGTGCATACTTGCATATACCACATATGCAATGCATACAAGTCTTGTGCTTAGTTGAAATTGCTTCTGGAATGTAGTGAAACCAATGGACATCCTAGGACTTGGAAGCATCGGGATTTTTGATTGCACAGCCGTGCTCTCTCATACATGAAGTAACATCATCATGATGGATAGCTTGAGAAGGACTCTTCTTAGGTATCATCATGGAATCCGTGCAGTTGATTGGAGTAGTACTGGATACCTCGAAAGTGCAAGAACTGCAATGTTTCATGGACTATTATTATTCCTTAAGACATATTGAGAAGTATGTAACAATCATTAATTTAAATGTTGTACATGGGCCAGGCTGGTAACTTTCGGTGCATAATGTTGACAAACTGTGAGAACATTGTCACCATCACTTTTTTGTTAACCAGTGAAATTTATATTTATCATAATATTTTAGAAAATTAAACATGGGGAGATTTGACATGGTTGATCATAGCTTAGAAAAAATTTATTTTACACAAAAATAACGAACTCGGCCATAGTAGACTTACGAAACACTAGACAGGTATGCAGAAGTACTATAGAAAAAGGTAAATGATGCGGATTAGCCCACCGATTCTCGCGCTGGATTTGTGGCACCCATACTCTCCACGTCCACACCCTATCCTCTCCCTTTGCCATTTGGGGATCGTATTCACCACATATTTTTCCAAGTGAAAAGCAGAGAACCATCACAAAACTGGCGCCACTAACAAAAATTCCCACTTTACATTTTATTAGAAAATTGCACCAAACACAATGGTAATCCATGACAAAAAGCAATGACCACGTTTTGACATGGTGAATTACTGACATGGCGAATTTTGGTATATATGTAATAATTCTTGACATTTTAGCACATATATCGTCTCGATCCCCTCAATATGTCCACAATACAATATTTCCCTCATTTTGGTGCGGATTATAGGACAACATAGAAAGATGTATTTTACAATAGTTGACCCGGATTTTGATCCGGGTGCACTTTCTTTTACATTACGACACTGTTTTTGTAAGGAACTTTATTGCCACTTTAACATATATATGCATCCATAGCAATGTCCTCTTTCCATTTCCTCCCAATTGTGGGTTGGCACTTTTGCCTTTTTTAGACAAAGAACAAAGTAATATATCATTGTCATTATTGTTCAACAATCGTCACAAAGTTCTCTAAATGACACATAATTATGGTGGTCAGAATGCTAGAGGAGTAAGTTGTCACTCCTGGGCCCGGGTCGTCCGCCCCCTCCCCCTACGACACTCTTCAATTGCCACTCTCCCAAGAAGATACTACCAAATGTAATTCAATGTTTTTATATGCGTTCTTATATTGCAGATATTATGATTGCTTAGGTCTGTTTCTGCTCTCATGGTGACAATTATTGTCTTTGCCACGTTCATAGTGATGATGCATTTGACTTGAGATGACGAATATGAAGGCATTGTCAAGTTGTGGTTGTCTACTAAACGTTGAGCCTGAACTGAGTTGATGAGAACATGTATCGGCGAGCTAATGTATTGAAGGACGGGATAATTGTAGTAGTTGAGAAATTCCCACATCCTCCTTTTATGGTAGTATTGATATGCATGCATAAAAGCATTCATCGCATGGTTGTTGCATGCGGTGGTCTCAAACAGTACGGTAATGTACGTGATTGTGTTCCTATTCAAGCATGAGAAGAGAGATGGAACATAATCATAAATCGCAACAAGGCAACCCTGAAAACTTGAGGCCGAGCAAGGGTAGAGTTAAGTTGTTCATGGGTTCATACTAGCAAATACCACATATGCAATGAAGTACGCGATGGGCACAAGTTTTGAACTTAGTTTTTGGAACTTCTTTTGCAATCTAGCCGAAACATAAAGACAATCTAGGACTTGGAAGTAGGATCTTTGACTACATCATACTTGTTTTCTCAGCGAAGTTGTTAGCTTGAGGAGTCTTATTGGGGGTACCCTCATGGAACTGGGACACTAGGTTGGGGTAGTACAAAACATCACCATGTGTGTTTCGTGAATGCTCTCAGTCCTAATTAGCATACCATGCTCAATGTTCTGAAATGATGTATTAGACTTGGATGATAGCAAGGCAGACCGACGTCATCAACTTAACCATATGAGAGTTTATGGACTATATTAAGAAAAAAGAATTTATGGGCTAAAGTGAGCTCAAGTGTGAAGCTCAAAAGACCCACATCACGTCGCCACATGCACCCAATGAAAAACGACCTTGTTGGTAACAGAAAAGGCTAAAAAAGTAAACTTTTTGGAGGTTGCAAACGTTACCTAAAAGTGAGGCCAATCCAGAATTTGTTGGAGACATCTTAGTAAAGAAACAGTGGATTGGGTACTTTGCCCTCTAATAAGTCAGGCACAATTTTGTGGGCCCAAAAGAAGAGCCCATGATACGTCTCCAACGTATCTACTTTTCCAAACACTTTTGCCCTTGTTTTGGACTCTAACTTGCATGATTTAAATGAAACTAACCCGGACTAACGATGTTTTCAGCAGAACTGCCATGATGTTGTTTTATCACTAGTAGAAAAAGGGTCAAATGTGAGACACATTAGTCCCGGTTTATAACAGAACCGGCACTAATGTGTCCATTAGTGCCGGTTCCAACGGCTAGGCGGGAGGAGCTCTTTAGTACCGGTTCGTGGCGAACCTTTAGCACCAGTTCGTGCCACGAACCGGTACTAAAGAAAATGGTGGCAGGATGTTGTCAGAGTGGGGCCCTTCTAGCACCTTTAGTACCGGTTCGTGGCACGAACCGGTACTAAAGGTCGTCCTATATAAACCCTTCGTCCACCCGCACTCTGTTCTTCCCCCTTTCCCCTCTCCCTCTCCTCTGTTCTTCCCTTCTTCCTCTCGAGTTCATCACAAAATTTGCCCCAAATTTGTCAAGATTTGCAGGCCCCCATCCATTCAAATGATCACCAAGGTTAGCAACTTTGTCCTTTCATCTCTCATTGCTAGATTAGCTCTTGCATTGGTTTATATAGTGATTAATTGTGGGTTTTAGTAATTTGGGAGGAATTATATGTGGTAGTATTTGATTTATATGCAATTTGAGGTCAAAATAACACTTAGTTTGCATATGTAGGTGTGGTTTACTTAGTGCCTTCTAAATCTCCGTCGTAACCACCATCGATCGCCCGCACCGTCCCGTCGCCGGCACCACCTTGTGGTGAGCCTCTTGTTCATGAAATTTTATATAAAAAATTGATGTTTGTGTGATTTGGATATATAGTTACTCGTATAATCATTATCTTACCCGTACGTTGTTTGTTATACGTAGTGCCATGGTTTTGATATCCGTCCCCGTCGGCCCTTGTCCTGGTTATGATTCGGATGTGGTATATTCTCTTTTAGAACTATTTGTTGCATTTCGTGTTTATGACAAATTATGCCCATCAAGTTGACATAGATATTTTTATCTAGGAGGTATGTGAACCGGAAATTCCAACCGACCCTATTGTCGAGAGGTTAAATTTAGTTGAAAGAGAAAATGAGTACTTGAAAGAAAAATTGAAAAGAATTGAGGGGGAGAAGATGGAACTGGAGTTGCATGTTGCCGATGTCGTCGATGATCACAAGATCAAGATGGAGAAAATGCGCTTGAAGATTAGAAATATTAGAAAATATGCTATCGATAGTGAGGCTTGGTATCATTATGCTGTTGGATCAATTGTTACCTTAGTTGCGATCTTGATCGCATTTGTTGTTGTATTTAAATGCTTTAGCTAGAGAGTTATTTGTTTGTTGCATTTAAGTGTTGTATGAACTTTATGTATGAACTTGTATTAATTTGGTCTATTCGGTGTTGTGTAATGAATATGAGCCGGCAATGGATGTACGATGACCGATGCTATCCCCAGTTCGTTGAGGGCGTGCATACTTTTCTGCTTGCGGCTGAGGCAAACAAGCGGGCGGATGGTTTTATGCCTTGTCCATGTGCTGGCTGTAAGAATGGTCGCAATTACTCTACGTCAAGAACCATTCACGTCCACCTGTTTGAGTCCGGTTTCATGCCCCACTATAATGTTTGGACCAAGCATGGAGAAAGAGGGGTTATGATGGAAGACAATGAAGAAGAAGAGGACGACGACAGCTATCCTGGCCATGGGTTCCCTGAATACGATGATACAACAATGGGGGAAGAAGCTGAGCCGGTAATGCGGGAAGAAGCTGAGCCGGCAATGCGGGAAGAAGCTGAAGAAGAGGCATCAGATGAGCCCGTTGATGATCTAGGTCGGGCCATTGCCGATGCAAAGAGAAACTGCGCAAGTGATTTGGAGAAGAAGAAGTTGCAGGGCATGTTAGAGGATCATAAAAAATTGTTGTACCCGAATTGCGTAGGTGACAAGAAAAAGCTGGGCACCACACTGGAATTGCTGCAATGGAAGGCAGAGAATGGTGTATCTGACAAGGGATTTGGAAAGTTGCTAGTAATGATAAAGGATATGCTTCCAAAGGACAATGAATTGCCCGAGAGTACGTACGAAGGAAAGAAGGCTGTCTTCCCTCTAGGGTTAGAGGTGCAGAAGATACATGCATGCCCTAATGATTGCATCCTCTACCGCGGTGAGTACGAGGATTTGAAAGCTTGCCCGGTATGTGGTGCATTGCACTATAAGATCAGCCGCGATGAGCATGGTGATGTCGAGGGCGAGCGCCCCAGGAAGAAGATTCCTGCCAAGGTGATGTGGTATTCTTCTATAATACCACGGTTGAAACGTTTGTTCCAAAACAAAGAGCATGCCAAGGCGATGCGATGGCACAGAGAAGACCGTAAGAAAGACGAAAAGTTGAGAGTACCCGCTGACGGGTCACAGTGGAGAAAAATCGAAAGAAAGTACGGGAAGGAGTTTACAGATGACGCAAGGAGCGTATGGTTTGGTCTAAGAGTAGATGGCATTAATCCTTTTGGGGAGCAGAGCAACAACCATAGCACCTGGCCTGTGACTCTATGTTTGTATAACCTTCCTTCTTGGTTGTGCATGAAGCGGAAGTTCATTATGATGCCAGTGCTCATCCAAGGCCCTAAGCAACCCGGCAACGACATTGATATGTACCTAAGGCCATTAGTTGAAGAACTCTTACAACTGTGGAATGGAACAGGTGTACGTGCGTGGGATGAGCACATGGGGGAAGAATTTGACCTAAAGGCGTTGCTGTTCGTGACCATCAATGATTGGCCTGCTCTCAGTAACCTTTCAGGACAGACAAACAAGGGATACCGCGGATGCACGCACTGTTTGGATGATACCGACAATATATATTTGAATAGTTGTAAGAAGAATGTGTACCTGGGACATCATCGATTTCTTCCGAGCAGGCATCCCGTAAGAAAGAAAGGCAAGCATTTCAAAGGTGAGGCGGATCACCGGACGAAGCCTCACCACCGTACTAGTGCTGATGTACATGATATGGTCAAGGATTTGAAGGTGATATTTGGAAAGGGTCCTGGCGGACAACCTGTTCCGAAGGACGCTGACGGACGCGCACCCATGTGGAAGAAGAAATCTATATTTTGGGACCTGCCATATTGGAAAGACCTAGAGGTCCGCTCCGCAATCAACGTGATGCACGTGACGAAGAATCTTTGCGTGACCCTGCCTAGCTTCTTGGGCGTGTATGGGAAGACAAAAGATACACCTGAGGCACGGGAGGACCAGCAACGTATGCACGGAGAAGACGGCATACATCAGGGTCATGCAAGCTACGCTCTTACCAAAGAAGAGAAGGAAATCTTCTTTGAATGCCTGCTCAGTATTAAGGTACCGTCTGGCTTCTCGTCGAATATAAAGGGAATAATAAACATGGCAGAGAAAAAGTTCCAGAACCTAAAGTCTCATGACTGCCACGTGATTATGACGCAACTACTTCCGGTTGCATTGAGAAGGCTTCTACCGGAAAACGTTCGATTAGCCATTGTGAAGCTATGTGCATTTCTCAATGCAATCTCTCAGAAGGTAATCGATCCAGAAATCATACCAAGGTTACAGAATGATTTGGTGCAATGTCTTGTCAGTTTCGAGTTGGTGTTCCCACCATCCTTCTTCAACATCATGACACACGTCCTAGTTCACCTATGCGAAGAGATTAACGTTTTGTGTCCTGTATTTCTACACAATATGTTCCCCTTTGGGAGGTTCATGGGAGTCTTAAAGAAATATGTTCATAACTGTGCTAGGCCAGAAGGAAGCATCTCCAAGGTCCATCAAAATGAGGAGGTCACTGAGTTTTCCAACCATTCGTCCTAGCCAATGATGTGGCACATGTTTTCTATGTGAAGGACATGTCTACCAAGCCAAGAAAAAGAAAAGATAAGGAAGTGAATGCATCGTACGATGAGCCAAAGCGGCACATAGTTCTTTATGGGAAGAGAAACATCGTGGGAGTGGATGACAAGACAGACAAGTCAGAAGATTATGAAAAGTTTGATGAAATTGCTCCATTGACAATGAATATTGACCCGAGCATCCCGTTAAATGATGAAGATTTTCCATGGTTACGGCGCAAAGGGACACACGCGAAGAAAAAGTTTCACACCCAAAGATCTGGGATGTGATCGTCTTCACTATCATCACTTTCTTATGTGTTTCACACCCAGAGGGGAATCTCTGTAATAGTTAGGGTAGTTATGTGTTTTGGCATTTGAAACGCGAAGAAATTTTATGTGCAAACAAATTCTTTCATGCCTTTACTGATTTTTAAAGTTAAGTTATTCACAAACTAGTGATTCACACTAATTTCAAATAAAAAATTTAAACTATTCAAATTTGAAAACTACGGGCACTAACAGAAAGTTTGTAATTTTTTGTACCTAAAGCAAAAATATTCACAAAGAAACTCTAAATACACAAAAAAACAACACAAAAATAAATAAAGCAAAAAAATTAAAAAAAAAGCCCGCCTACTAGGCCAGAGCGGCCTGCATACGACTAGAAACCCAACCTGTTGTTGGGCAAGGATGCAGGCCCGCAAAAGCCAAGTGGGCCCACAGGGCAGCAAAGAACACGTAGGCCCAGTAGGCCTGCTTTGGAGAGGAGCTTGAGAGAGCGACCGCAAGGGGGTTTATAAACCAGTGCGGTCGCCCCTCGGCTAGCGAGGTGGGACTAAACTTGCCGCACCGCACCTGCGCCAGCGCACCCCCTTTAGTACCGGGTCGTGGCGAAGGGTCAAATGTGAAGCACAATAGTGCCGGTTGGAATTTCAGCCGGCACTAATGTGTACACTAGTGCCGGTTCGTGGCGGCGATCAATAGCACCGGTTCGTGGCGAACCTTTAGTACCGGTTCATGCCACGAACCGGTACTAAAGAGGCTGTGTCAGCCTCCGGTCAGGCTATGGCCCCACCATCACCATTTAGTGCCGGTTCGTACCACGAACCGGTACTAATGAGGTTGTGTCAGGTAAGGTTGGGGCCCCACGAGCACCTTTAGTACCGGTTCATGGATGAACCAGACGTAAGCTGTTTTTCATTCCCACCTCGCGAAGTGAGAGGGACTAGGAGCGGTTTATAAGCCCTGAGTGCAGAGACGATGAAGAAGAGGCTCAATGCTCACATTGTTTAGCTTCAAGCCTTCAGGAATACGGTAGACTGCACGGAGCTATGCTCAGTGCAGGTTACACTATTCCGAAAGGCTTGAAGCAAATTAACGAGCATTGCACCTCTTTTTTATTTTTAGTAACTTATTACAACTCCGGACTTCTTCTGTTATGGCAAAAACTAATTGCACGTTGACATTTCTTTTTTTCAAGTTATAACTCCAGACTTTGACCATCAAGTTTTGCAGAAAAGAAAAAATAGCAGAAAAGAAGAAAAACTATAGCTGAAAAGAAAACTATATAAAAAATCTACTCAGAAATAAATAGAAGAAAATAAATATAGCAGAAAAGAAAAAACTACTCAGAAATAAATAGAAGAAAAAATAAAGAAGAAAAGAAAAAAAATTATATTTGCTTATTTTCAATCGTTTACAAAATGACCGTGAAATTGAAAATCACTACAAAATGAACTCTGAAAATGTTGAATTTTGGCAAACTAGATGAAAAACTACTCACAAATAAATAGAAGAAAATAAATATAACAGAAAAGAAAAAAACTATACAAAAAACTATGCAAAAATAAATAGAAGAAAATAAAGCAGAAAAGAAAAAAACTATAAAAAATTGGGGCGCTGCCCTGTGGGCCTGATAGGCCACATGTGTGTAATTACAGGCCTCAAAGGCCCAGCAGACTCACAGGGCAGCGCGCAGAGTTTAGGCCCACAAGCCTGCTATATAGATGAGTTCAAAGTGGTAGCCGCGGCTGGGTTTATAAACCAGTGCTGCTGCCCTTCGCCCGGCGAGGTGGGACTAAACTTTGGGGTGGCAGCGCGAGGCCTTTAGTAACGGTTGGAGCCACCAACCGGTAGTAAAGACCACCCTTTAGTACCGGTTGGTGGCTCCAACCGGTACTAAAGGCCTCGTCTTCCCGCCTCTTCGCCTGGCCAAAGTTGGCCTTTAGTACCGGTTGGTGGCTCCAACCGGTACTAAAGGCCTCTCCTATATATACAACACTTACGAAAATTTCATTCTCCCTCTGTTTCTTCCTCTGTTTCCCCATTGAAGCACCGCCCGCGCGCTCCGATCGATCGACGCCGTCGCCGTCGCCGCCCCCGTCCCCGTCGCCACCCCCGTCCCCGTCGCCGCCCCCGTCC
>NC_041386.1:729541941-729674242 GCF_002162155.2 Triticum dicoccoides
CTAACCCCTCTCCCTCGCCCCCGGCGGCCACCATGGGCGCCGCCCCTCCCCGAGCCCATACACACACACACACATAAGCATGATGAACACACACACACACGTACATATGTATGAATTAATGCATGTATATATTAGTATATACGTATTTTGTATGTTTAATTAGTTTAGATTATTTAGATTATTATTTTTTCACTATTATATATGTATGAATGCATGTTAGATGGATATAATTAGTGTTTAATTAGTATGGAAATTTTTTATATAATGTTGTTTTTCAGTTTTTTAATGGATGTATAGAAGTTGTGTTTTCTGTTTTCAGTGTTAGATGCTTAATTAGTATGAAATAGTATATAGATTTTTGACATATGCAATGATAGCATAATTAGTGTTATATAGAAATGTTAGAAAATTTAGTTATCAAAATCCAATCATTAAAAAATGTTACTTTTTGCGGGCATATAGCTAGTATTTGTTCTCGATGATGCCCGGCCCGCATCCTCGCCGTCGACCCGTCTGCGACGACGTCCGGCTGACCCATGTCCGGGACTGGGCTCCGCCGGGCTGGCACTGGGAGGTGCTGCCTGGAGGGGCGCGCCGCTTGATGAGGAACCCGGCCCCGGGTCCCGTCGTCGACCCTGATCTCGTTTGGTGGCGTTCGCGTGGGCCAGTTTCGGTGCGGAGGGACCCGGCCCCGCTGGAGATGGTACGTCGCCGTGTCAGGGAGGAGGACGAGCACGTCCATCGCTACATGGTTGTGTTAGAGGGCGGCAGGTTCTCCAATACCTGGCAGTTTCTTCAGGGATCTCACTTCAGCTATGATCCTGTGAGGGTTCCTTCTCTTTGGGTGTCCACCGCCCGCGCAGCAGGAACCGCGAGTGTCCTAGATTCTTCTGTAGTATTCGATCTTTAATTAGCTACCTAGCCAGTGATGTACTATTCAATATTATATATTATTCGAGACGATGTATTCGAGATTATATCTATTATTCTAGATGATGTATTCGAGATTATATCTATTATTCGAGACGATGTAATTTGAATACTAAATTGTTTTATATTTCCTTTGGATTAGTTAAATAAAAGCTATGGCAGACAATACCGACAGAGAGGGAGAACAGACCATGTTCGATATGATACGCGGGCCAGATGATGATTAGAATGAAGAAGATTATGACGGCTCCGAATTTCTAAACAACACCGGAGAGGGTGATATGATATTCGATCGCGACGACCGAATTGATGAAGTCATGAACTACGATTATGACGATGACGAAGAACATGTTGATCCTGAAACAACAAAGACCGGCGAGGTATATTTATATAAGCAGGCATCTGGTGATCATCACATGTTTTAAATGACTTGAAGATATATTAACGAATCGATCTTTGTTCTTTCAGCCATCCGGATCGAGCAAATCTTCAGGCAAAAGGACGAAATGAGGCCCGAACAAAAAGTTGAAGGAGGACATAAAGTACAACATCGAGGCAGTCAGACCTAATGGCGAACCATTAGCGCCTAAGAAGATTGTGGACAAGTTCGTTCGTCAGTGCGGAGTTCTTGTGAAGGACCAACTCTCGATCAAACTTCAAGAATGGAGAGAGCCAGCAAAGCCACGTCCAGATGTTACTTTTGTCGACAAGAATCAAAAAGATCTGCTTTGGGATACTCTCATGGAACATTTCACCCTACCAGATCATTTCACAAAAGCAAATGTGCAGAAAGTCAAGGACGCTGCTCTTAGGAAGATGGCGGTTGCATTCAAGAACCACAAGAATCGTGAATGGGACAAGTACGTCAAGGGAGGAAGGAAGACTCCAGTATTCGAGGGAACACTAGAGAACCAACGTGCTCATTGAGACGATTTCATGAAATTCAAGGATTCGGAATTAGCTAAGGAACAGTCGAGAATAAACAGGAAGAATGCCGAAAAAAGGATAAGTTCCATAAGCTGGGGCCAGGTGGCTATGCGGTGGCAATGCCTAAGTGGTACAAGTCTGAGAAAGAGATGGAGGATGCAGGTGTCACTCCGGTTACTAAGAGCTGGCCCCCTAGGTGCAGGACTTGGTTGTATGCGCATGGGGGGGAGTTGGACCCAAAGACAGGCAATGTTTCGACGAAGGCACGTCTGAAGGGAGCCGACGATGCGATACTTGTTGCAATAGAAGAGGCACGATCGGGGGTGTTCCAGCCCAACAGAGAGAACGACGAGCTTATGCGTGCCCTGGGAAATCCTGAACACCCGGGAAGAACACGAGGCAAGGGCGCTATTCCGTGGTATGAGGGGTTTTCAGACTGGAACACCGACTACAAAACCCATGCGAGAAAGAAGATTGTGGAGGAGAAGAAGAGGAAGATGGAGGAGGAGCAGAGGAAGCGGGACTATGAACGCCTTCAAGGCCTAGAAGCAAGTCAAGCGGAATTGGCAGTCAAATTCCAACGGCAGCAGGAGCAGATCGACTCACTTACCCAGCAAAGGGGGTCTCAGCAGCTGTAGCAGCTAGCAGATGATCCAGCATTGGATAGCACCGCCGCATCCATGCCGAGAAGCAGCGTGAGTTCCGCCCCGGACGATGCAATGCTGGGTAGATACCCCGTGGATGACATCACGGAGAACACTAACTGCGAGCTACACGTCAAAATGAAGAACATATCCATGAAGGTGGCGGATGCCGTTGCTTTTACAAATCCCCCCGAGGCAACCTTCCATTGCAACCCGATTCCAGCGGGCTATGCTCGTGTCTTGGTTGATGAGGTGGTGGACCCACCATATTCGGAGCTACAGCTTGACATTCCTGGAGGTGACGACGAGCGCATTCTCGGAGAGGCCAAACATCGTATCATCCTATGGAAAAAGGATTGCATCATCTTTCGAAGGCCACCGATACCGCGTCAGCCAACACCTCATCGAAGTCCGCCACCGAGTCAGCAGACTCCCACTCCTGCAAGTCCACCAAGTCCGGCAAAGTGTCAGGCCACTCCTCCTCCAAGTCCGGCAAAGTGTCAGGCCACTCCTCCTCCAAGTCCGCCACGACGTCAGACGTCCACTACTCCTCCAAGTCCGGCACAACCTCAGGCCACTCCTCCAAGTCCGGCACAGCTTCAGGCCACTCCTCCTCGTCCAACTCAGCCCCGTCAGCCGTCTCTGCCGCCTCAGCAATCGCAGAAGAGACACCCCGCAGCTATGGTGCGTAGCGGTACGAGTCGAGGTAGTACAGGCGGAGGCAAGCGATATAAATATGGTCCAAGCCTCACGCCTCTTCCGCAGAGGCCTTATGACAAGTCCGAGGAGGAAAACACAGCCATATCGAAGGCCGAGGTGGAAGCCCATTTTGCACCGAAACCGCCACCGCCGCCAAGGGAGAAAGTGCCTGAGGAAACGATTGACCACTTCATTCGTATGGCTCAACCACCAGCTCCCAAGCCTGTTGACACAGACTATGAGCGCCACATCAGGAAGTTAAATCGAGCACGTCTATGTAAGGAGGCGAGCTCGGGATCGAGCAAACAGCAAGCAGCTGTCAAAAAATGCGGGAAAAGCAATCCCCAGTTGGGAGAACAGGCGGCGCAATCGATCCCCTCGCTTGTTGGGCCAACAACACGTGACAGTACGCGCGCCCAATATTATTGTGGGCAAACAGTTTACGTTCCCGAGGTGGGCAATGTGGTAATAACCAAGGACCATATAATGCAGGCTGAAGTTCTCAACATTACTGTTGGACAACTCCTCGAGATCGTGCCCATGCCTGTGCTTAGAGAGGATGAAATAAAACGGAAATATGTCCGGGGCCAACCTTTGGTCGAGCCAGACAAGGTCAAGAACGTCCCAACGAGAATGTATGAATTGCATCAATGGTACATGAACATTACCAAGATTTCAGATCGATTGTCCCTCATGGTGAATGTCAAGGAGGAGCATTACTTCCATGAGAACGCTCTGTCCGTTGAGTATTCTGAACTGTTTCAGTTCTACAATCAAGACGCACTCGACAAATCTATCATCAGTTGCAATTGTCTGTAAGTGATTTCTTTCTGTAATTTAAGTCTCAAGCTAGCTGTAGTGATCCTTTTGATCAATCATTACCTGTAATTATCCTCACTATATTCTTTTTTGTGGTATTATGCAGGATGAAGATGTATGAAATGAGAAAATGTGGACGCTTTGGCATTGGGTTCATTGACCCAAACACCGTTAATGAATACACATGACTAATAAATCCACATCATCAAAAGGACGTAGAGGACAACATGCTAGAGTTCTTGAAGCGCCTCAAATACAATGAAGATATACTACTTCCTTACAACTTCCAGTGAGTCACACTGTCTTGTACTACAAATTCTTTGTTTTTGCCTACTAGCTAGCTACATGTTTTTGCTTACATATGCCCGCTTAATTAAGACATGCAAACATGTATGCATGCAGATTTCACTGGGTCTTGTGTATCATTAAAGTTGACGACGGAACAGTTGAAATACTGGACTCACTACTCAAAGCAAATACTGACTATAACATCTTGTTTGGGATAGTCAACAGGTAATTTCAATCATTATTAACTATATATATTGGCCTATTTAGTTCGTCATTTCATGATATGAACTATTTAATAACCCCTTTATTCATTTCTTTGTCGGCGGGCAGGGCTTGGGCAAGGTTCATCAGCGTCACGGAAGGCGAATGGAAAAAAAGCTTAAATGGTTTCCACCCAAGGTAAGTAATTAAGTAGTACTAGCTAGCTAGCTAGCTGCCATCTCTTTAATTATCATGCTTGATTAATTATTATCTGATCAAATTCTATTCTCGTAAAGGCCCTGAAGCAGGCGCAGGGGACTGATCTGTGTGCATTCTGCGTTTGCGAGAACATTCGCATGATGGCGTCCGAAAGGAGCAGATCTCAAAGACAGGAATTGGTACGCTTGTCAGAACACTATTCACAATTTTTACACCATTATCGATATCTAGCCACACAACTAATACACATGCATATTGATCTCCTTCTTAACAGTTCAAAGAGGTGCGGGAGAAGCTCCTAGAAACGGAGCGTGTAGAAGCACTTCAAGAGGAAATAGCGGGATTTTTGCTCGACCAGGTCATAAATCCGAAGGGAGAATACTATTACCTGCTACCGCCCCCATGAAAACCACTTCCAATTGTCATCGTGCTCCGAAGGCACCAATTAGGCTAATGCCACTGGCTCCGAAGGCAACATGCATATGTAGGAGAAATTGTATATAGCTATACATGTGTGTATGTGTGAATTAATTAATATGGTGGTTTGTGAGACATTGATGATATATATATGCATGATTGGTTCTACTAGAAATTATATTTATATATATATATATGCATAATGTGTACAATGTGTAGTATCGTAAAATACCAGCAAACGAAAAAGAATTAAAATCGAAACACAAAATGAAATGAAAAAGAAATCATAAAACTATAACCCCCCCCCCCCCCAAACCTTATAGTACCGGTTGGTCTTACCAACCGGTACTAAAGGGCTCCAGGCCCCCGGAGCTGGCTCGTGCCACGTAGTTGCCCTTTAGCACCGTTTCGTGCCGAACCAGTACTAAAGGGGGGGGGGGCTTTAGTGCCCACACTTTAGTGCCGGTTATGGAACCGACACTAAAGGGCCTTATGAACCGGTGCTATTGCCCGGTTCTGCACTAGTGTATTTGTAGAAAACAAAAGTTCTCGAAATGTCCTGAAATCCACGGAGGCACTTTTTGGAAAATATAAAAATACTGGCGAAAGAATCAAGACCAGGGGGCCCACACCCTGTCCACGAGGGTGGGGGCGCGCCCTCCCCCCTGGGCATGCCCCCCTGTCTCGTGGGCCCCCTGAGGCTCCGCCGACCGCAACTCCAACTCCATATATTTCGTCTCGTGGAGAAAAAAATCAGAGAGAAAGTTTCATCCCGTGTTACGATGCGGAGCCGCTGCCAAGCCCTAATCTATCTCAGGAGGGCTAATCTGGAGTCCGTTCGGGGCTCCGGAGAGGGGGATTCGTTGCTGTCGTCATCATCAACCATCCTCCATCCCTAATTTCATGATGCTCACCGCCGTGCATGAGTAATTCCATCGTAGGCTTGCTGGACGGTGATGGGTTGGATGAGATTTACCATGTAATCAAGTTATTTTTGTTCGGGTTTGATCCCTTGTATCCACTATGTTCTGAGATTGATGTTGCTATGACTTTGCTATGCTTAATGCTTGTCACTAGGGCCCGAGTGCCATGATTTCAGATCTGAACCTAATATGTTTTCATGAATATATGTGAGTTCTTGATCCTATCTTGCGAGTCTATAGTCACCTATTATGTGTTATGATCCGACAACCCCGAAGTGACAATAATCGGGATACTTCTCGGTCATGATCGTAGTTTAAGGAGTTCATGTATTCATTATGTGCTAATGCTTTGTTCCGGTTCTTTATTAAAAGGAGGACTTAATATCCCTTAGTTTCCACTAGGACCCCGCTGCCACGGGAGGGTAGGACAAAAGATGTCATGCAAGTTCTTTTCCATAAGCACGTATGACTATTTATGGAATACATGCCTACATTACATTGATGAATTGGAGCTAGTTTTGTGTCACCCTATGTTATAACTATTACATGAGGAATCACATCCGACATAATTGTCCATCACTGATCCATTGCCTACGTGCTTTTCACATATTGTGCTTCGCTTATTTACTTTTCTGTTGCTATTGTTACAATCACTACAAAACCCAAAAACATTACTTTTGCTACTTTTACCTTTATTATCATACTACTTTGCTACTAAATACTTTGCTGCAGATACTAAGTTATCCAGGTGTGGTTGAATTTACAACTCAAATGCTAATACTAAAGAATATTCTTTGGCTCCCCTTGTGTCAAATCAATAAAGTTGGGTTGAATACCTTACCCTCGAAAGTTGTTGCGATCCCCTACACTTGTGGGATATCAAGACTAATTTATGGTGCCGTTGCCGGGGAGCATAGCTCTATTCTCTGGGTCACTTGGGATTTATATCTGTTGATCACTATGAAGAACTTGAAAGACGCGAAAACTACGATCTATCCCTCAACTACGAGGGGAGGTAAGGAACTTCCATCTAGCTCTGCACTAGATTCTCCTTCTGTTTTGAGTAAACTTGCGACACCTAAACCTGCTATTGCTATGAATTCTAATATGTCGCATGTTATTGATGATGCCACTTCTGCTATGCATGATACTTATGATGAAACTACTTATGTGCGTGATACTACTTTGCCATTAGGTGAATTTCTTGATGAACAACTTGCTAGAGTTAGGGGGAATGAAATTATTGAAGATGCTCTTATTGATCATAGTGATGATGAAAATTCTCGCAATGATTATGAATTGCTTGTTGTTCCTGAGGGTTATGTTATGAATGAAGAAGCTGCTAGAGCTATCTTTGCTTGCAATTATAGATATGATCTTAAGAAATTATTAGCTAAATGGAAGCAGTAATCTCTTAATGCTAGAATGAAACCTGGCCCTGCTTTTGCTACTTCACCTATCTGTGTTACTGATAAGGATTATGAATTCTCTGTTGATCCTGAAATTATTATTTTAGTTGAATCTGATCCTTTTTATGGCCTTGAATCTGAAATTGTTGTGGCACATCTTACCAAGTTGAATGATATAGCCACCCTGTTTACTCATGATTATAAATCTCGCTATTATTATATCCTTAAGATATTTTTGGTATCGTTAAAGGGTGATGCTAAGACTTGGTATAATTCTCTTGCTCCTGGTTGTGTGCGTAGTCCCCAGTTTATGATTTATTACTTCTCTGCTAAATATTTCCCTGCTCATAAGAAACAAGCTGCCTTGCGGGAAATATATAATTTTGTGCAAATCAAAGAAGAGAGTCTCCCACAAGCTTGGGGGAGGCTTCTCCGATTACTTAATGCTTTGCCTGATCATCCTCTTAAGAAAAATGAAATACTTGATATCTTTTATAATGGACTAACCGATGCTTCCAAGGACTACTTTGATAGTTGTGCCGGTTGTGTTTTCAGGGAAAAACAGTCGACGAAGCTGAATTACTATTGAATAATTTGTTGACTAATGGAAATAATTGGACTCTTCCTGAGGCAATTCCTGAGGCAATTCCTGAACCAATTAAGCCGACTCCTGAGCCTATTCCTAAACCCACTCTTAAGAAGAGAGGTGTTCTATTTCTCAGTCCCGAAAATATGCAAGAGGCAAAGAAATCAATGAAAGAAAAAGGTATTAAAGCTGAAGATGTTAATAATTTACCACCTATTAAAGAAATACATGGTCTTAATATACCTGTTGAAGAACCAAATTGTCTTGATAACTCGACACAGGTAGTAAAGGTAAATTCTCTCTATAGATATGATAAAGTTGAAATCCCCTCTACTAAATTTCATAGCCCATGCCTAGATGAATTTGATGACTTTGTGGCTAGACAAGAAATTTTTAATGCTTATGTTGGTAGAGAGTTAAAGAATAATGCTTTCGAGATAGGACGCGTGAGCGATAATATGGCTAGAGTTAAAGGTGAACTCAAACTCATTAGCAAATATGCTTCTATTGTTGCTACTCAAGCTGAGAAAGTATTTATAGCTCAAAATGATTTGCTTGATGAATTAAATAATAAAAATGACTTTGCTATTGGAGTGGCTACTAGAACTGGTAGAATGACTAAGGAACCTTTGTATCCCAAAGGCCACCCTAAGAGAATCGAGCAAGATTCTCGGAGAAATAATTTAGAGGCACCTAGTTCTTCTAAAAAGAAGAAAAAGAAAAACGATAGGACTTTGCATGCTTCTAGTCAACCTGCTGTAGACACACCTGAGAATCCCAATGATATTTCTATCTCTGATGCTGAAACACAATCAGGTGATGAACATGAACCTAGTGATAATGTCAATGATAATGTTCATGTTGATGCTCAACCTAGCAAAAACAATGATGTAGAGATTGAACCTGCTATTGATCTTGATAACCCATAATCAAAGAATCAACGTTATGATAAGAGAGATTTTGTTGCTAGGAAGCACGGTAGAGAAGAGAACCTTGGGTTCAGAAACCCATGCCCTTTCCTCCTAAACCATCCAAGACAAAGGATGATGAGGATTTTGAGCACTTTGCTGAAATGATTAGACCTATCTTCTTACGTATGCGTTTAACCGATATGCTCAAAGTAAATCCTTATGCTATGTATATGAAGGATATCATTACAAACAAAAGGAAAATACCGGAAGCTGAAATTTCCACCATGCTTGCTAATTACACTTTTAAGGGTGGAATACCAAAGAAACTTGGAGATCCGGGTGTACCAACTATACCATGCTCCATTAAAAGAAATTATGTTAGAACTGCTTTATGTGATCTTGGAGCCGGTGTTAGTGTTATGCCTCTCTCTTTATATCATAGACTTGAATTGAATAAGTTGACACCTACTGAAATATCTTTGCAAATGGCCGATAAATCAACTGCTATACCTGTCGGTATTTGTGAGGATGTGCCTGTTGTGGTTGCAAATGTCACTATCTTAACGAACTTTGTTATTCTTGATATTCCCGAGGACGATAGTATGTCGATTATCCTTGGTAGACCTTTTTTTAATACTGCAGGGGCTGTTATTGATTGCAACAAAGGCAGCGTCACTTTTCATGTTAATGGTAATGCGCATATGGTACACTTTCCGAGGAAACAATCTCAAGTTCATAGCATCAATTCTATTGGAAAAGTTCCAACTATTATTATTGGAGGTTTTGAATTTCCTCTCCCTACTGTCAAGAAAAAGTATGATATTCTTATTGTTGGGGATTTTCATATCCCCTTTGAGGTAACTTAGTGTTATTCAAAATTTCTCCGGTTCCGTGTTATTCGGAATGAGTTTGTTAACAAGACTTGATCAACCTTGTTAGTGGATTCATTTTGATGATCACGAGATGGATGAAACTAGAAGGCACAACCTTCTATACCCTCTTTTTACTTTCTGTTATTTAGAATAAATAAAGCAAAAATAGTATTATCTGTCTGTTTTCTGAATTATCTGTGCATTAAAAAATATCCCGAAAAAAAAGTGCTCCAAATGCCCTGCAAATTTAGTATGATTTTTTATGGAATATTTGGCACTGAAATCACTGCAGGAGGGGCAAGCACCAGGCCACGAGAGTGGAGGGCGCGCCCCCTGTCTCGTGGGCCCTTGGTGGCCCCCCTCCACTTATGCCAGCACCCACACACTCCATCTTCTTCCCAAAAATCCCCATACAGCTCAAGCACGAGTTCTAGCTCGTTTTGCTGCGATTTTCGATCTCCTTGCTCAAAGCTCCATTCACAAAACTGCTTTGGGAGATTGTTGCTTGGTATGTGACTCCTCCATTGGTCCAATTAGTTTTTGTTCTAGTGCTTTATTCATTGCAAACTTTTGCTGCACAGGTGACCATGTTCTTGTGCTTGCATGTTGAATTTATGAGGTCCCAAGCAATTCTAATGCATGATATAGGCTCTAGGCACTTGTAGAAGTAGTTGCTACCAATCTTGTTTGGTTTTATTCACTTTTATTTTGAAGTTACTAAAATTTCAGAAATTTTCATAAAATGTTAAGGAAACTTTTGAGGGGCTCTTCTAGCCAAGACTCTCAGGAAAAACAAGCTAAAGAGAAGGAAAAAGCCAAATATAATCTTCCTCGCTTAGCAGAAGTACGGCCGTGTGAATGGCCATGCGATGATTTCTTGAAAGAAGCTGGAATTCATGAAGCTTTTTATTCTTTGATCGAGAATGCAGGCCTCACCGGTTTCCTCCATGACCGGATCGATCAGTATCTCTTACTCACCAATACTTTCATGCAAAAAATTTATTATTATCCTAAGAAGTCACCGCCTTTAGTATCATTTCATCTATATGATGAATTCAGAGAAATGTCTTTACGTAATTTTTGCGCGGTATGTAGGATACCCTATGAGGGAGAATTAGAGGAACCCAATCGTAAAGATGTGGATGGCTTTGTTAACACTATAGCTGTAGAGGAGCCAAAGAAGGGTTCCGAGGCACAAATCTCTAGCATACACTTTCCTGTTTTACGCTACTTTGCCATATTTGCTAGTAGATGCTTGATTGGTCATGGAAATAGTGGAAACTTTACTGTTCCTGATATTATCATTCTTCAACATGCCTTGCTTGGAGATAATAGTTTTAGTATGGGTGCCGTTATTGCTAAACAGCTAAGACTGAATCGTACAAAAGGCCCCATATTTGGAGGTATCTATGCTTCACGTCTTGCTAGACATTTTTAGATACCTATTAGGCACCATGAGAAAGAGGAGACAAAATTGCCTCTTTACATTTTAGATTACAAGAGCATGGTAGCCCACACGTTTATTGTTGAAAACGAAGAGAAGATGCTCTTGTATAACCTTAGATTTAATAAGAAACACAATGAGCCTATTATTTTGCCTGCGCCTCTGTTGTTTGATTTGATTGCAGATAATTTTCTTGTCGCAACGGAGGCAGTGTACGCTCATAGAGGCCAAGCATTCACTCCAGAACCTGAACCTGAGCCGGAACCTGCACTGGATCCTTATCGTGTATCATCTTTCCAGTGGGATCTAGAGATGGCCAGCCAGTGGTATCCTGATTAGACCTCCCAGTACAACAGGGAGAGTAGCAGCGGTCCTTGGTATTATACCAACTTAGGCCAAAAGCCTAAGCTTGGGGGAGTACGTAATCTCATCGACTTTACATTCATGCTCACCACTAGTCGTCGGTGCTCATACTCTTTCATTGTATTATCCATGTTAGTTTAATTTTCTTTCTCGCTTTCTTCTTGTGTGTTTGATAAACCTTAAGAAAAAACAAAAAAAAAACTAGTTAGTTTAATTTCCATGCTTGTAGTAGAATTAAAATGAAAACCCAAAAAGATTTCTACTTCTTCTTCTTACTTGTTGGGAGCTTTCCCGTGTAAATATATAGTTTTATTTTCTTGTCTTTCCTTTGGGGGTCGAGAAGACCATATTCAAAATGCTGAGTGGCTCTCATATGCATGATTGTTTATTTAATTCAGAGCCCATATTACCCTGTCTTCTCTTTTGAGTTGAATGCTTGCAGATTCCAGCTTAGTCCAATGCACATGCCCTATTATTATTATACACATCGTTTGGTCGTGCAAGTGAAAGGCAATAATGACGATATATGATGGACTTATTGAGATGAGAAAAGCTGGGATGAACTCGACCTCTCTTGTTTTTGTAAATATGATGAGTTCATCGTTTATGATTCAGCTTATTATGGAGTAAACATATTTGCAATGACATTTAGAGATTATAGTTGCTTGTGCCATGCTTGATTAGTTATGAGTTATAATAGTTTACCTTGCGTGCCAACATGCTATTAGAATGATTATGATGTGGTATGATGGGATGGTATCCTCCTTTGAATGAATTGAGTGACTCGACTTGGCACATGTTCACGCATGTAGTTGAAACAAATCAACATAGCCTTCATGATATTTATGTTCATGGTAGATTATATCCTTCTCATGCTTGTATTCGGTGTGAATTAATTTTAATGCATGTTTATGACTGTTGTCGCTCTCTCATTTGGTCGCTTCCCAGTCTTTTGGTAGCCTTCACCTGTACTAAGCGGGAATACTGCTTGTGCATCCAAACTCCATAAACCCCAAAGTTGTTCCATATGAGTCCACCATACCTTCCTATATGCGGTATTTACCTGCCGTTCCAAGTAAATTTGTATGTGCCAAACTCCAAACCTTCAAATGAAATTCTGTTTTGTATGCTCGAGCAGCTCATGTTTCAACTAGGGCTGCCTATATCTTCCATGCTAGGTGGGTTATTCTCAAGAGGAGTGGACTTCGCTCCTCATTCACGAGAAAGGGCCGGTAACCGGGATGCCCAGTCCCATGATCCAAAAAGATCAAAGCAAATCAAAATAATTAGACAAAACTCTCCCAGGGCTGTTGTTAGTTGGAGGCACTCGTTGTTTCGAGCAAGCCATAGATTGATGCTTGTTGGTGGTTGGGGGAGTATAAACCTTTACCATTCTGTTTGGGAACTTCCTATAATGCATGTAGTATGGAAGATACAGCCATCTCATAGTTGTTGCGTTGACAGCAACAGTATGTCGCTCAAAATGTTATTCAATCTCTATTTTAAAATCGAGCTCTGGTACCTCTACAAATCCCTGCTTCCCTCTGCAAAGGGCCTATCTATTTACTTTTATGTTGAGTCATCACCCTTCTTATTAAAAAGCACCCGCTGGAGAGCACACTGTCATTTGCATTCATTATTATTGGTTTATATTGGGTATGACTTGACTGGATCTCTTTTACCATGAATTGCAATGTTTAGTCAGTCCTTGATCTTTAAAGGTGCTCTGCATTTATGTTTTACGGTCTCAGAAAGGGCTAGCGAGATACCATTTTGTTATATCATGTTATAATTGTTTTGAGAAAGTGTTGTCATCTGAGTTTTATTATTATGGCTCGCTAGCTGATTATGCTATTGATATGAGTAATTGTGAGACCTAAGAGTTATTGTGAGTATGGTTATTTCATAATGTTTGCTGAAACCTGAATGATGGCTTTGCATGTTTACAACAACAAGAGCAAATAGAGTTTGTAAAAGTTTTTCTTTACCACTTTTAGTTTATCAACTGAATTGCTTGAGGACAAGCAAAAGTTTAAGCTTGGGGGAGTTGATACGTCTCCAATGTATCTACTTTTGCAAACACTTTTTCCCTTGTTTTGGACTCGAACTTGCATGATTTGAATGAAACTAACCCGGACTGACGTTGTTTTCAGCCGAACTGCCATGATGTTGTTTTATGTGTAGAAAACAAAAGTTTCTCGGAATGTCCTGAAAATCCACGGAGGCACTTTTTGGAAAATATAAAAAATACTGACGAAAGATACAAGACCAGGAGGCCCACACCCTGTCCACGAGGGTGGGGGGCGCGCCCTCCCCCCTGGGCATGCCCCCCTGTCTCGTGGCCTCCCTGAGGCTCCGCCGGCCTCAACTCCAACTCCATATATTTCGTCTCGCGGAGAAAAAAATCAGAGAGAAAGTTTCATCGTGTTTTACGATACAGAGCCGCCGCCAAGCCCTAATCTCTCTCGGGAGGGCTGATCTGGAGTCCGTTCGGGGCTCCGGAGAGGGGGATTCGTCGTCGTCGTCATCATCAATCATCCTCCATCACCAATTTTATGATGCTCACCGCCGTGCGTGAGTAATTCCATCATAGGCTTGCTGGACGGTGATGGATTGGATGAGATTTACCATGTAATCCAGTTAGTTTTGTTAGGGTTTGATCCCTAGTATCCACTATGTTCTGAGATTGATGTTCCTATGACTTTGCTATGCTTAATGCTTGTCACTAGGGCCCGAGCGCCATGATTTCAGATCTGAACATAATATGTTTTCATGAATATATGTGAGTTCTTGATCCTATGTTGCAAGTCTATAGTCACCTATTATGTGTTATGATCCGACAACCCCGAAGTGACAATAATCGGGATACTTCTCGGTGATGACCGTAGTTTGAGGAGTTCATGTATTCACTATGTGCTAATGCTTTGTTCCGGTTCTCTATTAAAAGGAGGCCTTAATATCCCTTAGTTTTCATTAGGACCCCGCTGCCACGGGATGGTAGGACAAAAGATGTCATGCAAGTTCTTTTCCATAAGCATGTATGACTATTTACGGAATAAATGCCTACATTACATTGATGAATTGTAGCTAGTTCTGTGTCACCCTATATTATAACCATTACATGAGGAATCGCATCCGACATATTATCCATCACTGATCCATTGCCTACAAGCTTTTCACATATTGTGCTTCGCTTATTTAATTTTCCGTTGCTATTGTTACAATCACTATAAAACCCAAAAACATTATTTTTGCTACTGTTATCTTTATTATCATACTACTTTGCTACTAAATACTTTGCTGCAGATACTAAGTTATCCAGGTGTGGTTGAATTGACAACTCAACTGCTAATACTCAAGAATATACTTTGGCTCCCTTTGTGTCGAATCAATAAATTTGGGTTGAATACCTTACACTCGAGAGCTATTGCGATCCCCTACACTTGTGGATTATCAAACCATCCCTTTGATAAGAGATGAGAATTGCCGTTATCACTTAACGCATATAAAAAGAAGATACTCGTAAAATCAAACTAGTAAGTTGTTGTAGTATAGTGGTAAGTATTGCCGCCTGTCACCCGGGTGACCCGGGCTCGATCCCCGGCAACGGCGTATTCTCTCATATTTTGCCTCAAACGTATTGTTTTCTTTCTTGCCGTTCTTGTAGATTCATGGAGCTAATCATTGGCACTATTATTCAACAATCATCACAAACTGTCTTAAATCTGCGCTGACACATACACCCTCCGATCCTATTTAGTCGGTGCATAAGTTTTTCCTGTTTTCCCCTTATTACTCTACGTGTTTCGCTCTTTCCTTGCTACTTTCCAGCCGTGCCCCGCTTTGGCTGCAGTAAATTAGCCTGCCTTTGGCAGTGGCAGCAAAGCGCCAACCAATCAGTCGCGCCATGCAGTGCTTCCATGTTGTGCGTGTGGGGTACAGAAGAGGAGACGCAAGGGACCGGCGAATGAACTGCATGCAGCAATTAAAACAGCACGCCTCTTTCCATGCATGCACAGGGGTAAAAGGTCAAAAAAAAACCAGCCAGGCCCTCCTTGGTATCTGTGATGCTCCTTATACGCAGACTAAATAGGATCGGAGGGAGTAAGGAAGAGGAGTAACTTTTCCCAGCAGCAGTGCTACCTTCATCCTCCATCCACAACTGAGCTTCCCTTGCAAGCCATCACAAATGGCATCACCACCTAACCTAACCACTTAGCTAGCTGTTAAATAAACCAATCACCATCATCCATGTGTTGGATTGGATCACAACGCAAGCCTCTCCATCTCTATTTCAGTGTCCTGCTTGTTACTGCTCAGAGTGACAACACAAGCTAGAGGAAAAGAATCCAGAGTGTCTCATTGACAAGAACCTTCCTCTTTTTTTTCTTAGGTTCAGACGGGAACCTGCAGGCAGCACTATTGCTAGTCAGCCATGGATACACATCACTGTCAAGTTTGCCATGCGTCTCAACTATGCCTTTGACTCCCAATCCACATACAATAGTGCCAAGTTGCTGCTTGCTAAAGAGGCTACATGCCTACTGTCTTTGTGCTACGCTGTCTACATGCCTATTTAATTTGTATATAAATCATGAAGAAAACAGGATTTGGTTTGTATCGGACCAGATTCGGAAGCAACATTTCTCATTGGCTCTTCTGTGCAGCCTGATGGATTATACTACATTTCTCCTAGCTAACTAGATTAGATTAATGCAACAAACTAAGGTAGATTGTACAAGCTTTCACAGGCCGCAACTCCGGCCCGTTTATTGCTATGGCATGACACCGAGGGATACCACGTATGCATTGAAATATGCCTAGGCTCATTGGTCGATATAACCCTATCTTGCAAGTAAGTTTTTGTTTTGCGAGGGAACTGCCCGGTTTAACTGTTCTTTACCTAGATCACACTAGTAGAAAACAGGGAACTAGTCCCAGTTCCAGAGGGCCTTTAGACCCGGTTCTGGAATTAGGACAAAAGGGTCGGGACTAAAGCCTAAAACCTTTAGTCCTGGTTCACTTACGAACCGCACAGAAGGGGCTCCACGTGGCCGTTGCGGGGCGCCCAAGCAGGAGGACCTTTAGTCCCAGTTGGTAACACCAACTGGGACTAAAAGGCAGCCACGCGTCAGCAGCTCGCAGGCGCTGGGATTTTTGTTTTTTTAAAGGGGGGTTTAGGGGTTTTGGAGGGTTAATTTAGGGGTTTGATCATATTGTGTTAGCTAGCTAATAGAGAGAAGTGACCTCTCCGTGCTTGGTCGACACGCTAGCGACTATACATAGAGGGAGAGCTCGACACGCTAGCTAGTAAGCAAATGAAGGAACCCTTAATTACACAAGATCATCATGAACATATACGTACAGAGAGAAGTGACCTCTCTTTCTCCGAGATTGGTTGAACAACAAGTTTCCGTATATCTATCCGACGCTACTACACATATACAATATAACATCTCTTACAATCCCTAACATCTAAATTCATGTCAACTTTCACATGGCATTCTCCGTCTTTATGTATGACGTGGTCAAGAAAGAATCCCGCCAATTCCTCTTGAATTGCAAGTATGCGATAATGTGGTAGGAGTTCATTCCGCATCTGCCACAACTAATTTAAAGAAGAGGGTCTATACATATATATGAATGAAACTAAACATAATTGATGGTAACAAAATAAAATTGTGAATATTTTTTGCGTACCTCATATTGTTCATCAGAGTAGCCCCACTGAGATGTCGAGTTGTAGAAGAACTCGCAAACGTAGTATCCACATAAATTATTCATGTCTTCCTGCCACAAGCACTTTGCGAGAAATAGAGTTCAGTCAAACTGATAATCAAGCATCATAAATGGTATTGATGAAAGTAGAATCAATGAGAGATGCACGGAACTAGCTAGTACTACTAACTTTGGGGTGTGTAAATCGCAGCTCCCTCCGCATACCCGGAACCATTCCAGTGAACTTTTTCCAAACCCTGCCAGGCAAAGGAAATGATTACTTGATATCAGCAAATAAACGATAGTTGTCGATATGGTGCGATAATGTCGATTGAACTTACTTCTGGAGCATTGCAGTCATGTTCGCATAATCCTGAGGATCTTCACGTCTCGAGTCTAAGACAGTTACTATTCCCCCATCAAGCTTAATCTCTAGCAGAATAATGTGGAAGCTGCGCACGCATAACTCATGAATTACATTACTATAACCTCGAGTAAGCGAAACTGAATATGCACAAGATAGTGATACTCACTTGAAGTTGTAAGGAAAGAGTATTTTAGCTTTATTTTGATGTCGAGTAGCAAGTTGTCCTCAGTATCTTTGACTCTCTTTTTAACCAACCATTCATTTATGGTATTTGGGTTAATGAACCCAATGTCATAGATTTGTCCTTTTTGCATTCGATAATCTTCAATCTGCATAATATAGTGAGGATAATTATATATACATGCAATGAAAGAGCTGAGCTATAGAGACTTAATTACAGAAGTAATACTTACATGCAGTAGCAAGTCATGAGTTGTTTGTCAAGGGCGTCTTGATTGAATAACTGAAATAACTCCACAAATTCAACAGGCAGCAACTCAACTCCAATGAGGTCATACTCATCTTTAATTCTCACCATCGTACTATCCTTCCCAGACTTCCTGCAGGTATCCATGTACCATTCATGCAATCCTCGCATCATCGTTGTTAGAGGAGGATGATCAGGTTTGACAAGAGGCTTCCCATACTCGTATCTGAAGATCTCTATTGCCCCTAAAGTTTCAAACTCTACATCGTCGATCAGGAAATCACCAGGATTGGAACCGGGAAATAGCCCCAGATGATTAGCGATGATATTGCTAGACACCTTGAGTGGGGGGGGGGGGCACGACTGCTTCGCCGAGCTGGGAATTTTTTTCCCACTTCTTTGTTGTGCTAATCTTGAATCACTAGAAGCACTTCCCGACCGCCGCACAACTTCCTATGTCTTTTTCATACTGCGAACATAGTTGGAATCTGGCGGAGGCCGTGGTGGTCGCTTTAGGGCATCCAGAGTGCGCTTCGCTTTCACCGGATCTACTGGTTCCTCCGGAGGTGGAGGTTTCCGTTCAAAATGGGCCTCCACTTCGGCTGCCACGATGTCATCGGTTTCCTTGTCAGTCCTCTCATATGGTAACTTTTCCGGAGCCTTGAGACATGGACCGTATTTGAATGGCTTCCCGCCTCTGCTTGTACTGCTAGCCGCTGGAGCGACGGCGTCTCTCTTCCGTCGTTGCTGACACAGCAGAGTGCGTTGACACGTGGGAGGAGGTGGAGGAGGAGGCGGAGTGCTCCGATGCGCCGGAGGAGGTGGAGGAGGAGGCAGAGTGCCCTCACACGCCGGAGGAGGTGGAGGACGAGGCGGAGTGCCCTGATCACTCGCCGGAGGAGGAGGGGGTGGAGGAGGAGGAGACGAAGTGTCGTCACTCATCGGAGGAGGAGGAAGAAGAGGCGTCCAGTTTGGAAGCTTGATGAACTCCTTCCTCCATAGATAGGTATTCCTTAAGGCAGCTCCCAGATGAATGGCGCCTTCACCTATAGGGAAGTCAAGCTTCAGCGCCTCAAATCCCTCTATTATTTCATCCACTGTCACAACAGCATAGCCATGTGGAATCAGACGGTAATGAAAAGTTCCCTCAGTTTGAGGAGGTATAACAGAGCCGACCGCCGCCTTCAAAGACAGGTTCTGGCATTTTGTCATTAGCTCGCAAGTTTCAGCCTCCGTGATATTACCCACGGGGTAGTGAGGAGCCATGAAATCAGGCTGAATGAGTTCCGTGGAGGCCACACTGCTTCTCTGCTGAGATGGCGGGGTAGCTTCTGGGGCAGCCTCGAAGCAAGGATCTTCGTGCTGCTGAGATGGTTGGCCAGTAGCTCGCTGGCTCTCAAGTTCCTCTACCTTTGCTATTCTTGCATTGAGCTTCACCATTTCGCTCCCTTCCACTTTCCTCTTTCTCACTCGGCTTCTGTAACCATCGCTGTCAGGAAACCAATGCACCCACGTAATGAAGCCTGGTGTGAGGGTGATACTTCTTCTTTGTAGCATTATTCTTGTTTGTCAGTGACCTTTTCATACCCTTCTCCGATTTCTTGTAGACCACAAATGCGGGCCAGTGATCTCTTATGTTCTCATATTGGCCGGTGAATTCTAGAGTCTTCCCTTTGTCAACAAACTTTGTGTTCAACTCTTTCTTCCAGTTTATGAATAGATCTGCCATCTTCTTAAGAGAAAATGCCTTGACCTTTGGCTCTATAACTGGGTTATTTGGATTCTCCTCTAGCGGCAGGCTGAAAATTTTCATCAGCGAGGTCCAAAGATCACCTTTCAGTCTATCCTGGACATAAGAAACTTCAGGGTCGTCCTTACTCTTATTCCATTGCTGGACGCTGATCGGGACGCTCTCCCTAACAACAGCTCCACACTGATGTACAAATGCGCCCATGGTCCACTTGGGAGCAATCGGTTGGCCATCGTCCGCGACTTCAGTGATCATGAACCTTTCATCCTGGCACAACCTTTTCGTCGGGCCTCGTCTCCTTACGAAAGTTTGGCTCGATCCGGAGGGCTATAAAAGAAGAAGGAAGCGTTACTATATGTACATACCAAAACAATTAATGCATCAGGTCAGCACAGACTTAATTAATATATATACCTTGCCTGACTTTGCAACAGCTCCCTCCTCCGTCGGTCACTAGAGCCGTCATCATGATCTCCTTCCTCCGGCATTCGGTCACCGGATCCTTCATGATCTCCTTCCTCCTCCATTGTTCGATCATCGGAGCCGTCATCCTCTCCTTCCTGACCATCGATGTTGTTGAGAAACGACAAGGGATCACCTCCGTCGCGGATCATATCCCCTAACAACTCTTCTTGTTCTAAGTCTCTGTCCATAGTTTCTGCAAATATTACACCATGGCAATATACAAACATGAGAGATGGATATATTAGTGGCAAACTTAGAACTAGCTAATTAATAACAACAAGGAATCATATGCATGCATTATGAGCAATGGATTAGTTGCGGACCGCCTCTCTCATGCATGTCTGACGTCCCCCCTCATGTCGAAGTTATCGAGGTTATACTTTTAGGAGATGACACTTTGCAAAAAATAATCGCTATGCCTCGACAATGCTCTTTTAACTTGGTAAATTTGGGTGGCCTCGACAACGCTTCTAGGATTTGGAGTGGCCTCAACAACGCTCTTTTAACTTGGTAAATTTGGGTGGCCTCGACAATGCATCTAGGGTTTGGGCTGGCCTCGAGAACGCTCATTTAACTCATCTAACTTGGTAAATTTGGGTTGGTCTCTGAAGGAAATATGCCCTAGAGGCAATAATAAAGTTATTATTTATTTCCTTATTTCATGATAAATGTTTATTATTCATGCTATAATTGTATTAACCGGAAACATAATACATGTGTGAATACATAGACAAACAGAGTGTCACTAGTATGCCTCTACTTGACTAGCTCGTTAATCAAAGATGGTTATGTTTCCTAACCATGGACAAAGAGTTGTTATTTGATTAACGGGATCACATCATTAGATGAATGATCTGATTGACATGACCCATTTAATTAGCTTAGCACCCGATCGTTTAGTATGTTGCTATTGCTTTCTTCATGACTTATACATGTTCCTATGACTATGAGATTATGCAACTCCCGTTTACCGGAGGAACACTTTGTGTGCTACCAAACGTCACAACGTAACTAGGTGATTATAAAGGTGCTCTACAGGTGTCTCCAAAGGTACTTGTTGGGTTGGTGTATTTCGAGATTAGGATTTGTCACTCCGAATGTCGGAGAGGTATCTCTGGGCCCTCTCGGTAATGCACATCACATAAGCCTTGCAAGCAATGCAACTAATGAGTTAGTTGCGAGATGATGTATTACGGAACGAGTAAAGAGACTTGCCGGTAACGATATTGAACTAGGTATTGGATACCGACGATCGAATCTCGGGCAAGTAACATACCGATGACAAAGGGAACAACGTATGTTGTTATGCGGTCTGACCGATAAAGATCTTCGTAGAATATGTAGGAACCAATATGGGCATCCAGGTCCCGCTATTGGTTATTGACCGGAGACGTGTCTCGGTCATGTCTACATTGTTCTCGAACCGTAGGGTCCGCAGGCTTAAGGTTTCGATGACAGTTATATTATGAGTTTATGAGTTTTGATGTACCGAAGGAGTTCGGAGTCCCGGATGAGATCGGGGACATGACGAGGAGTCTCGAAATGGTCGAGACGTAAAGATCGATATATTGGACGACTATATTCGGAGTTCGGAAAGGTTCCGAGTGATTCGGGTATTTATCGGAGTACCGGAGAGTTACGGGAATTCGCCGGGGAGAAGTATTGGGCCTTATTGGGCCATACGGGAAAGAGAGAGGGGCTGCCTAGGGCAGGCCGCGGCCCCCCCCCATGGCCTAGTCCGAATTGGACTAGGGGGAGGGGCCGCACCCCCTTCTTCCTTCCCTTCTCTCTTCCCCTTACTTGTCTCCTACTCCTACTACATGGAAGGACTCCTAGTTGGACTAGGAAAGGGGGAATCCTACTCCCGGTGGGAGTAGGACTCCCCTAGGGCGTGCCATAGAGAGGGCCGGCCCTCCCCTCCTCCACTCCTTTATATACGGGGGCAGGGGGCACCCCATGGACACACAAGTTGATCTTTGTGATCGTTCCTTCGCCGTGTGCGGTGCCCCCCTCCACGATATTACACCTCGGTCATATTGTAGCGGTGCTTAGGCGAAGCCCTACGACAGTTGAACATCAAGATCGTCACCACGCCGTCGTGCTGACGGAACTTCTCCCCGAAGGTTTGCTGGATCGGAGCTCGGGGTGCGTCATCGAGCTGTACGTGTGTCAAGAACTCGGAGGTGTCGTAGTAACGGTGCTTGGATCGGTTGGACCGGGAAGACGTACGACTACTTCCTCTACATTGCGTCAACGCTTCCGCTTCGGTCTACGAGGGTACGTAGACAACACTCTCCCCTCTCGTTGCTATGCATCACCATGATCTTGCATGTGCGTAGGAATTTTTTTGAAATTACTACGTTCCCCAACAGTGGCATCCGAGCCTGGTTTTATGGTTTGATGTTATATGCACGAGTAGAACACAAGTGAGTTGTGGGCGATATAAGTCATACTGCTTACCAGCATGTCATACTTTGGTTCGGCGGTATTGTTGGATGAAGCGGCCCGGACCGACATTACGCGTACGCTTACGCGAGACTGGTTTTACCGTCGTGCTTTGCACACAGGTGACTAGCGGGTGTCAGTTTCTCCAACTTTAGTTGAACCGAGTGTGGCTACGCCCGGTCCTTGCGAAGGTTAAAACAGCACCAACTTGACGAACTATCGTTGTGGTTTTGATGCATAGGTAAGAACGGTTCTTGCTCAACCCGTAGCAGCCACGTAAAATTTGCAACAACAAAGTAGAGGACGTCTAACTTGTTTTTGCAGGGCATGTTGTGATGTGATATGGTCAAGACGTGATGCGATATAAGTTGTTGTATGAGATGATCATGTTTTGTTGAAGTTATTGGCAACTGGCAGAAGCTCTATGGTTGTCTCTTTGTTGCATAAGATGCAAGTGCCAAATAATTGCTTTACTTTATCGCTATGCGATAGCAATAGTTGCAAGAGCAATAGTTGGCGAGACGACCATGTGACGACATATTGATATAGATCAAGATGATGAAGATCATGGTGTCGTGCCGGTGACGATAGAGATCATGACATTACTTTGGAGATGGAGATCAAAGGCGCAAGATGATCATGGCCATATCATGTCACATATTTTGATTGCATATGATGTTTATCTATTATACATCTTATTCTTGCTTTGATTGACGGTAGCATTTTAAGATAATCTCTCACTAATTATCAAGAAGTGTTCTCCCTAAGTATGCACCGTTGCCAAAGTTCGTCGTGCCCAGACACCACGTGATGATCGGGTGTGATAAGCTCTACGTCCATCTACAACGGGTGCAGGCCAGTTTTGCACACGCGGAATACTCAGGTTAAACTTGACGAGCCTAGCATATGCAGATATGGCCTCGGAACACGGAGACTGAAAGGTCGAGCGTGAATCATATAGTAGATATGATCAACATAATGATGTTCACCATTGAAAGCTACTCCATTTCACGTGATGATCGGTTATGGTTTAGTTGATTTGGATCACGTGATCACTTAGAGGATTAGAGGGATGTCTTTGTAAGTGGGAGTTCTTAAGTAATATGATTAATGGAACTTAAATTTATCATGAACTTAGTCCTGGTAGTATTTTGCAAATTATCTTCTAGATCAATAGCTTGCGTTGTTGCTTTCATATGTTTATTTTGATATGTTCCTAGAGAAAATTGTGTTGAAAAATGTTAGTAGCAATGATGCGGATTGGATCCGTGATCTGAGGTTTATCCACATTGCTGCACGGAAGAATTATGTCCTTGATGCACCGCTAGGTGACAAACCTTTTGCAGGAGCAGATGCAGACGTTATGAACGTTTGGCTAGCTCAATATGATGACTACTTGATAGTTTAGTGCACCATGCTTAACGGCTTAGAATCCGGACTTCAAAGACGTTTTGAACGTCATGGACCATATGAGATGTTCCAGGAATTGAAGTTAATATTTCAAGCAAATACCCGAGTTGAGAGATATGAAGTCTCCAACAAGTTCTATTGCTAAAAGATGGAGGAGAATCGCTCAACTAGTGAGCATGTGCTCAGATTGTCTGGGTACTACAATCGCTTGAATCAAGTGGGAGTTAATCTTTCGGATAAGATAGTGATTGACAGAATTCTCTAGTCACCACCACCAAGTTAGTAGAACTTCGTGATGAACTATAATGCAAGGGATAACGGAAACGATTCCCAAGCTCTTCGTGATGCTAAAATCAAAGAAGGTAGAAATCAAGAAAAACATCAAGTGTTGATGGTAGACAAGACCACTAGTTTCAAGAAAAGGGCAAAGGGAAGAAGGGGAACTTCAAGAAGAACGGCAAGCGAGTTGCTGCTCAAGTGAAGAAGCCCAAGTCTGGTCCTAAGCCTGAGACTAAGTGCTTCTACTGCAAAGGGATTGGTCACTGGAAGCGGAACTACCCCAAGTGATTGGCGGATAAGAAGGATGGCAAAGTGAACATAAGTATATTTGATATACATGTTATTGATGTGTACTTTACTAGTGTTTATAGCAACCCCTCGGTACTTGGTACTAGTTCAGTGGCTAAGAGTAGTAACTCGAAACGGGAGTTGCAGAATAAACAGAAACTAGTTAAGGGTGAAGTGACGATGTGTGTTGAAAGTAGTTTCAAGATTGATATGATCATCATCGCACACTCCCTATACTTTCGGGATTAGTGTTGAACCTAAATAAATGTTATTTGGTGTTTGCGTTGAGCATGAATATGATTTGATCGTGTTTATCGCAATACGGTTATTCATTTAAGTAAGAGAATAAACTGTTGTTCTGATTACATGAATAAAACCTTATATGGTTACACACCCAATGAAACCAAAAGATGCGAAGTTAATAATGATAGTACAACTTATTTGTGGCACTGCCGTTTAGGTCATATTGATGTAAAGCGCATGAAGAAACTCCATGCTGATGGGATTTTCGAATCACTTGATTATGAATCACTTGATGCTTGCGAACCATGCCTCATGGGCAAGATGACAAAGACTCCGTTCTTCGGAACAGTGGAGCAAGCAACTGACTTATTGGAAATAATACATACTGATGTATGCGATCCGATGAGTGTTAAGGCTCGTGGCAGGTATCGTTATTTTCTGACCTTTACAGATGATTTGAGCAGATATGGGTATATCTACTTGACGAAACATAAGTCTGAAACATTTGAAAAGTTCAAAGAATTTCATAGTGAAGTGGAAAATCATCGTGACAAGAAAAAGGTTTCTACGATCCGATCGCGGAGACAAATATTTGAGTTACGAGTTTGGTCTTCAATTAAAACAATGTGGAATAGTTTCACAAATTCATGCCACCTGGAACACCACATCATAATGGTGTGTCCGAACGTCATAACCGTACTTTATTGGATATAGTACAATCTATGACGTTTCTTACCGATTTACCAATATCATTTTGGGATCATGCATTAGAGACAGTTGCATTCACGTTTAATAGGGCACCATCTAAATCCGTTGAGACGACACCATATGAACTGTGGTTTAGCAAGAAACCCAAGTTGTCGTTTCTTAAAGTTTGGGGCTGCGATGCTTATGTGAAAAAGTTTCATCTTGATAAGCTCAAACCCAAATTAGAGAAATGCGTCTTCATAGAATACCCAAAGGAAACTGTTGGGTACACCTTCTATCACAGATCCGAAGGCAAGATATTCGTTGCTAAGAATGGATCCTTTCTAGTGAAGGAGTTTCTCTCGAAAGAAGTGAGTGGGAGGAAAGTAGAACTTGATGAGGTAACTGTACCTACTCCCGAATTGGAAAGTAGTTCATCACAGAAATCTGTTCCTGGGAATCCTACACCAATTAGTGAGGAAACTAATGATGATGATCATGTAACTTCAGATCAAGTTACTACAGAACTTCGTAGATCAACCAGAGTGAGATCCATACCAGAGTGGTACGGTAATCTTGTTCTGAAAGTTATGTTACTAGACCATGACGAACCTGCGAACTATGAGGAAGCGATGATGAGCCCAGATTCTGCAAAATGGTTTGAGGCCATGAAATCTGAAATATGATCCATGTATGAGAACAAAGTATGGACTTTGATGAAATCTGGCAAATGGATAAAGAAAACTACATTCCTTAATGGATTTAAAGAAGAGTTGTATATGATGCAACCAGAAGGTTTTGTCAATCCTAAAGGTGCTGACAAAATACGCAAGCTCCAGCAATCCATCTATGGACTGGTGCAAGCATCTCGGAGTTGGAATATACGCTTTGATAAGTTGATCAAAGCATATAGTTTTATACAGACTTGCGGTGAAGCCTGTATTTACTAGAAAGTGAGTGGGAGCACTACAACATTTCTGATAAGTATATGTGAATGACATATTGTAGATCGGAAATAATGTAGAATTATTCTACAAAGCATAAAGGAGTGTTTGAAAGGAGTTTTTCAAAGAAAGACCTCGGTGAAGCTGCTTACATATTGAGCATCAAGATCTATAGAGATAGATCAAGACGCTTGATAAGTTTTTTCAATGAGTACATACCTTGACAAGATTTTGAAGTAGTTCAAAATGGAACAATCAAAGAAAGAGTTCTTGCCTGTGTTACAAGGTGTGAAATTGAGTAAGACTCAAAACCCGACCACGGCAGAAGATAGAAAAAGAATGAAAGTCACACTACAAGGAAAAGGCCTACTAATGGCGCACCTAATTTGGCCATTAATGGCGCATTAGTGGTGCGCCATTAGTGTGACGCCATTAGTATATTTTACTAATGGCGCACCACTGGTGCGCCATTAGTATCTGGTATACTAATGGCGCACCAGCTGGTGCGCCATTAGAATAGCCCACGGTGCGCCATTAGTATAGGCCACTAGTGCGCCATTAGTATAGGCCACGGTGCGCCATTAGTATTTCTGAATTTTGAAGGCGTCAAAATAGTAGTGGCGCACCGTCTAACCCCCACCGTGCGCCATTGCTATTTTTGAATTTTGAATTTGGATCTGGATCGCGATTTTTTTGCCCATTTTTTGCTCGTTTTTTTGCTCGCTTTTTTGCACGATATTATTTCAAATTATGTTCCTGTTTTTGGATCTTGTACGTTCTTTTGCCGTGTTCTTTTGCCGGAGAGGAGTTCGCCGGAGAGGAGTTCGCCGAAGAGGAGGAGGAGGTGACCGCAGAGGCGCTCGCCTACATCGCCGGAGAGGAGGACCAGGTCGCCGGAGAGGAGTTCACCAGAGCATCGGAGAGGAGGAAGGAGAAACCATGAGGGGATGGGAGGAGAGAAGGGAGGAGGAGCTCATCGGAGAGGAGGCAGGAGGAGCTCACCGAAGATGAGGGAGGAGGAGCTCACCGGAGAGGAGGGAGGAGGAGCTCACCGGAGATGAGGGAGGAGGAGCTCACTGGAGATGAGGGAGGAGGAGCTCACCGGAGAGGAGGAAGGAGAAACCGTGAGGGGAGGGGAGGGGAGGAGAGGAGAGGTGGAGGAGGTCGCCGGAGAGGAGGAGGAGGAGGAGGAGGTCGCCAGAGAGGAGGAGGGTAGTATGGTGGAGGAGAGAAGGGAAGATGGAGTGGAGGAGTGGAGGAGAGGTGGAGTGGAGGAGAAGAATGAAGAGGTAAGGAGGAGAGGACACGCCCAGCCATATATACGGCATAGTAATGGCGCACCGCGGGCAGGTGCGCCATTAGTAACTTTTTTTTTATTTTTTTATTTATTTTGAATTGTGAAGGCGGGAAGATACTAATGGCGCACCATGGGCAGGTGCGCCATTAGTAACTTTTTTTTATTTATTTTGAATTTTGAAGGCGGGAAGATACTAATGGCGCACCACGGGCAGGTGCGCCATTAGTAACTTATTTTTTTTTTGAATTTTGAAGGCCGGAAGATAGTAATGGCGCACCATGGGCAGGTGCGCCATTAGTAAGTTTGAATTTTTTTGAATTTTTTTGCCTCTAGATCTTGAAAGCCCCGTAACTTTTTTTCTGTTAGGTTTTTGGGGATTTTGAAAATGTTTAACGGGGTCCCCCGGTTAAATTTGGATGTAACTTTTCGAGTAGATGATTTTTCATATAAAAAACTTTTTCATCCGAGTTCGTATGCAAAAGTTATGCCCATTTTACAAATTTCCACAGCGATTTTGCAAACAAAGTCGAAATTCATATTTGTAAATTTTCCCAACAACTAGACCACATATTACATGGGAAACTTATTTTCTTTTATTTTTTTGACATTTCCATCATTTTCTTTTATTTTTTTTAAAACTGAAAAGGCGATCCACATGTGGCGGCGACACGATGACCTAGCATGACATGCAACCAGAAGCCTTTTCTCCACTGATCGGCCGGCGATACATCGGGCTTTATGTTGGCAGATGTAATATTAGCATCCTGCTACTCTTGTTAATTGCAAGGCAAATCAGTAGATCCATGCATGATAGCTACTATACATGTTGTCCGTTCATGGATTAATTTCTATGATGTATGATTAAATTATACTTGCATCCTACTACAAATTTATATTCGTGTGTATACATGATCAGATGGCATCGTCTGATCCAGCATGTGTATGCAACATGCATACGCAGCAAGCATGCAAGGACAAGCGTGCTCTCCGATGTTATGTACATATACGTTTGTATTTTCTGTTGTGGTCCAATATAAATATTCGAAACAGCTCTACTTTTTTGTATTTAAATAATTATGCTACTAATTCTTGTAGTATACTCTTTCCATTAATTATAGTACACCAGTCTGATAGCTATTTGTAGTACATACTCCTTTGTAAACCAAGTGGCAAGTGGTATATACCATTGATCTGGTATAGACATTGTAGTATATACTCCCTCCGATCCTTTTTACTCTGCACATTGGATTTGCCGAAAGTCAAACTCAGCTAAGTTTGACCAAATTTATATTAGAAATTATTAACATCTATAATATCTAATAAATATAATATGAAAATATATTCCGAGATGAATCTAATGATATTGATGTTGTTATGTAAATGACAATAATTTTTTATATAAACTTGGTCAAAGTTGGATGAGAATGACTTCAGACAAACCTAATATGCAGAGTAAAAAGGACCAGAGGGAGTACTTCTTCCATCGCAAAAAAATATGGTACATCCTACATGGCAAAAAAAATGTGGTATATACTCAATCCTAAAAAAAGTGGCATATACTCCGTCACTAGAAAGTGGTATATACTCCCTCCGTCCCAAAATTCTTGTGTTGGATTCGTCTACATACGGATGTATCTATTCACATTTTAGTGTTAGATACATTCGTATCTAGATAAATCTAAGACAAGAATTTTGGGACGGAGGGAGTACTATATTGTGAAAAACAATCTGACATACACTTGACCTCAATAAATGTGGTATATATATACCCATCTATAAAATATGGTACATACTCCACCAAAATTTAGTATACTACATTTGGAAAAGGTGGTACATATTGACACACGAGAAAATGGTTTATAGTCCATGAAAAAAATGTGATGTATGCTTCATTCCAAACAAAACTGTGGTATGTGCTCCATAAATTTTTTGATGCATACTCTATCAGGAAAATGTTTTGTATACTCCATTAAAAGTATATATGGCAGACTAATATTAATACATGGGGACTAAAAAATTAGCTAGCATAGACCTCATGCGCATGCACTGCTTTTTTTGATGGGAACGTGCACTCCTTTTTTTGATGGGAACGTGCATGCACTACTTCACTTCACTTATATACTCATTTTTTAAACCTATATACTCATACATGCCAGGCGTGTGCACTGGTAGAAAAAGAGGCTTCCGTCCAGCCCCATTAGTCGCGAAACTGTAGGAACCGCGACTAATGAAGTCTTTAGTCGCGGTTCGGCAGACGAACCGCGACCAAAGGCCTGGGCCCAGGGCGCTCGGTGGCCAGCTGGTGCACGTGAGGGGCTTTAGTCGCGGTTGGCCAAGCCAACCGCGACTAAAGGTGCGCAAAGGCCTTTAGTCGCGGTTGGCCAGGCCAACCGCGACTAAAGCTCCTCCCCTATATATACCAATTCAGCACGCTCACTTAGCCATTTGGTGCCACTTCTCTTCACAAGCTTCACAAGGGGGGGTAGGTTTGCTTTTGGTTCCTCTTATGCACACAAGGTGTTTGATGAAATGCCCTAAGAGGGTGAAACAAACATGATATGAAGTGTTGGAGCCACACTTGAGGTTCCTCATTTATTTTTTCCTCCTCGATCGCGGTTAGCAACTTGAACCTTTCATGCATGTGTGTCATTGATAAAATATGCATGTGTGCAGTTCATTGTTTAATTTATATTGTTTGTAGCTAGTTAGTTTAACAAATGCATGATGGTTAATTATATATTTTATATTATAATAATGCAGATGAATCGGCAATGGATGTACGGTAACCGACTCTCCGGCGAGTTCACTACGGGTTTGAAAGATTTCCTCGTAGTGGCTAATGCGAACAAGTAGGGGGGTTTTGTTATCTGTCCATGTGTTATCTGTAAGAATCAGAAGGGTTACTCTTCCTCAAGAGATGTTCACATGCATCTGCTTCGGCACGGTTTCATGCCAAGCTATAATTGTTGGACCAAGCATGGAGAAAGAGGGGTTATAATGGAAGAAGATGAAGAAGGGGATGATTTCATCGATGAAAGCTATCTTGCTCATTTCGGTGATACTTTCATGGAGGATGCTGAAGGTGAAGGGGAAGGTGAAGAAGAGGCACGTGATGATCCCGTTGATGATCTTGGTCGGACCATTGCTGATGCACGGAGACGCTGCGAAACTGAAAAGGAGAGGGAGAATTTGGATCGCATGTTAGAGGATCACAGAAAGGCGCTGTACCCCGGATGCGATGATGGTCTGAAAAAGCTGGGCTGCACACTGGATTTGCTGAAATGGAAGGCAGAGGTAGGTGTAGCTGACTCGGCATTTGAAAACTTGCTGAAAATGTTGAAGAATATGTTTCCGAAGGATAACGAGTTGCCCGCCAGTACGTACGAAGCAAAGAAGGTTGTCTGCCCTCTAGGTTTAGAGGTTCTGAAGATACATGCATGCATCAACGACTGCATCCTCTACCGCGGTGAATACGAGAATTTGAATGAATGCCCGGTATGCACTGCATTGCGTTATAAGATCAGAGGCGATGACCCTGGTGACGATGTTGAGGGCCAGAAACCCAGGAAGAGGGTTCCCGCCAAGGTGATGTGGTATGCTCCTATAATACCACGGTTGAAACGTCTGTTCAGGAACAAAGAGCATGCCAAGTTGTTGCGATGGCACAAAGAGGACCGTAAGTCGGACGGGGAGTTGAGACACACCGCAGATGGAACGCAATGGAGAAAGATCGACAGATGGTTCAAAGATTTTGCAGCTGACGCAAGGAACATAAGATTTGCTCTAAGTACGGATGGCATGAATCCTTTTGGCGAGCAGAGCTCCAGCCATAGCACCTGGCCCGTGACTCTATGCATCTACAACCTTCCTCCGTGGTTGTGCATGAAGCGGAAGTTCATTATGATGCCAGTGCTCATCCAAGGTCCGAAGCAACCCGGCAACGACATCGATGTGTACCTAAGGCCATTAGTTGATGAACTTTTACAGCTGTGGGGTGGTGTCCGTGTGTGGGATGAGCACAAACAAGAGGAATTTGACCTACGAGCGTTGCTTTTCGTAACCATCAACGATTGGCCTGCTCTTAGTAACCTTTCGGGACTGTCAAATAAGGGATACAATGCATGCACGCACTGCTTACATGAGACTGAAAGTGTACATTTGCCAAATTGTAAGAAGAACGTGTACCTTGGGCATCGTCGATTTCTTCCGAAAATTCATCCAGTAAGAAAGAAGGGCAAGCATTACAACGGCAAGGCAGATCACCGGCCGAAGCCTGCGGAACGCACTCGTGCTGAGGTATTTGATATGGTCAAGGATTTGAAAGTCATCTTTGGAAAGGGTCCTGGCAGACAATCAGTTCCGAAGGGAGCTGACGGGCACGCAGCCATGTGGAAGAAGAAATCTATATTCTGGGAGCTAGAATATTGGAAAGTCCTAGATGTCCGCTCTGCAATCGACGTGATGCACGTTACGAAGAATATTTGCGTGAACCTCCTAAGCTTCTTGGGCGTGTATGGGAAGACAAATGATACAAAGGAAGCACGGCAAGACCAGCAACGTTTGAAAGACCCTGATGACCGGCATCCGGAATGGTTTCAAGGTCGTGCCAGCTACGCTCTGACCAAAGAAGAGAAGGTCATCTTTTTTGAATGCCTGAGCAGTATGAAGGTCCCGTCTGGATTCTCGTCCAATATAAAGGGAATAATAAACATGGCGGAGAAAAAGTTCCAAAACCTGAAGTCTCACGACTGCCACGTGATTATGACGCAATTGCTTCCGATTGCTTTGAGGGGGCTCCTGCCGGAAAATGTTCGAGTAGCCATTGTGAAGCTATGTGCATTCCTCAATGCAATCTCTCAGAAGGTAATCAATCCAGAAGTTCTACCACGGTTACAGAACGATGTGATCCAATGTCTTGTCAGTTTCGAGTTGGTGTTCCCGCCATCCTTCTTCAATATTATGACGCACCTCCTGGTTTACCTAGTCGAAGAGATTTTCGTTCTCGGTCCTGTATTTCTACACAATATGTTCCCCTTCGAGAGGTTCATGGGAGTATTAAAGAAATATGTTCGTAACCGTGCTAGGCCAGAAGGAAGCATCGCCAAGGGCTATGGAAATGAGGAGGTAATTGAGTTTTGTGTTGACTTTGTTCCTGACCTTAAGCCGATTGGTCTTCCTCGATCGCGGCACGAGGGGAGACTAAGTGGAAAAGGCACGATCGGAAGGAAATCAACGATATGTATGGACGGCCATTCTCTGACTGAAGCACACCACACTGTACTGACCAATTCCAGCTTGGTGGCTCCGTACTTTGAGAAACACAAGAATATTTTACGCTCGGACAACCCGGGGAAGCCTGAATCCTGGATTAGGAAGGCCCACATGGAGACTTTCGGCAGTTGGTTGAGAAAACATTTAATGAATGACAATGTTGTTGTAGATCAGCTGTACATGTTGGCCAAGACACCATCTTCGACTATAACGACTTTCCAAGGGTACGAGATAAATGGGAATACATTTTACATGATCGTCCAAGATAAAAAGAGCACCAACCAAAACAGTGGTGTCCGCTTTGATGCAGCAACCGAGAATGGGCAAAAGGTCACATATTATGGTTACATAGAGGAGATATGGGAACTTGACTATGGACCCTCCTTTAAGGTCCCTTTGTTCCGGTGCAAATGGTTCAAGCTAACAGGAGGTGGGGTAAAGGTGGACGAGCAATACGGAATGACAATGGTGGATTTCAACAATCTTGGTTACCTTGACGAACCATTCGTCCTTGCCAAAGATGTCGCTCAGGTTTTTTATTTGAAGGACATGAGTAGCAAACCGAGGAAACGGAAAGATAAGAAAACGATCAGTACATCATGCGATGATCCAAAGCGCCACATTGTTCTTTCAGGGAAAAGAAACATCGTGGGAGTGGAGGACAAGACAGACATGTCAGAAGATTATAATATGTTTGGTGAAATTCCGCCCTTCAAAGTGAACATTGACCCAAGCATTAAGTTAAATGATGAGGATGCTCCATGGATACGGCACAATCGTAAGCAAGCAGGGACACAAGGGAAGAATTGATATGTAATAATTTATTGTACCAAACTTTGTATTTGGTCGATGAACTGAATGATGTATCAAACCTTTTGTCAAACCTTCAAGGGGTTTTAAAATGAATTAGTTTTATTTTTCTGATTTTTTTGATATATAATTGTATTTTTAAGATTTTAAAATGAATTAGTTTTATGTTTTTGATTTTAAAAGGAAAAAGGAAGAAGAAGAAAGAAGGAAAAAGGAAGAAAAAAACAGAAGAAAAAAACAGAAGAAAAAAGGAAAAACAGAAGAAAAAAACAAACAGAAGAAAAACATAAGAAAAAAACAGAAGAAAAAAACAGAAGAAAAAAGGAAAAAGGAAAAAAGGAAATATGCCACCTACTGGGCCACCACGGCCTGAATACGACTAGAAACCCATTAAAGGGCCAGGATTCAGGCCCGCAGAAGGCCGAGTAGGCCCACAGGCACATAGTGACAGAATAGGCCCGTAAGCCTGCATTTGAGAGGAGCTCGAAGTGGTGAGCGCAGCCGCGCTTATAAACCACTGTCGAAGCCTCTCGGCTAGCGAGGTGGGACTAAACATCCCACCGCACCGCGCCAGTTCTAGCACAGACCTTTAGTCCCGGTTGGGGAGGCGGACCGCGACTAAAGGGTACCCTTTAGTCACGGTTGTTGTCCCCAACTGCGACTAAAGGGTCTTTCTGCGCGGGAACGGAAGCGGCGCCAAAATCCTTTAGTCCCGGTTGGGGAGGCGGACCGCAACTAAAGGGTACCTTTAGTCGCGGTCCGCCTCTCCAACCGCGACTAAAGGTGCGTCTATAAATACTGCACTTAGCAGTTTTGCCACTTCCCATTCTCCTCTCTCTCGACGCCGAAGCGCTGCCCCGACGCCGACGCCGAAGCCCTGCCCCGACGCCGACGCCGACGCCGAAGCCCTGCGCGTCGCCGCCCCCGTCCCCAGTGAGCGCCGCCTCCGCCCGTGCCCTGCCCTTGCCCGCCGCCCGTGCCTTGCGCCCTTGCCCGCCGCCCGCCGCCCGCCGCCCGCCGCCCGCTGGCCCTGCCTGCCGTCCTCCGCGCGCCGGCAGAAGAAGAAGAAGGAAGAAGAAAAAGGAAGAAGAAGAAGAAAGAAAAAGGAAAAAGGAAGAAGAAGAAAGAAGGAAGAAGAAAACAAAAGAAAAACAGAAGAAAAACAAGAAAAAGGAAGAAAAAAGGAAAAAGGAAGAAAAAAAGAAAAAGGAAGAAAACAACAGAAGAAAAAAAGAAAGAAGAAAAAAAAGGAAGAAGAAAAAAAGAAAGAATTTTTAAAATTAAATACGTGAAAATACGTGAAAGAATTTTTTGTGTCTAATAAAATCAATTTTTTGAAATACACGAATAATTTTTAAATTCACGAATATGTCATGAATCAGTGAAAAAATTATAAAATCACAATGTTTTTGTGGCCAGCACCCCCCGCCCTGCACATGGGCCATCCCGACCCCACATATATTCGTCTCCATCCGCATCCCTGGCCAAACCCTAGCCAGTCTACTCCAAGCTCTGTTCGGACAATTTGTTTATACGGAGAGGGGCGGCGAGGGGGGCGGCGATGCGCGCGGTGTTTTTTTAGGGATCGAGAGGGGACGGCGAGGGTTATAAATGTGTTGTCCTCGCCTCCCCTCTCCGTGACGCCGTCGTCTGCCGCCCCGTCTCGCGCTCTACCGCGACACCCTCTCCCACCCCTTCCTCGCCCCCTCCTTTCGCCACCGCCCTTTCGCCACCGCCACCGCCCCCCTTCTTCACTTAATTAATTTGTTTTTACTACATGTTTTCAGGACTGACATAATGGCGGACGATAGAGCTGACCCGATTATGGACAACTATGATCCGGACGGTGAAGCACATATGTTCGGCATCATAAACGGCGATATTCTATATGTGCCGACCGGAGAAGAAGAAGATGATATCTCTTCTTATCTGAACCTTGACGGTGAAGATGAAGGGCGCCGTCAGCAAGATGATGCCGAACAAACGTCGATAAACGACGATCTTCAAATGGAAGTAGCAACCACCTCCGGCGTCGAGGTATATATATACATTGAGCCTCTGGTGATACAAACTAACTAATTTGAATAAATATGTGTGTACTAACGCGCGCGACTCTTTCTTATTTTAGCCCTCGGCCGGATCGTCGAAACAATCGAGTACGTCGTCAAAGCGTGGCGCAACCAAGACGATGAAACAAGGAGAAACATGCACCATCGAGGTTGTCGACAGTGCAACCGGCAGGCCGCTGGAGCCCCGCAAGAACGCCACCAAGTTTGTCAGCCAATGCGGAGCCATTGTTAGAGACAACGTCTCGATCACCGTCCAGGAGTGGAATGAGCCAAAGAAGGCACGAATTGATGGTTTCACTTTTGTCGATAAGAGAACAAAAAAAGATTGCTTCAAGAAGCTTATGGAACATTTCGTTCTACCTCCGGAATACAACAAATTCGATGAGGAGGGTAACAAGATTGAGGAAAACAAGGAGATGAGGAGGCTAGTCAAACAGTTCGCTCTTCATAAGATGGCCGACGCATTCCGGAAATTCAAGCAAAATCTAGCCCATGACTTTGTCAAGCAGAACAAGACTCCGGATTTCAAAGGACAATATGAGAAACTGAAACATGATTGGCCAGAATTTGTGAAGCAAAAGAAATCGGAGCAGTTCATTCAAATATCGAAAAAAATAAGGAAAATGCGGCTAAGAAGGAGTACAATCATGTTATGGGGCCAGGAGGGTATCGCATTTGGGTGCCTAGGTTGGAGAAGATGGAGAACGAGCTGAGGGCGCGAGGAATCCGTCCAGGTACGGAGGGATGGGACCCAAGGGCCAAAAGCTGGTGGTACGGGCATGGGGGAACGCTGAACCCGGAGACAGGGGAGTGTGTTTACCAGGGCAAATTAATTAAACCCACCCAAGCCCTTATTAACGCAATGAGGGATGCTCAACAGGGGAAGATCAAGTTCAACAGAGAGAACAACGCGCTGACAAAAGCCCTCGGGAATCCTGAACACGGAGGACGTGTACGAGGCATGGGGCACATTCCGTGGAAAATAGGGTTCCCCCAGAACGATGACCCGTACGGTTACAGAAGCCGTAAGAGAAAGATGGATCGGGAAGCAGATGTTGTGGCGCGGTTGGCATCGGAAATGGATGTGATGAAGAAAACCATGAGTGTACTAGTAGCCGAAAGAGATGCAGCTCGGGTGCAGCATGAAGATCATCCAGCGGATCTCGGAAGCCAGCAGCGGAGAAGCAGCGTGGCTTCCACGGAGGCCCCACCGACTGGTGCAGATGCACCGACGATCGAAATTACTGCACCGGAGCCTCTGGTGGTCGAAATTACTGCACCGGAGCCTCTGGTGGTCGAAATTACTTCACCGGAGCCTCCTCGCTACCCCGTGGACGATATAAAGGAGATGAAAGAATGTCATCTGTATTATCCTATCGGGAACATGTCCATGAAGGTAGCCATCGGCAGTGCTTTACCATGTTTACCTGGAGCACTCCACCACAATAACCCCATTCAAGATGGCTATGCTCGTGTCACGGTGGAGGACATAGTCCAAGGGTTTGAGGACCTGGAGATTGATATTGCTACACCTGAAGGGGAGAAAAGACTTGGAGATGTCAAGCGCCATTTCATTCTATGGCAAAAGAAGTTTATCAAGTTTCCAGGCGAGGCGCCAAGGACAACAAGTCCACCCCCCTACGGTAGTGGTGGTGGCGGTGGCGGTGGTGGTGGTGGTGGTGGTGGTGGCGGTTCACCTACACCTCCGTCACGTCAGCCGACGCCGCCCCCCAGTCCACAACGTCCGGCGGGTGATCAGCCGCCGCCCCCCAGTCCTCGTCCGGCGGGTGATCAGACGCCGCCCCCCAATCCACCTCCGGCAAAGAAGCAGAAGCAGTCCTGGATTATTAACCCGGACCCTTATGTACCTAAGACCACAAAGGTACCGGAGCCATCACTGAAGCCTCTCCCCACAAGGCCTTGGGAACGTAGTGCCGAGGAAGTCGACGCGGCCGCGGCTGCTGATTTGGAGAAATGGAAGGCGGACTGCAAGAAGAAAAGAGAGCCCGAGCCCAAGCCAGTATTTTCTGATGAGCAAAAGAAGTGGGCTAAGTCATTTTTGAGCACACCGTCCCAAGCCGCGAAGAATCTGCCTAACGACTATGCACGTGAACTTCGCAGGCAGGCACTCATGTTCAAGGAGAACAAAGAGCGGGAGAAGGTCGAAAGTAAAAAAAGCGGGAAACAAGTTGCCCAGCTCGGGGAACAAAGTAAACAATCGATTGCCCCGCTTATAGTGGAAGCCTTCTGTCCGGATGCCCCCGAGATCATACAAGCTGCGGCAGCACAGGGATTGACTGTAACGAGTGCCAGAGAACAAGCGGCCAACTTAGGTATTACTCTTCGTGAACTGTTAGGCCTTGATGAGGCGCCAGTGAAGGAGGTAGTAATTACATATGTCAAGAATGGGCCTCTCGTCGAGCCTGCGCAGGAAAAGGATCTACCTCCACAAATGAAAGGTCTGCTGAAATGGTACAAGGGTTACATAAAAAATAAAAACGCCAAAGAATATATTTATGCGGAAGTTAGACATGAGCATCACTTCAAACATTACTATGTACAAATTGAACTGAGTGAATTGTTCCAGCTTTTCAATCTGCGCGAGCTCGATAAATCTATCATCAGTTGCTACGTTCTGTAAGTGATTTATTAATTTCTCCCCCATCTCGTTCATATTGCCTGCACTATATATATGTCCTAACTATATTGTTGTGTCTGCTATTATACATGCATAATGAAGATTAAGGAATGCAGAGTAAGGAACATCCATGATGTTGGGTTCATTGACCCACACATCGTTAATGGACATGTGTTGGAGCGTTACCCCGCCGACGTGGAGGCAGACCTGTGGCAGTTTCTTACAAAGCAGGAACTCAAAAGTGATATTCTATTTCCTTACCATTTTGAGTGAGTGTTTCTGTCTTGAGCACATTCTCTTTTGTTTACTCCATGCATGGTATGTGGCCGGCTAATCGATGAGTTATGCATGACGTACTGTGCATGTATCGTGTCTGCAGGTTCCACTGGATTCTGCTAGTAATTAAAGTTAACACCTCAGAATGTCTCGTCCATGACTCTGTGAATATGGATCCAAAGCTTTGGGGCGGCATGAGAAGAATGCTGCAGAAGTAATTATTTTCATTCATTTGCGCTCTATATCGATCGGCCTATTTCGTTCATTTCCTAATATCAAGTAACTAATTAATAACTCTCTTGTTCATTTAATTTTCTTTGCCTCGTAGGGTTTGGAGACGGTTCGTAGATACAAAGGTCGGTGAATTCAAAAAAGAGCTAGAATTCAAAATGTTAAAGGCTAAGAATGCTGGGGATATTCAGCCACCGGAGACCAATCTATGTGGATACTATGTCTGTGAGATGATCCGGAGATACACCTCTGAGCGGGTTCCGAGTGATACCAATGCTCAGAGGAATAACCTCCGGTGGATGCTTAGTCCAGAAGCTCGCTTCCGACCACTTCAAGAGGAACTAGCTGGATGGTTCAGCAGGGAAGTCCTCCATCCTAAAGGAGAACACTATTACGAGGACGTAGAACTTTATATGCATTAAATCATGTATGGAAACTTGTTCAAAATTGTATATGGTCATCCGATGATATTGAATATATATTGTATATTCCTCTTGAATTCTTTTTGGTTCTAATTTCAAATTTATTTGAAATTGTACATTCATATGCATGTATGTATGTAGTACCGTAGAATACATTCATAGGCCTCCTTCAAAATTAAAATAAAGCACAAAAGAAATAAAACAATACAAATTAAACAGAAAACAGGTTTAAGGGGGGGGCTAAAACCCTAAACCTGCGGCGGCCTTTAGTCGCGGTTGGCCAGAAGAACCGCGACTAAAGGTCCTCCGCCCCGACGGCCACCTGGCGCCCACGTGGACGGGCCTTTAGTCGCGGTTCTTAAGCAACCGCGACTAAAGGGGGGGACTTTAGTCGCGCCCGTTCGGTCGCGGTTGCGCAACCGCGACTAATGGCAGTTGCGAACCGCGACCAAAGGCCCTTTTTCCACCAGTGGTGGTCAACCGGTTTCGAAGTTGAGATCCACAAGCACGGTCCCTTAATTCTAGGATCAAAGACCTACCCATGCGCACCACAACAGAAAAGTAGCTCAATTTCTTTTCTATTGATTGGTTGGTTGGTTAGATATTGGGTATATCCACTCAAAGGACCCGTTAAAGGGTGGGAGTATATATATAGCCTCCACGTGTCCCTCAAGCCGTAGCACCAATTGGGTTGGTGGGTGCCAAAAAACCTGTTAGTGTTCAAGCCTAATTTAATCATTTGGTTAAAATATTTTACCAGCCAACGTATTAGCAACAACCTGCTAATTTCAGGGCTGCATGCAGCGGACCTCACCGAATGGATAAGTGCGAGTAGCTATCCACTAGGAGACATTGATTTTAAAACACTGCCCATACAAAGTATGTACACATGATGTAAAAAAATGCTTATTATATGCGTGCTCCTTAAATCCAAAGAGATCATAGTTCTATATGTGCTCCAAAACTTAAAAGTATATATACAATATTTTCCAGTGTTCTGATTGTCCATAATGTATACTCAAAAATTTAATCCTAGAATATATACTTGCTATTTAGATGGAGTATGAAGTTCTGGAGTATGGAGTATGGATTATGAAGTATCAGGATGCATGTACTTCATAGTAAATGAGTGTGCAAAAAAGTATGGAGTATGCCGAAGAGCCAATAATATAGTATGGAGTAACCCTAAAAAAAATATAATATGGAGTATGAAGTACGTGGTATGTACTTCATAGAAAAAAATATAGTATGAAGTACCCCGCAAAAATAAAATAACAGTATGGAGTATCATAAAAGAGGATAGTATGTCGTATATCTCATAGTACAAAATATGGAGTATATTTCTTTTAGAAAAGGAAATATGGAGTATGTACATATCAGTATGTCACATTGATGGATACGCTAAATCAAACACAATAACAGTCGCGCAATGTGCGCACTCTCGTGGCTTTGGGCGCACGGGGCGTGGGCGAGGCGTTGTGCACACCCGAGCGCTCGCGAGTGCCACTTCGTGTGCAGCGGTTGGGCGTAGCGATGGAAAAAAAACCATGACCTATTCAGGCTCTCCTCGCCACCCTCCTCTCCTTCCTAATCTCCTGCCGCCGCCACCCGGTCCTTCCTCCTCGCCTCTGCCATTCGATCTCCGCCGCTCGGTCTCCTCCCCTGCATGCGCTCCGTCCCTTCCTCCTCGTTGGCGCTCAACTGGCAGTGGATGAGCAGCGGCGGACGAGATCGGCGCGTCACGAGAGCGGATACGGCAGCTGTCACGGGCAGAGCAGAGCGAAGCCGGCGCGGAGGCCGGGCGTGATCTGGAGAACTAGTGGGCGGTGGTGCCCGATATGGGCCGGTGCGACCTACGCAGCGGAGCAATCTGGATGAGATGACTGGTGCCGGTTTCCTCACCATGCTGCGACCAGTGCCTCGGCAGGTGAGTTGTGTTGTTGTCCTCTTCGACAACGGCGGTGGGCGGCACGCCCATCAGTGCCCGTGTGCCCCGGCCGGTGTGGTCTGCTTGCGTTGGGCCACAGCAGCTGCTTGCTCAAGCCGGCATGTGGACTGCCTGGTAAGCTCTATCAATCCACTCTGAATCTACTTGTTCTTGCAATCTTGCTCTGTCCAATTTGGGGTACGCTATGCAGGGTCACGTCCAACCCACTACCAGTGAATTTTATTCTTTTGAATTGATGTGTTGGAGTGATCGGCTGCCCCGCTGCCTAAAATATATGTGCCCTTAAGGCGTGGTGTCCATGGGGATAAGAAACTGAGTTGGGTTTCAAGTGGTACCTGAATGTCTACACCTTGACAAGCTTGACTAAACATTCCCCTACTAGATTTCACAAGAGAGCCTTCTATTGTCGTTTTTAGAACTGAATATATTTGATGCGTGGTTCAATAGAAATGTGGACACACGGATAGTGCCTTTTCACTATCAAACAGTCCCAACAAAAAGACCCTCTGCAAAATCAATTCTGGTGTCTTGTTTGTTGTTTTATTTGATGTGAGGTAATATTTTGTTCCAGTGTTTAGCATATTTTATCTTTTCGTTTTTTGTTTGAAGAAAGATGTTTTTCTTCCTTAAGAAAATTTTATTTCGTAAATAGAACAATAGTCACCATGCATGATCTTCCACCAAGTAGAAATTTTTGTGTGTGCAACTAAGATTGATTTCTAGGTCAATTTGTGAAGGTGCGGCCCCATTCCCCCACCCCTGTCTGGGTTTGCTAGGAGCGCGCCCACTGCCCACACCCGACCTCGCCACCGGGCCGCATCTTGGCGGAGCTAACACCGTAGGCCTCCATCTCTGCCGAACAAGGGTTATTATCACATCCATCCCCACCCGAGAGCGCTCTAATCCTCTCGACAACAATGCTCACCACAGTTGCAGTTGCGGGCGCGGAAGCCGCTGTCCCATACTGATGACGTGCAGACTGCAGGCATGTTTTAGATTATGATTGTGAAAGACTTACAATTATGGTCTGCGATACTTTTTTACCAGAAATACTGAACATGTTCTGATTTTACTAGAAGATTCATGTGGGCATTCATGTTATTGAAGAATTTTTCGAAATGGAAAGCTGAAGGCTGAATGTTTTTCCATTAACATTCTACATGTGCTGCTATAGATTGGTCAATCAAGGCCTCAACCATTGGAGGCACAAAATTGTGAAGCTTAAGATTCCCCACCCTTGTTTCAATCTCCGAGGATTAATCAATGGTAAGCATTGCTTTTGTTTCCCTTGTCCTAATCTCTACCTCAAGATGCAATAGTTCTTATTGTACTACTTGGATTGTTATCTCATTGTAGTCTCTACTGTTATTGAATATAGTAATAGTCCTATATTTCTCATGCAGGAGGGTTTATTTAACACGGATAAGCCTTTTTACCTTATTCTTGCTCTACACACTACATATCAGTTAAATGAATTTCTGATATGATTGCTTCAATGATAATTTTTGCAGAAGCACATGCTGATGGTGCACTTGCCTTTGGAATAATTACTTTGCTCTACAACAGTATGAAGGGTAAGCTAATTCTATTGTCACTGTGCTTCACACTTCTCTGTCATAGTTTACAGATTCAGAGCTAGCAATTATGCTAAAGGCAGAGACAGAGAAGGCGATTAGTGGAGTGGATTTTCATTTTCAGTACTGGGTTTTACCATGACCCTGTAGTTGCCTCGTACTACAGCAACATATATGGTCAGTACTACATCTATGAGAATGGATATTACGTCTTATGGACTTCATATGCGGTACTTACAAGTTCATCTGGTTACTCGAAATTTCTCGATGTGTCATTTTCTTACAGATAAATACTTAATAGGTACAGAGCTGCTGAGAGAAGGGTAGACATATCTACAAAGTTACGTATTTCCTACAGTTATTTCTCTTTTGTGTGCTAAAATACGTTTTCTGAACCAAGGGTGATGAGCAATTATTAAAAATTAAGTACTCCCTCCGGTCAATTGACGCTGCATTAGTACAAAGTTAGTGCAACTTTGTACTAAACCACCGTCAATTAATACGGATCGGAGGGAATATAATATTTGGTAACGCATGTTTTTCATTGATAATCTATTTCTTAAAATAAATATTTTAATTCCCTATTGATTTTGTTTTATTGCCACACTTGTTTAGGCGCGGCCCTTTGTAAAAGATTGTAGAACCTATACAGCCTACTATCTACAAACATGGTCCTGATTTGGGATGGAATCAAATGACGTTTCTGTTCTCTGAACCCCATTTGTAGAGCTATGCTAAAGTGTTAAAAAGTGTACATATGCCATGTTCTACAATTAACTTATCTTACCTATGAATGCCCTCGCAGAAAACATGTTAATATTTGTTCCATTGTCTTTCAGGAGGGCCACAGGCCTATTATGATTTGTCAGAGAGACATCTACCCTCCCTGCCACAAATTATTGATCCTTTTAACCAGGTTTGGGAATAGAAACATTAGGGCTTTTGCTGAATGGATTGTAGCTTTTGTCTTGCACTGAACTTAACAAGTGCCTATGCAGTTTTAGAATCCGAACTTTCGTTTCATTAAACAAGAAAAGCGAGGTTGGTCATCCATGATGCATTTATAGATCCGTTTGATGATGAATCCCATCCCATCTTGAATACCCCTCCCTTCATTTCAAAGGTACTAGACTACTAGCTAGCATTACCTTGTTTGTGTTTGCCGATTAAGTTTTGAGATGAATAGCTATTATTTTTATTCTGAATCTTTTATATATGACAACTTCTGTACATATTGATGTCCAGATAAATCAGCTATGTAGTTTTGATATTTCATATATACCATCAATTTTTTCCTCAAGCAATGAGATTAAAATCAGTTCTGTGTTGTGCAACAAATATCATCAGAGTGATCACTCCAAGATTTTAATATTGGTAATTATGTATGGTCCTAGCCATTTTTGGTAGCATACTGTAGCCAAGATATAGTATGTACTGTCATTTTTCTTTTTGTGGTTGAAAGATATGACAGTTCAGTTGTCCAACAAGAATTTTAGAGGTTACTTCAGAACTTTGGGTCATTAGTTTGGAGAAACATTTTAGGCTTTCATTCTTCTGCTGCTGTTCATGAGTTTATCCCTTTTTTAAAATTATTGCGTTAATTAAGAAAAGGCTATACCATGTTATTTGAAAATTTATCTCAGCTTTTTTGTTTGCAAATTGATTTGTTGAACTTTTGGTGTAAGGAGATCAACTACCTCTTGCTTGCATTGAATGTTAAAACGCTTTGGTGAAGAAATATGTAATATAAGAGGTATTCTCCCCTTCAGTTCGACTTCTTGACAAATGAAATAAAAGTGAATTCTTAATGGAAATACACCCGATCCTTTCTATATGGCAATGACAGTTCTACGATTAGTAGTTCTACTTAATATTATATTTCTTATTATTTGTTGTCAAATACACCTAAAGGCACCATAGTATTTATTTTTGTTAATGATCATTGACTTGATATTAGAGCTTTATCGTCTCAGTTTATATTTTTCCAAATGGATTTGCTTATCAATTGGTTGCCTCTTGGGTAATGTGTGCACTTAATTCAAGCCATGTTATGAAGTGGAATGCATTTGCAGGCAGAGGAGCGTGTCCGGCTGTTGTCGTACGAGAAGAAGCTAGTGTGTGCAGCTGAGGACCCAGGATGCTAACTGTGTAGAGCCGTTCACCATCAAGAGGACCAGGGCTTCCATCATGGTCCTCCGGACCAAGCTCAACATATCCGCCGCCTTCGTCGACGACTTGTCCTGGAGGATCGTTGCCGTCTGCAACGACTCACCTGAATGTACGCCTGTGATGGCATTTTAGTTTCTTCCCCACGTGATGCATCAATACAATAAGTTTATCAAGAATTGCATGAATGTGCTATCCAGATCCAAAAAGAAAATGAAGGTGTCGTTCCCCTACCTGGCACTGCCCAGTCCATTTTAGTCTTATTGTTTCACTCAGCAACTTTACAGCTACTTCCATATTCCTCTGCTTAGTCTTAGACAAATGCAGATAAGTGAGCATTCCTCTGCTTAATCTGATCCATTAACAATACTTAGTATAGACAAGAAAGTGAAAGGGGCGCACCCCACCTGGCACCGCCCCAGCTTCCTTTCAGGCGACGCACCAAGGATGCGCCCCAACCACTAATACAAATACATTCATGGCTTCATGGACTCCTGAGCGGTTGGACGTATATTATTGAAACACCATATACACATGCTGTTTCCATCAATGCACGTACGCATGTTTTTCCTTCTCATACATCGCCATCTCTCACGATGGAGTATATACTGTGAGTATATGTACATCGCCGTCGTCATCGTTGCCGCCGCCGTGCTGGAGCAGTCACATGTCGGCCATAAACAGTATTGCGGCGCAGCCGCCGCTCGCCTCGCCGATCAGCCATCCGAGATGTGCAGTAGTATGTAGTCGTCTCTACCTCATAGAGTAGTCGCTCGTCGGCGTGTGCAGCCGTAAATCGTTGTTACCATCGCCGCACCATAACAATCTTATATTGGTAGTCGTTGCGCATCCCAGTCTTGCACGACGGATGTGTTTTTATAGATGCATGGTTGATGTATCGGCTAGATGAACGCCTTGGAACATGGTCCTAATCCATGATCATAAAAAATCTGTTTATATTATAAATCGACTAGGAGGAATATTAAAGATTGGGTCCTCTGGATGAATACGATTGGAACATACATCCATGCTCCTAATCCCATCAGCCATCAACGTTGCCCGCGACCCCTGTATAAGAATGGAAATTAGGAACAATTACCAATCAATTTACAAGATGTGTGTGGAGATGCATGTCGCATACCTTCGGTCTCTAATGATTTTTTCCGATCCAGCTTCACGTGAAGATTTTGACCGTGAAACACGGAGAGAGAGAAAGAGCGCTCTGAGAGAGAGAAAGGGATTGGGCGACGCTAGGCGCCGGCGCACCGGCCGAACGGTTGGGCCGGTCCAGCCCTGGCCGCCCGATCCAGCGGTAAACACCATTCAGATCTGTTCCCCGCTTCGTCCTCGTCGCAGTCGCCCCCCTCCCCCTTCCCCACGATGAAATTTGGAATGCCCTCGAGCGTCGCCGACGCCCCGCCACACCCCCGCGAGGGAAACGACTGAGCTTGAAGCACCACCGCGGCGCCCTCGTCGCCGGTCGCCGTCCTCGTCGCGGTCGCCGCCCTCGCCGGCCGTCCTCGTCACCGGTCGCCGCCCTCGTCCCCCAGCTCCACCCATGCAACAGCTGCACCCTCTAGTTGCAGCTCCGCGTGGCGATGGCTGTAGCTCGCTGGCAATACAACACCGCCCATGCCGTCGACTGCCATGACAGGTTGAAGCTTTTTTTCCATAGCCGTTGAAGCTTTTTCCAAGGTTGAAGCTTTTCACAAACCGGTTGAAGCATTTTCATCATCGGTTGAAGCTTTTTTCCCGCCGCTCGAAGATATTTTTTCACGGTGGAAGCTTTTTATACAGGATTTTGCTGCAAACGGCACGACGAAAATGCTACAAACCAATGGCCATTTTTGCTACAACCAAGGAGACGACGAAAGTGTGGCCGGCGACGACCGCCGGTGGTTGTAGCAAAAATTACCGCCGGTGGTAGCTTTTTTCGCTGCTGGTTGAAGATTTTTCCCCTTACGGTAGAAGCTTGTTGAAACTTTTTTCGTTTTGAGCAACGCCTGGGTGAAATCTTCCTCTATCGTTCGGTTGAAGCTTTTTTCATCAAAGGTTGTAGCATTTCTCTAGACGGTTGTAGCTTTTCTCTATGACACTGAACGCTTGCAGCTTTTTTCATATCCGGTTGAAGCTTTTCATCTAGAGTTCGAAGCTTTTTTTTAGCGGTTGCAGCATACGGGGGGCTGTGCACGGGGTACGCAGTGCCTCGCCTGCAGGTTCGCCGGGATACGGCGCCCCCAGCAGCGGCGGCCATGGGTGTCAGGACCGCGGCATCGTCATGGCCGTGGCCGAGGCCTGCGAGGAGTTGGCTTGTCACCGGAGGTAGCGGCCATGACGCAGAGGAGCTTCCTGCGGGGAAGAAGGAAGGGATGAGGACGAACAGTTAAGAGGATAAGGTTGCGTAAAGAAAAAAACAATTCGTGGTCCTAGCTGTATGGAGCATGGAGGGATCGCGAGGCGTACGATGGAAAACAGATCCCGCGGCTCGCGTTCGACCGACGCTGCGTTCGGCCGATGCGCCGAACACAAACGTTTCCCAAAGGGATTAGCGTTGCATGGCTTTATGTCAAGCGATATACGGGGCTAGCGCAAAAAAATAGGAAGGTGGAGATCCGAGCGGATAAATATATCCTGCTTTATTTTACCAGCAACCCCTTAGGAGCCGCACACATCTCAAGCAATCAGACGGCAAAAAATATGAAGGTAACTACCACCTTCATATTTTTTGCCGTCTGATTGCTTGAGATGTGTGCGGCTCCTAAGGGGTTGCTGGTAAAATAAAGCAGGATATATTTATCCGCTCGGATCTCCACCTTCCTATATTCTTGCGCTAGCCCCGTATATCGCTTGACATAAAGCCATGCAACGCTAATCCCTTTGGAAAGCGTTTGCGTTCGGCGCACCGGCCGAACGTAGCGCCGGTCGAACGCGAGCCGCGGGATCTGTTTTCAATCGTACGCCTCGCGATCCCTCCATGCTCCATACAGCTAGGCCCACGAATCGTTTTTTTCTTTACGCAACCTTATCCTCTTAACTGTTCGTCCTCATCCCTTCATTCTTCCCCGCAGGAAGCTCCTCTGCGTCATGGCCGCTACCTCCGGTGACAAGCCAACTCCTCGCAGGCCTCGGCCACGGCCATGACGATGCCGCGGTCCTGACACCCATGGCCGCCGCTGCTGGGGGCGCCGTATCCCGGCGAACCTGCAGGCGAGGCACTGCAGACCCTGTGCACAGCCCCCCGTGTGCTGCAACCGCTAAAAAAAGCTTCGAACTCTAGATGAAAAGCTTCAACCGGATATAAAAAAAGCTGCAAGCATTCAGTGCCATAGAGAAAAGCTACAACCGTCTACAGCAATGCTACAACCTTCGATGAAAAAAGCTTCAACCGAACGATAGAGGAAGATTTCACCCAGGCGTTGCTCAAAACGAAAAAAGTTTCAACAAGCTTCTACTGTAAGGGGAAAAAGCTTCAACCAGCAGCGAAGAAAGCTACCACCGGCGGTAATTTTTGCTACAACCACCGGCGGTCGTCGCCGGCCACACTTTCGTCGTCTCCTTGGTTGTAGCAAAAATGGCCATTGGTTTGTAGCATTTTCGTCGTGCCGTTTGCAACAAAATCGTGTATAAAAAGCTTCAACGGTGAAAAAATATCTTCGAGCGGCGGGGAAAAAGCTTCAACCGATGTGTGAAAATGCTTCAACCGGTTTGTGAAAAGCTTCAACCTTGGAAAAAGCTTCAACGGCCATGGAAAAAAAGCTTCAACCTGGCATGGCAGTCGACGGCATGGGCGGTGTTGTATTGCCAGCGAGCTACTGCCATCGCCACGCGAAGCTGCAACTAGAGGGTGCAGCTGTTGCATGGGTGGAGCTGGGGGACGAGGGCGTCGACCGGTGACGAGGACGGCCAGCGAGGGCGGCGACCGCGACGAGGACGGCGACCGGCGACGAGGGCGCCGCGGTGGTGCTTCAAGCTCGGTCGTTTCTCTCGCGGGGGTGTGGCGGGGCGTCGGCGGCGCTCGAGGGCATTCCAAATTTCATCGTGGGGAAGGGGGAGGGGGGCGACTGCGAGGAGGACGAAGCGGGGAACAGATCTGAATGGTGTTTACCGCTGGATCGGGCGGCCAGGGCTGGACCGGCCCAACCGTTCGGCCGGTGCGCCGGCGCCTAGCGTCGCCCAATCCCTTTCTCTCTCTCAGAGCGCTCTTTCTCTCTCTCCGTGTTTCACGGTCAAAATCTTCACGTGAAGCTGGATCGGAAAAAATCATTAGAGACAGAAGGTATGCAACATGCATCTACACACACATCTTGTAAATTGATTGGTAATTGTTCCTAATTTCCATTCTTATACAGGGGTCACGGGCAACGTTGATGGCTGATGGGATTAGGAGCATGGATGTATGTTCCAATCGTATTCATCCAGAGGACCCAATCTTTAATATTCCTCCTAGTCGATTTCTAATATAAACAGATTTTTTATGATCGTGGATTAGGACCATGTTCCAAGGCGTTCATCTAGCCGATACATCAACCATGCATCTATGAAAACACATCCGTCGTGCAAGACTGCGATGCGCAACGACCACCAATATAAGATTGTTATGGTGCGGCGACGGTGACAACGATTTACGGCTGCACACGCGGACGAGCGACTACTCTATGAGGTAGAGACGACTACATACTACTGCACATCTCGGATGGCTGATCGGCGAGGCGAGCGGCGGCTGCGCCGCAATACTGTTTATGGCCGACATGTGACTGCTCCAGCACGGCGGCGGCGGCGATGGCGACGGCGATGTACATATACTCACAGTATATACTCCATCGTGAGAGATGGCGATGTATGAGAAGGAAGAACATGCGTATGTGCATTGATGGAAACAACATGTGTATATGGTGTTTCAATAATATACGTCTAAACGCTGAGGAGTCCATGAAGCCATGAATGTATTTGTACTAGTGGTTGGGGCGCACCCTTGGTGCGTCGCCTGAAAGGAAGCTGGGGCGGTGCCAGGTGGGGTGCGCCCCTTTCACTTTCTTGTCTATACCAAGTATTGTTAATGGATCAGATTAAGCAGAGGAATGTGTTAGCACTAATCTTGTCATGATGTACCAGCATGCATGTTTAGTTTTGAGTTTGCATGTAGTTTAGATGATCTAGGGCAGTGTATGTAGGCCAATGATACTTCAGCTACGCGCGTGAAGAAAGCGAGATGTCGGGCTGCCGTGCGATGCGGTGAGCACGGCAAGATGCCGATGATGTCGTGCGATACGGCGAGGCTGTGAGAAGCAGCGAGACGCGACGAAGCTGGAGGATGATGGGCTGCTCATTCAGGTTGAGCCGAGTGATTTGGCCAAGCCGTAGTTAGTTAGAGTGTGCTGATTGGTTGTAGCTAGCTAGCTTCGTGCATGAAGTAGTAGGCCACGTTGAGACGTGGAGCTAGTTTTAGATATGGCCGAGTCGTGTGGCCGTTGGAGTGATTTCAGGAGTAGGATAAGGCTGTTAGTGCATGCATAGATTAGTGGGATTAGTTGCCGAGAGAGGTGGCTGGCCAGTGCGTGTATGGTCCTTGTATATATATGTTTCAGTGGAGTAATCAAGAAAAGAAGCCGTGAGGGCCAGCAGAAAATATGTAGCTTGTGTGTTCGCCAAGGAGAAGAGCCTATGGCAAAGCTTTCGTGCTCCTCCTTGGTCCATGCGTGTGTGTGTGTGTGTGTTCATGAGAAAGTTCTTGAGAGAAAACACAAGAGAATTGTGTGAGAGGGAGAAGAGAGTTGTGAGAGGCAACTCGAGGTAGAAGAAGGAGCGGCGCTGCGAGGAGGCGGCGCCAACAGAATGCTCACTTATCTGCATTTGTCTAAGACTAAGCAGAGGAATATGGAAGTAGCTGTAAAGTTGCTGAGTGAAACAATAAGACTAAAATGGACTGGGCAGTGCCAGGTAGGGGAACGACAACTTCATTTTCTTTTTGGATCTGGATAGCACATTCATGCAATTCTTGATAGACTTATTGTATTGATGCATCACGTGGGGAACAAACTAAAATGCCATCACAGGCGTACATTCAGGTGAGTCGTTGCAGATGGCAACAATCCTCCAGGACAAGTCGTCGACGAAGGCGGCGGATATGTTGAGCTTGGTCCGGAGGACCATGATGGAAGCCCTGGTCCTCTCGATGGTGAACGGCTCTACACAGTTAGCATCCTGGGTCCTCAGCTGCACACACTAGCTTCTTCTCGTATGACAACAGCCGGACACGCTCCTCTGCCTGCAAATGCATTCCACTTCATAACTTGGCTTGAATTAAGTGCACACATTACCCAAGAGACAACCATTTGATAAGCAAATCCATTTGGAAAAATATAAACTGAGACGATAAAGCTCTAATATCAAGTCAATGATTATTAACAAAAATAAATACTATGGTGCCTTTAGGTGTATTTGACAACAAATAATAAGAAATATAATATTAAGTAGAACTACTAATCGTAGAACTGTCATTGCCATATAGAAAGGATCGGGTGTATTTCCATTAAGAATTCACTTTTATTTCATTTGTCAAGAAGTCGAACTGAAGAGGAGAATACCTCTTATATTACATATTTCTTCACCAAAGCGTTTTAACATGCAATGCAAGCAAGAGGTAGTTGATCTCCATACACCAAAAGTTCAACAAATCAATTTGCAAACAAAAAAGCTGAGATAAATTTCCAAATAACATGGTATAGCCTTTTCTTAATTAACGCAATAATTTTAAAAAAGGGATAAACTCATGAACAGCAGCAGAAGAGGGAAAGCCTAAAATGTTTCTCCAAACTAATGGCCCAAAGTTCTGAAGTAACATCTAAAATTCTTGTTGGACAACTGAACTGTCATATCTTTCAACCACAAAAAGAAAAATGACAGTACATACTATATCTTGGCTACAGTATGCTACCAAAAATGGCTAGGACCATACATAATTACCAATATTAAAATCTTGGAGTGATCAGTCTGATGATATTTGTTGCACAACACAGAACTGATTTTAATCTCATTGCTTGAGGAAAAAATTGATGGTATATATGAAATATCAAAATTACATAGCTGATTTATCTGGACATCAATATGTACAGAAGTTGTCATATATAAAAGATTTAGAATAAAAATAATAGCTATTCATCTCAAAACTTAATCGGCAAACACAAACAAGGTAATGCTAGCTAGTAGTCTAGTACCTTTGAAATGAAGGGAGGGGTATTCAAGATGGGATGGGATTCATCATCAAACGGACCTATAAATGCATCATGGATGACCAACCTCGCTTTTCTTGTTTAATGAAACGAAAGTTCGGATTCTGAAACTGCATAGGCACTTGTTAAGTTCAGTGCAAGACAAAAGCTACAATCCATTCAGCAAAAGCCCTAATGTTTCTATTCCCAAACCTGGTTAAAAGGATCAATCATTTGTGGCAGGGAGGGTAGATGTCTCTCTGACAAATCATAATAGGCCTGTGGCCCTCCTGAAAGACAATGGAACAAATATTAACATGTTTTCTGCGAGGGCATTCATAGGTAAGATAAGTTAATTGTAGAACATGGCATATGTACACTTTTTAACACTTTAGCATAGCTCTACAAATGGGGTTCAGAGAACAGAAACGTCATTTGATTCCATCCCAAATCAGGACCATGTTAGGAGATAGTAGGCTGTATAGGTTCTACAATCTTTTACAAAGGGCCACGCCTAAACAAGTGTGGCAATAAAACAAAATCAATAGGGATTAAAATATTTATTTTAAGAAATAGATTATCAATGAAAAACATGCGTCACCAAATATTATATTCCCTCCGATCCGTATTAATTGACGGTGGTTTAGTACAAAGTTGCACTAACTTTGTACCAATGCAGCGTCAATTGACCGGAGGGAGTACTTAATTTTTAATAATTGCTCATCACCCTTGGTTCAGAAAACGTATTTTAGCGCACAAAAGAGAAATAACTGTAGGAAATACGTAACTTTGTAGATATGTCTACCCTTCTCTCAGCAGCTCTGTACCTATTAAGTATTTATCTGTAAGAAAATGACACATCGAGAAATTTCGAGTAACCAGATGAACTTGTAAGTACCGCATATGAAGTCCATAAGACGTAATATCCATTCTCATAGATGTAGTACTGACCATATATGTTGCTGTAGTACGAGGCAACTACAGGGTCATGGTAAAACCCAGTACTGAAAATGAAAATCCACTCCACTAATCCCCTTCTCTGTCTCTGCCTTTAGCATAATTGCTAGCTCTGAATCTGTAAACCATGACAGAGAAGTGTGAAGCACAGTGACAATAGAATTAGCTTACCCTTCATACTGTTGTAGAGCAAAATAATTATTCCAAAGGCAAGTGCACCATCAGCATGTGCTTCTGCAAAAATTATCATTGAAGCAATCATATCAGAAATTCATTTAACTGATATGTAGTGTGTAGAGCAAGAATAAGGTAAAAAGGCTTATCCGTGTTAAACAAACCCTCCTGCATGAGAAATATAGGACTATTACTATATTAAATATCAGTAGAGACTACAATGAGATAACAATCCAAGTAGTACAATAAGAACTATTGCATCTTGAGGTAGAGATTAGGACAAGGGAAACAAAAGCAATGCTCACCATTGATTAATCCTCGGAGATTGAAACAAGGGTGGGGAATCTTAAGCTTCACAATTTTGTGCCTCCAATGGTTGAGGCCTTCATTGACCAATCTATAGCAGCACATGTAGAATGTTAATGGAAAAACATTCAGCCTTCAGCTTTCCATTTTGAAAAATTCTTCAATAACATGAATGCCCACATGAATCTTCTAGTAAAATCAGAATATGTTCAGTATTTCTGGTAAAAAAGTATCGCAGACCATAATTGTCTGCCTTTCACAATCATAATCTAAAACATGCCTGCAGTCTGCACGTCATCAGTATGGGACAGCGGCTTCCGCGCCCGCAACTGCAACTGTGGTGAGCATTGTTGTCGAGAGGATTAGAGCGCTCTCGGGTGGGGATGGATGTGATAATAACCCTTCTTCGGCAGAGATGGAGGCCTACGGTGTTAGCTCCGCCAAGATGCGGCCCGGTGGCGAGGTCGGGTGTGGGCAGTGGGCGCGCTCCTAGCAAACCCAGACAGGGGTGGGGGAATGGGGCCGCACCTTCACAAATTGACCTGGAAATCAATCTTAGTTGCACACACAAAAATTTCTACTTGGTGGAAGATCATGTATGGTGACTATTGTTCTATTTACGAAATAAAATTTTCTTAAGGGAGAAAAACATCTTTCTTCAAACAAAAAACAAAAAAATATAATATGCTAAACACTGCAACAAAATATTACCTCACATCAAATAAAACAACAAACAAGACACCAGAATTGATTTTGCAGAGGGTCTTTTTGTTGGGACTGTTTGATAGTGAAAAGGCACTATCCGTGTGTCCACATTTCTATTGAACCACGCATCAAATATATTCAGTTCTAAAAACGACAATAGAAGGCTCTCTTGTGAAATCTAGTAGGGGAATGTTTAGTCAAGCTTGTCAAGGTGTAGACATTCAGGTACCACTTGAAACCCAACTCAGTTTCTTATCCCCATGGACACCACGCCTTAAGGGCACATATATTTTAGGCAGCGGGGCAGCCGATCACTCCAACACATCAATTCAGAAGAATAAAACTCACTGGTAGTGGGTTGGACGCGACCCTGCATAGCGTACCCCAAATTGGACAGAGCAAGATCGCAAGAACAAGTAGATTCAGAGTGGATTGATAGAGCTTACCAGGCAGTCCACACGCCGGCTTGAGCAAGCAGCTGCTGTGGCCCAACGCAAGCAGTCCACACCGGCCGGGGCACACGGGCACTGATGGGCGTGCCGCTCGCCGCCGTCGTCGAAGAGGACAACAACACAACTCACCTGCCGAGGCACTGGTCGCAGCATGGTGAGGAAACCGGCACCAGTCATCTCATCCAGATCGCTCCGCTGCGTAGGTCGCACCGGCCCATATCGGGCACCACCGCCCACTAGTTCTCCAGATCACGCCCGGCCTCCGCGCTGGCTTCGCTCTGCTCTGCCCGTGACAGCTGCCGTATCCGCTCTCGTGACGTGCCGATCTCGTCCGCCGCTGCTCATCCACTGCCAGTTGAGCGCCAACGAGGAGGAAGGGACGGAGCGCATGCAGGGGAGGAGACCGAGCGGCGGAGATCGAATGGCAGAGGCGAGGAGGAAGGACCGGGTGGCGGCGGCAGGAGATTAGGAAGGAGAGGAGGGTCGCGAGGAGAGCCTGAATAGGTCATGGTTTTTTTTCCATCACTACGCCCAACCGCTGCACACGAAGTGGCACTCGCGAGCGCTCGGGTGTGCACAACGCCTCGCCCACGCCCCGTGCGCCCAAAGCCACGAGAGTGCACACATTGCGCGACTGTTATTGTGTTTGATTTAGCGTATCCATCAATGTGACATACTGATATGTACATACTCCATATTTCCTTTTCTAAAAGAAATATACTCCATATTTTGTACTATGAGATATACGACATACTATCCTCTTTTATGATACTCCATACTGTTATTTTATTTTTGCGGGGGTACTCCATACTATATTTTTTTCTATGAAGTACATACCACGTACTTCATACTCCATACTACATTTTTTTAGGGTTACTCCATACTATATTATTGGCTCTTCGGCATACTCCATACTTTTTTGCACACTCATTTACTATGAAGTACATGCATCCTGATACTTCATAATCCATACTCCATACTCCAGAACTTCATACTCCATCTAAATAGCAAGTATATATTTTAGGATTAAATTTTTGAGTATACATTATGGACAATCAGAACACTGGAAAAATATTGTATATATACTTTTAAGTTTTGGAGCGCATATAGAACTATGATCTCTTTGGATTTAAGGAGCACGCATATAATAAGCATTTTTTACATCATGTGTACGTACTTTGTATGGGCAGTGTTTTAAAATCAATGTCTCCTAGTGGATAGCTACTCGCACTTATCCATTCGGTGAGGTCCGCTGCATGCAGTCCTGAAATTAGCAGGTTGTTGCTAATACGTTGGCTGGTAAAACATTTTAACCAAATGATTAAATTAGGCTTGAACACTAACGGGTTTTTTGGCACCCACCAACCCAATTGGTGCTACCGCTTGAGGGACACGTGGAGGCTATATATATATACTCCCACCCTTTAACGGGTCCTTTGAGTGGATATACCCAATATCTAACCAACCAACCAATCAATAGAAAAGAAATTGAGCTACTTTTCTGTTGTGGTGCGCATGGGTAGGTCTCTGATCCTAGAATTAAGGGACCGTACTTGTGGATCTTAACTTCGAAACCGGTTGACCACACGCCTGGCATGTATGAGTATATAGGTTTAAAATATGAGTATATAGGTGAAGTGAAGTAGTGCATGCACGTTCCCATCAAAAAAAGGAGTGCACGTTCCCATCAAAAAAAGCAGTGCATGCACATGAGGTCTATGCTAGCTAATTTTTTAGTCCCCATGTATTAATATTAGTCTGCCATATATACTTTTAATGGAGTATACAAAACATTTTCCTGATAGAGTATGCATCAAAAAATTTATGGAGCACATACCACAGTTTTGTTTGGAATGAAGCATACATCACATTTTTTTCATGGACTATAAACCATTTTCTCGTGTGTCAATATGTACCACCTTTTCCAAATGTAGTATACTAAATTTTGGTGGAGTATGTACCATATTTTATAGATGGGTATATATATATAACACATTTATTGAAGTCAAGTGTATGTCAGATTGTTTTTCACAATATAGTACTCCCTCCGTCCCAAAATTCTTGTCTTAGATTTATCTAGATACGAATGTATCTAACACTAAAATGTGAATAGATACATCCGTATGTAGACGAATCCAACACAAGAATTTTGGGACGGAGGGAGTATATACCACTTTCTAGTGACGGAGTATATGCCACTTTTTTTAGGATTGAGTATATACCACATTTTTTTTGCCATGTAGGATATACCATATTTTCTTGCGATGGAAGAAGTACTCCCTCCGGTCCTTTTTACTCTGCATATTAGGTTTGTCTGAAGTCATTCTCATCCAACTTTGACCAAGTTTATATAAAAAATTATTGACATTTACATAACAACACCAATATCATTAGATTCATCTCGGAATATATTTTCATATTATATTTATTAGATATTATAGATGCTAATAATTTCTAATATAAATTTGGTCAAACTTAGCTAAGTTTGACTTTCGGCAAATCCAATGTGCAGAGTAAAAAGGGTCGGAGGGAGTATATACTACAATGTCTATACTAGATCAACGGTATATTCCACTTGCCACTTGGTTTACAAAGGAGTATGTACTACAAATAGCTATCAGACTGGTGTACTATAATTAATGGAAAGAGTATACTACAAGAATTAGTAGCATAATTATTTAAATACAAAAAAGTAGAGCTGTTTCGAATATTTATATTGGACCACAACAGAAAATACAAACGTATATGTACATCACATCGGAGAGCACGCTTGTCCTTGCATGCTTGCTGCGTATGCATTGCATACACATGCTGGATCAGACGATGCCATCTGATCATGTATACACACGAATATAAATTTGTAGTAGGATGCAAGTATAATTTAATCATACATCATAGAAATTAGTCCATGAACGGACAACATGTATAGTAGCTATCATGCATGGATCTACTGATTTGCCTTGCAATTAACAAGAGTAGCAGGATGCTAATATTACATCTGCCAACATAAAGCCCGATGTATCGCCGGCCGATCAGTGGAGGAAAGGCTTCTGGTTGCATGTCATGCTAGGTCATCGTGTCGCCGCCACACGTATCTTCTCTCTGTCATCGAGCCGAGCCGTTGAGCGCCGCCGCTGACCGGATCTATGTTCACCATGAAGCCCCTGGACTGCCCTGATTTCACTATTTTTTTAGAACATAGACGTCATAGACGTCCGGCTTTAAATTAATAAAGCCCTCAACATAGGCAACGTACAGGAATGAACAACCAAACAAACGGAGGTCACTATGTTCAAAGGCATGCCATAAAGGACACGACGGCGAGATAAAGTGCAGTACATGGCCTAACCAGCCAAACTAACGAGCACGCAGGCTCGGGGGGATCTAACACCAAAAGGACTGCCCATCCCTATGAGGCAGCAGACGAAGGAGACGGAGCTCGGGACGCGGAGTAGACGGAGCGAAGTCGATCGATAGCTTGTCGGTGGAGATCAGAGTCCTGTTGCCGTCCCAGCGGAGCCCACTGCTGCAAGAATAAGATGCATTTGAATATAACATCAGCGGGGTGAGAGGGAAACACTCCCTCAATAGTAAGCTTGTTACGAATGTTTCATGAGGCCCATAACATGGCCGCGGCACACGTCCACATGATCCGACGCAGAGAGCCCTGGATCGAGGACAAGAGAGACACGAGCTCAGAGCGTGAGCGTGGATCCCAATCCACCCCAGCGGCCTCACGGACCGCACTCCAAGCAAAGCGCGCCAAAGGACACCGGAAAAACGCGTGGTCAGCTCTTCCGCGTCAGCACACAAAGCACAAGGGCCAGAAGCGGGGCCATTGCGCTTAGCTATATTGATAGAGGTAGGAAGGCGATCTTGGCATAGTTGCCATAGGAAGACCTTAATCTTTAGCGGGATTCGCGCCTTCCAAAGCCCCGTGGCTGCCATAGGAGCATGTCCGCGACATAACTCGCAATACAGGGACTTGACAGTGAACTTGCCAGAGCCCGAAAGTCTCCAAGAGACCACGTCTGCGGAGTCCGACAGACGGACATTTGCTAACAGGGCCCGAAGGCGGTCCCAATCTGCCAGCTCCGGGCCCACAAGCTCTCTTCTAAAGTGTATAGGGGGCGGAGTGGCACTAAGGGCCGAAGCAACCGGTTGGTTGGGCTCAACCGCAATGGAATAGAGATGGGTGAACTCCGACCAAAGAGGCTGCTGGCCTATCCAAACGTCGTGCCAAAAACGCGTGGAGCGACCGTTATTAACCGTGAACCTCGCACCCCTGGCGAAGTATGGTTTGAGCGCTTGGATGGAGGTCCAAAATGGGGACCCCTGCGGAGTTGCCTCAAAGAAATTCCCTTGTGGGAAATACTTGGCACGAAGGAGGTCAATCCAGAGGCCGGTCCCTCCCTGGGACAACTTCCAGATCCACTTACACATAAGCGCTATGTTCATCAGCTTAGAGTTGATGATCCCGAGGCCCCTTGGGCTTTTGGTCTACAAACGGCTTGCCACTTAACCATGTGGTACTTCCGTTTAGGGTCCACTCCTTCCCAAAAGAAACATGCTCGCGGTGTGTCCATTTTCGTGTGGACCCCATCAGCCAACAAGAACATACCCATGGCAAACATTGGTAGGGATGAGAGGCTGGAGTTGGTAAGGATTAGTCTTGCCCCTGAAGACATAAATCGGCCTCTCCACGGACATACCCGGTCCGCCACCTTAGTGGTGAGAGGCTCCCAATCGGCAATCGAGCATTTCTTCTTTGCGATTGGGAGGCCGAGGTAGGTAAACAGAAACTTCCCAAGTTTGCAATTAAGCAAGTTGGCAACCCGTTCACTTTCGGCCGCGTCCATCCCTATGGACACCACTTCACACTTTTGGAAGTTAATTTTTAGCCCGGACATGAGTTCAAAACACAGCAAGATGGCCTTAACCGTTGTGATACTGTGAGCGTCCGGTTCAAAAAGGAGAAGGGTGTCATCCGCATACTGCAAGTGTGACACGGCTCTTGGGATCAGGTTACCGACCACTCCCCTAATGTGGCCAGCTGCGCGAGCTTTGTCTAGCATGGCGCCCAGGGCGTCCGCCACAGAGTTGAAAAACAATGGTGAGGCTGGGTCCCCTTGACGCAGCCCACACTTGTTGCGGAAGAAGTTCCCTACTTCTCCATTCACCGCTATCGCCGTTTGGCCTCCCGAGACCAATTGCATCGTACGGTGAACCCAAATCGACGAAAATCCTCGATCCAAAAGGATTTGATGGAGGAACTCCCAGTTCACTCGATCGTACGCCTTCTCAAAATCTAATTTTAAAAGAATCGCCGGCTGGAGAGTGCGTTTGAGAGAGTGAACGATTTCTTGGAGGGCCAGCGGCCCCTCCAAAATGTTACGACCACGGATAAAAGACGACTGATTCCTACTAATAATACAATGAGCTACCGGAGATAAGCGCATCGAACAAGCTTTAGAATAAATCTTAAACGGGACATTGATCAGTGCTATTGGGCGGAAGAGTCTAATGTTGTCCGCGCCCTGGACTTTGGGGATAAGAGAAAGAACCCCAAAGTTAAGGCGGGAAATATCTACTATACCACGCATAAACCCGTTACAAACGTCGAAAATAAGACCTTTGAGCACTTGCCAAAACCTTTTGAACATCGCCACCGGCCACCCATTCGGTCCCGGGGCGGTGTTAGATTTCATCCCAAGGGCGGCCTGGTCGATCTCCTAGGGAAGGAAGGCGAGGCCCAAGCCTTCGTTCTCCTCATCCGAGACCCGCAACACGGGATCCCAAACATCCGACCGCAGCCGAGCCCGGGCCTCCTCCCTGGAGCCCATCAACTGGATGTAAAAGTCGTAAATATGTCGAACGATATCCTGTTGACGCAATAGGAGCCCCTGCTCAGATTGCAGTCTTAGGATGGCGCATTTACGGCGCCGGCCGTTTGCATAGGCATGGAAATAATGTGTATTCGCGTCCCCCTTGAGCGTCCACTTGATTCCACCGCGCCTACGCCAGTACTCCTCCTCAGCACGAAGGAGGGCCTCTACTTGAGCCTCTACAGCGTAACGCTGGGCCCAGTCTTGCTCCGAGAAGACCCGAGAGTCCGCAGATGCATCCATACGGGCAAGGTCCGCAACCAAACGCGCACGGAGCAGCTTATCCTCACGACCCTGGTTGCCCCCCAGCCTTTTAGAGCCGCACGCATCCCCGCCCCTGCGGCGATCCAGAATTCCATGGGCCCACGTGTGTGCCCGATCCGGGCAACACAAGTCTCCCATTTGGAGAGGAAGATTTGCTCGAAATCCGGGTGCTCAAACCACGCAGTCTTAAAGAAAAACCGGGGGCTTCGTTTTAACCTATCCTCCCCCGAGGAAAGGATCAGAGGGACGTGATCCGACCCGATCCTCGTTTCAGCGTGTAGGGAGCACATGGGAAACAACATTTCCCACTCCGCGGACATGAACACTCGGTCAAGCACAGACCGAACTGGTGTAAGCTGCTTGTTTGTCCAAGTGTAACGTGCGCCCACGCGGGCCACTTCCCTAAGGGCCATTGATGCTATCGCGTTATTAAACATGGACACCCTTGTCCAGTTAATAATCCCGTTGTTCTTGTCCGCTCCCAAACGGATTAAGTTGAAGTCCCCACCGACGATCAGCGGCAAGTTGCACGCACCTAAGGCCGCAACCTTCTCCTGTAGTTCCCCCAAGAACTCCTGAGAGTGTGAGTGGTCAGCCGGGCCGTACACCACGATAACCTCCCACTCGCGAAGGGTTGCGCGATGGCGAACGTATGCCGACACGAAGAAACGGCCGGCATCCCACGCCACCACCTCGCAGCAAACCAGGCTGACACCAAGAAGTAGGCCCCCCGAGTGTCCCACCGCAGGCATCCAGTGCCATACGAAGCGTTCGAGGGGATCGATGGCTAGCAGGTCTCGGTGAGAGAATTCAGTTTTAATGGTTTCCTGCAAGCCAACAACGTCGATATCCTCAACGCGAATGAATTCTTTTAGCTGGGTCCGCCTCCCAACGTGGCCAAAGCCTCGGATGTTCCAGAAAATGAAACGCATTAGATTATGCGATTGCGGAGGCGGATACCGCGAACGGTAACCGCTTTGGCCACTCGCCGTGTCCTGACAGGACCACGGGCTGAGGGGGACAGCGCAGCCCCTGTTGCTGTGTCTCCCCGATCGGGCCGCACAACAGGCATCAGAGAAGCCCCTGCTTCTTCTGCTACCGGCGCAACGCGGGCCGCCGCTGCCTAGGCCAGCGCGGCCTGCGCAATTTCTTTAGCCCGGATGAGAGATAGGAGCTCTCGCTCCTCCCCCTCATCAGACAGATCTACCCCACTATCCGCTAAAATACCCCCGAGCCGCTCCTCTGAATAATCATCAAAAATCGTAAAGCGGGGTAGGGGGTTACCTTTGATCTCCATGTTCTTCTGAGCCACCAATAGCTGAGCGCACTGAAGAGCAGGGAGGTTGCCCTTGGCGCCCTTCGAGCGAGAGCTCGCCCGCTCTTGTGCCACCGGGGTCGTCACCACCGCCTTGGAGCATTTGGCCGTGGAGATGGGCGCCGCCTTGGTCACCTCCGCCCGCAGCGCGACCGAAGGGGGAGGGGGAGCCGACAGCGAAGGCCCACCGACCGGACCCCCAGGGGAGGCCAGCGCCATCACCACCGGCCGGTGCGAGACAGGCGTGCCCGCACGGACCGATGGTGGGCTCACTGGCGTCACGAGAGGAGTCTTGCGGCTTGCCGGCTTCTTGTGGAGCCGCACCCCGCCGCTACCAGGACTGCGCGCAGACATGGGGGAATGCGGCGCGACAGCGCAGCCCACCCACATCCGCAGCCACCAGGGAGATGAGCATGGAGCGGCCCTCCGAATCGCACAAAGACGATATGCCCTTGTCGAGGTCGAGGCCGAGGGACAAGTTGGAGCCATATTGATTGAATCCCGTCTCGTTGCTGCCCACGGCCACTTGGCGCTCCTCCAGATCCTTTGCGGCCCCCGAAGCCGGGGCCACGCCGTCGGAAGCCTTGTCCTTGAGGCCCAGCTTATCCCAGGTCGTGGTGTCTATGGAGTCGTCCCCCATACTTGTGTCCTTGTCCTTGTCCATGTCATCCGGCCACTTGTCCATGGTTGCCGGGGGGTGGGAGGGGGGCATCACCCTGATTGCCACCCGACTCGGCCTCCAGACGGAAGGTGAAGCCCTCACTGTTGAACCACACTTGGACGTAGCCTTTGAGCTTGGCCGGGGATCGGCACGCAAAACGCATCCGCACTGGACCCAGCCCCGCCAGCGACGCCTTGTCCACCTCCATCGGGCGTCCGGTCATCACAGTCCCTGCCATGAGACGGTCCACGCGACGGTGCTTGGGTGGCACTCCCCAAAGCCTAACCCACACATCCGGCATGATTTCGGCCTTGGGCTCTTCCTGAGTCGCTTCCTTGATTTTCGCCATGATGTCGTTGAGGGATAGATAGAGTTTGCCGCTTCGCGTCGCCATCCGCAGCATGGCATGGTTGGGGAAGACAAGGAGAACGTGTCAGCTCCGACGGCCGACACCTGCCAATCCCATTCCCCTTCGAAGAGGTGAGGGAGCTCTGCCTCCAATATGGGAATCGAAAGCTGGCCAGGCGCCGCCGAGATGAACGCCGCGTCCGCCACCACCGGGGCCCGGATCTCCTCGCCCTCCGTCTCCATGTAGGGGAGGCAGAAAAAGCCCTCGCCGGGGATGGCGTTGCCCATGATTTGCAGCAGCAATGGCCGCCCGCGAGAGGGGCAGTGCGCCGACGCGTGTCCCTCCTCATGGCAGACGACTCACAGGGGCTTGTAGTGACACATGTTCTGGTAGTGGCCCACCCGACCACACTTGAAGCACTCTGGCCCGTCGGACTCCTCCACTGGGATCGGGGCATCAGCCGACCCCTTCGACGCCGACGGCCCGGCCGCCAGCAGCAGTAGCGCCGGGCCAGCCCCCTTCTGCTTCTGCTTCTTGGCAAGTGGATCCCCAGCCCGCTCGCCGCTCGAAGGAAGAAGAGATACTTTCCTCTTGAGCTCTTTCTTCTGCTCGAGCCCACGACACCGATATTCCTCCTTCTTCTTCTTTTTGCGCTCGCGCTCCTCCATCTTCTTCCACTCTTGCTCCGCGAGCCACCAAGGAGGCGGCGGCCCCCACCCGCCTCCTCCGCCTGAGGCGCCGGCACCTTGGAAAGCGCCTTCGCCCTTAGATCTTGCTCGCGTTGACGCTCGGCCGCCGGGATCGGGGGCGACATCGGTGGCTTCTCCACGCGGAGGGATCCCATCCGCACCGCAGTTGCGAACGAGCAAGTGAGTGGGGGGAGGAAGGGAGCGACGCAGACGGCGCGCGAGGTGCCCGAATTGCCGCACCTGCGAGTGGGATGCGGGAAACCCTAGCGACAGATCTAGGGCACCCTTCGGCAGCCACAGCCACCTACTTATAGGCAAAGGCGGCCGCACCTCCACCAGCGCGACGGGCTCGGGCCTAGTCACTTGCGGGCGCAAAGCAACCGGGCCAGGCTGACCAGGCCCACGCACCGAGGAGCGCCCCTGCGTCCCCACTGGCACGGGCGAGGATGGGTCAGCCAATGGGCCCCCCAGCCCACGCATTGGCAGACTGGGCCAGTCCAATAGGCCCAGCAAGGGGGCCGGCCCGGGTGGCGGCGGCACCGAAACCCTAGCCATGGACCGCATCGTCGACCCCTGTCGACTCCGGCAAGCTTGCCGAGCCCGAAAGCGGCACAACCAGCGCCAGCTCCTGGCGCCCCACCTCCGGCAGGGCACACGAGCGGCCCTCAGGGCCCTCATCCACACCCCTCGGCGGTCGCCAGATCCGCGGCGCGAGGCAGCGCCCGCCACGACCACCAGGGGCGAACGCGCGCCGGCGACCGGCCACGAAAGAGCCCCCCAGCTCCTCCGCGCGGGCGACAAAGTCACCCACCGAGCACGTCGACGACGGCCTCGGCTCATCACCATCACTCACCTGACCACTTACCTGAACGGGCTCCTCCTCCTCTTCGTCGTCGGAGTCGCCACCCCCAACGCCCAAAACCGGCTGCCAGAGGGGAACGGGCCAGGGGGCCTCCCGCCGGGCGAGACGCAGCACCGGGCGCGCCCCACCGCCGTGCGCACCGCCGTCCATCCCTCCTCTGGCACCACGGGTAACCCCCCGCCGGCGCCCGCGGAATCGCCTCCCTGGTCGCCCAGTCGCACGAGAGCCGTAGGGACACTCATTCTCGAGGATCTCTTTTCTCCTTAGGAACTATTGTGACATGCAACAATGAGCCGAAATGAATGCATGGAGTTAACATGAATGCTTATAGAAAATAACACAAGAGTGTCTCTTACGTCTCGCCGCCGGAGTCCCGGATGGAGCACGTACTTGGATGGCAAACTCCAATTTTTAGCACTAGCCCAGAGTCCCGGATTTTTGGATGGCAGCCGCTCTCGCCGGAGTCCCGGATGGATTAGCTCGCCGCAGGTTGGGATGGGCCGTGCATCGAAGGCATTGCTGTCGGGTTGGGAGAGTATCACCGGACGGTCGCGTCGCCGTTAGGCCACGTATCTATACTAATTTTTAGGTAGTATGTACCATGTTTTGAGTATGCTCTTTTTTACGTACAAATATGTACGTATTTCACAAATATAACAAAAACTATGGGCTCATATGCAATTTTTTCATGTAACTTGCTTTGAAATATCTTAGATATAGTATATGAACATATTTAAAATAATAAAATAGTATATATAGTACCACATGGTAGTATATGAGATATGTGGGGTAACTACTACCGGGTGGCAGGATGGATTTTCCCTATATATGTGTGTGTGTGTATATATATATATATATATATATATATATATATATATATATATAGAGAGAGAGAGAGAGAGAGAGAGATAGAGATGATATGAATTCCTTCGATGATATAATTTCTTTGATGAAGTGATGATTTGATGATGATGATATATAGATGATATGATGATGATGATGATTTTTTCCGTTGTAATTTTGTTAGCTATTTTTTCTGTAGTGTATATATGAAAACTTGGTCAATTTTTCATGTAGTATATGATGATGATGATGATATGATGATGTATGAAAACATGGCCACCGACGTCGTCCCTGCCTGACCAGTTTTTTTTGTTTATAGAAAACTCCGGTAACTTTGACATGAGGAGGGATGTCGATCAACCCCCTCTCGCCCGACCAACTCTTGGGTCCATCCAAACCGGGACTAAAAAAGCATTGTCGAGGCCACCCCAAACCCTAGAAGAGTTGTCGAGACAAACCAAAATTTACCAAGTTAGATGAGTTAAATGAGCATTCTCGAGGCTAGCCCAAACCCTAGATGCATTGTCGAGGCCACCCAAATTTACCAAGTTAAAAGAGCGTTTTCGAGGCCACTCCAAATCCTAGAAGCGTTGTCGAGGCCACCCAAATTTACCAAGTTAAAAGAGCGTTGTCGAGGCATAGCGATTATTTTTTGCAAAGTGTCATCTCCTAAAAGTATAACCTCGATAACTTCGACATGAGGGGGGACGTCGGACATGCATGAGAGATGCGGTCCGCAACTAATCCATTACTCATAATGCATGCATAGGATTCCTTGTTGTTATTAATTAGCTAGGTCTACGTTTGCCACTAATATATCCATCTCTCATGTTTGTATATTGCCATGGTGTAATATTTGCAGAAACTATGGACGGAGACTTAGAACAAGAAGAGTTGTTAGGGGATATGATCCGCGACGGAGGTGATCCCTTGTCGTTTGTCAACAACATCGATGGTCGGGAAGGAGAGGATGACGGCTCCGATGATCGAACAATGGAGGAGGAAGGGGGTCATGACGGATCCGGTGACCGAATGCCGGAGGAAGGAGATCATGATGATGGCTCTGGTGACCGAAGGAGGAGGGAGCTGTTGCAAAGTCAGGCAAGGTATATATATTAATTAAGCCTGTGCTGACTTGATGCATTAATTGTTTTGGTATGTACATATATTAACGCTTCTTTCTTCTTTTATAGGCCTCCGGATCGAGCCAAACTTTCGTAAGGAGACGAGGCCCGACGAAGAGGTTGTGCCAGGATGAAAGGTTCATGATCACTGAAGTCGCGGACGATGGCCAACCGGTTGCTCCCAAGCGGACCATGGGCTCATTTGTACATCAGTGTGGAGCTGTTGTTAGGGAGAGCATCCCGATCAGCGTCCAGCAATGGAATAAGAGTAAGGACGACCCTGAAGTTTATTATGTCTAGGATAGCCTGAAAGGTGATCTTTGGACCTCGCTCATGAAAATTTTCAGCCTGCCGCTAGAGGAGAATCCAAATAACCCAGTTATAGAGCCAAAGGTCAAGGCATTTTCTCTTAAGAAGATGGCAGATCTATTCATAAACTGGAAGAAAGAGTTGAACACAAAGTTTGTTGACAAAGGGAAGACTCTAGAATTCACCGGCCAATATGAGAACATAAGAGATCACTGGCCCGCATTTATGGTCTACAAGAAATCGGAGAAGGGTATGAAAAGGTCACTGACAAACAAGAATAATGCTACAAAGAAGAAGTATCACCCTCACACGGGATCAGGTGGCTACTACAAAGCCCAGCCATTGTGGGAAAAAGTTGAGCAAGACCTGCTTGCTAAAGGGGTCCAACCAGCGACATTGAACTGGCCAGATCGTTCAAGGACTTGGTTCTTCGGGGTTGGGGGAACTTTGGAACCAGAAACAGGGGAATGTCGTTGGACGGACGAGCAACTTGCAATACCCATCAAGAAGCTTCGGAAATATATCAAGGCAGCGCAGGAACGGTCGTTCATCCCGACAGAGAGAAGGACAAGCTGACAGAGGCTCTCGGGAATCCTGAGCACCCTGGACGAACACGAGGCACACCAGGCTTCATTACGTGGGTGCATTGGTTTCCTGACAGCGGTGGTTACAGAAGCCGAGAGAGAAAGAGGAAAGTGGGAGGGAGTGAAATGGTGAAGCTCAATGGAAGAATAGCAAAGGTAGAGGAACTTGAGAGCCAGCGAGCTACTGGCCAACCATCCCAGCAGCACGAAGATCCTTGCTTCGAGGCTGCCCCAGAAGCTACCCCGCCATCTCAGCAGAGAACCAGCGTGGCCTCCACGGAACTCATTCAGCCTGATTTCATGGCTCCTCACTACCCCGTGGATAATATGACGGAGGCTGAAACTTGCGAGCTAATGACAAAATGCCAGAACCTGTCTTTGAAGGCGGCGGTCGGCTCTGTTATACCTCCTCAAACTGAGGGAACTTTTCATTACCGTCTGATTCCACATGGCTATGCTGTTGTGACAGTGGATTGAATAATGGAGGGATTTGAGGCGCTGAAGCTTGACTTCCCTATAGGTGAAGGCGCCATTCATCTGGGAGCTGCCTTAAGGAATACCTGTCTATGGAGGAAGGAGTGCATCAAGCTTCCAAACTGGACGCCTCCTCTTCCAACTCCTCCGGTGAGTCACGGCACTTCGTCTCCTCCTCCTCCACCCCCTCCTCCTCCGGCAAGTGATCAGGGCACTCCGCCTCGTCCTCCACCTCCTCCGGCGTGTGAGGGCACTTTGCCTCCACCTCCACCTCCTCCGGCGCGTCGGAGCACTCCGCCTCCTCCTCCACCTCCTCCCACGTGTCAACGCACTCCGCTGTGTCAGCAACGACGGAAGAGAGACGCCGTCGCTCCAGCGGCTAGCAGTACAAGCAGAGGCGGGAAGCCATTCAAATACGGTCCATGTTTCAAGGCTCCGGAAAAGTTACCATATGAGAGGGCTGACAAGGAAACCGATGACATCGTGGCAGCCGAAGTGGAGGCCCATTTTGAACGGAAACCTCCACCTCCGGAGGAAACAGTAGATCCGGTGAAAGCGAAGCACACTGTGGATGGCCTAAAGCGACCACCACCGCCTCCGCCAGATTCCAACTATGTCCGCAGTATGAAAAAGACATATGAAGTTGTGCGGCGGTCGGGAAGTACTTCTAGTGATTCAAGATTAGCACAACAAAGCGAAGCAGTCGTGCCCCCCCCCCCGCTCAAGGTGTCTAGCGATATCATCGCTAATCATCTGGGGCTATTTCCCGGTACCAATCCTGGTGATTTCCTGATCGATGACGTAGAGTTTGAAACTTTAGAGGCAATAGAGATCTTCAGATACGAGTATGGGAAGCCTCTTGTCAAACCTGATCATCCTCCTCTAACAACGATGATGCGAGGATTGCATGAATGGTACATGGATACCTGCAGGAAGTCTGGGAAGGATAGTACGATGGTGAGAATTAAAGATGAGTATGACCTCATTAGAGTTGAGTTGCTGCCTGTTGAATTTGTGGAGTTATTTCAGTTATTCAATCAAGACGCCCTTGACAAACAACTCATGACTTGCTACTGCATGTAAGTATTACTTCTGTAATTAAGTCTCTATAGCTCAGCTCTTTCATTGCATGTATATATAATTATCCTCACTATATTATGCAGATTGAAGATTATCGAATACAAAAAAGGACAAATCTATGACATTGGGTTCATTAACCCAAGTACCATAAATGAATGGTTGGTTAAAAAGAGAGTCAAAGATACTGAGGACAACTTGCTACTCGACATCAAAACAAAGCTAAAATACTCTTTCCTTACAACTTCAAGTGAGTATCACTATCTTGTGCATATTCAGTTTCGCTTACTCGAGGTTATAGTAATGTAATTCATGAGTTATGCGTGCGCAGCTTCCACATTATTCTGCTAGAGATTAAGCTTGACGGGGGAATAGTAACTGTCTTAGACTCGAGACGTAAAGATCCTCCGGATTATGCGAACATGACTGCAATGCTCATCGCACCATATCGACAACTTTCGTTTATTTGCTGATATCAAGTAATCATTTCCTTTGCCTGGCAGGGTTTGGAAAAAGTTCACTGGAATGGTTCCGGGTATGCGGAGGGAGCTGCGATTTACATACCCCAAAGTTAGTAGTACTAGCTAGTTCCGTGCATCTCTCATTGATTCTAGTTTCATCAATACCATTTATCATGCTTGATTATCAGTTTGACTGAACTCTATTTCTCGCAAAGTGCTTGTGGCAGGAAGACATGAATAATTTATGTGGATACTACGTTTGCGAGTTCTTCTATAACTCGACATCTCAGTGGGGCTACTCTGATGAACAATATGAAGTACGCAAAAAATATTCACAATTTTATTTTGTTACCATCAATTATGTTGAGTTTCATTCATATATATGTATTGACCCCCTTCTTTAAATTAGTTGTGGCAGATGCGGGATGAACTCCTACCACATTATCGCATACTTGCAATTCTAGAGGAATTGGCGGGATTCTTTCTTGACCACGTCATACATAAAGACGGAGAATGCCATGTGGAAGTTGACATGAATTTAGATGTTAGGGATTGTAAGATATGTTATATTGTATATGTGTAGTAGCGTCGGATAGATATACGAAAACTTGTTGTTCAACCAATCTCGGAGAAAGAGAGGTCACTTCTCTCTGTACGTATATGTTCATGATGATCTTGTGTAATTAAGGGTTCCTTCATTTGCTTACTAGCTAGCGTGTCGAGCTCTCCCTCTATGTATAGTCGCTAGCATCGACCAAGCACGGAGAAAGAGACGTCACTTCTCTCTATTATCTAGCTAACACAATATGATCAAACCCCCAAATTAACCCTCCAAATGCCCTAAACCCCCCTTTAAAAAAACAAAAACCCCAGCGCCTGCGAGCTGCTGACGCGTGGCTGTCTTTTGGTCCCAGTTGGTGTTACCAACTGGGACTAAAGGTCCTCCTGCTTGGGCGCCCCGCAACGGCCACGTGAAGCCCCTTCTGTGCGGTTCGTAAGTGAACCAGGACTAAAGGTTCTAGGCTTTAGTCCCGACCCTTTTGTCCTAATTCCAGAACCGGGTCAAAAGGCCCTCTGGAACTGGGACTAGTTCCCTGTTTTCTACTAGTGTGATCTAGGTAAAGAACAGTTAAACCGGGCAGTTCCCTCGCAAAACAAAAACTTACTTGAAAGATAGGGTTATATCGACCAATGAGCCTAGGCATAATTTCAATGCATACGTGGTATCCCTCGGTGTCATGCCATAGCAATAAACGGGCCGGAGTTGCGGCCTGTGAAAGCTTGTGCAATCTACCTTAGTTTGTTGCATTAATCTAATCTAGTTAGCTAGGAGAAATGTAGTATAATCCATCAGGCTGCACAGAAGAGCCAATGAGAAATGTTGCTTCAGAATCTGGTCCGATACAAACCAAATCCTGTTCTCTTCATTATTTATATACAAATTAAATAGGCATGTAGACAGCGTAGCACAAAGACAGTAGGCATGTAGCCTCTTTAGCAAGCAGCAACTTGGCACTATTGTATGTGGATTGGGAGTCAAAGGCATAGTTGAGACGCATGGCAAACTTGACAGTGATGTGTATCCTTGGCTGACTAGCAATAGTGCTGCCTGCAGGTTCCCGTCTGAACCTAAGAAAAAAAAGAGGAAGGTTCTTGTCAATGAGACACTCTGGATTCTTTTCCTCTAGCTTGTGTTGTCACTCTGAGCAGTAACAAGCAGGACACTGAAATAGAGATGGAGAGGCTTGCGTTGTGATCCAATCAAACACATGGATGATGGTGATTGGTTTATTTAACAGCTAGCTAAGTTGTTAGGTCGGTCGTCCGCGTCCCCCCGCGTCGTCCGCTCTCGGGCGACCCGGGGGCGAAACCCTAGGCGCCGCCGGTCCCCCGCCTCCCCTTCTCCTCCCTCCCCGCCGCCGCCGGCAGCCGTCGTCGGGCTTGCCCGCGCGGCGGTAGGCGGCGGCGGGGGCTTCCCCGCGCACCTGCCTCGACCTCTGGAGAGCCCGCCCCCCACCCCGCATCGGGCGCCGCCGCCCGCTTTCCCTGGTGGCCGCCGAGGCCGGCCCGCTGCGGCGGCTGCCGCTGGCGTTGTCACCCTGCGTCTATCGCCGGGGATGGCTCTGCCCATCAGATCCGGTCGCCTTGCTCGATCTGGCGGCTGGTGGGCCGCAGTTTGCCGGATCCGCCAGATCTGGCCGGCGTGGCCTTGCCTCGTCCTGCCCGGCTTGGATGATCGCGGTGTGGTGCTCCCTGGTGGCGGTGGTGTGGGTCGTTCTCCATGTTTCGACAGGATGTGTGCGTTGGGTGGATGCTGGGGCGGCGGCCTCGGGCGGTGTGGACGGCGTTGCCTCTTCGGCGGGCGACGGTCGTGGGTGCTGGTGGTCCGCGACTTCGGCCGTGCGGGCGGCGAGGTCTCGGTGGACGTCTACTACAGTGGGCTGGGGTGCCCCATCACCCGGCGTGCCTGCTGCGATGAAGTCCAACGCTTTCTCCGGCTGCGTGCGCTCCACTGGCCAGTCTTTGGCTGGGTGGATGGGATGGGGGCGGGACCGGGGGAAACCCTTGGCCGTCGGCGGAGGCCACGACAATGGCGGCGTCTTTGCTGGGCGTCGGTCCCCTTCTTGGAGGCCTTGTCGAGGTCCTTTCCCGTCTTTCACCGTGATCTTCCTTTGGGCGAAAGCTCTAGTTCCCCTTGCGGGCGACGGTGTCGTACCCTCGTCGCGCTCCTTCTTGAAGGCGTCGCCTGGGGTCCTCGGAAGCATGGTGGGCGCTTTGTGGTGCGTGTGAGGTGTTTGGCGGCGGCATTGTGTGCAGCGTTTAACCTATTCTCCGCCGGTCTTCGTCCTGTGGTAGCGCTCCTTCTGCTTGGAAATGGACTAGCGTAGATGGTGGTCGTCGTTTGGCGCCTTGATGGCGTCGATGGCGGAGGATACTACCAAGGTTGGCACCTCAATCTGCTCTGAAGATGGACTAGTGGAAGATGGCGGCGACGACACATGTGAGTGCGTCAGACCGGATTGTGCCCCGAACCCGGTATGTGGCTCGGTCGGGGCCTCCGGCTTTAGATGTTAGGCTTAGGTGAGAGGTCTGGGTATTTGGTCCAGCTTGCACCCCCTTCATCATATGGATAGGAGTAGTGGCAGATGTTGCCAAGATGGCGGATTCAGGCATATTGTTGTACTACTTTGTAAGGTCCTCGAGAATAATCAATAAAATGGCCATATGCATCTCCCAGATGCAGAGGCCGGGGGTCATCCTCCTTTTCTAAAAAAAAAGCTAAGTTGTTAGGTTAGGTGGTGATGCCATTTGTGATGGCTTGCAAGGGAAGCTCAGTTGTGGATGGAGGATGAAGGTAGCACTGCTGCTGGGAAAAGTTACTCCTCTTCGTTACTCCCTCCGATCCTATTTAGTCTGCGTATAAGGAGCATCACAGATACCAAGGAGGGCCTGGCTGGTTTTTTTTGACCTTTTACCCCTGTGCATGCATGGAAAGAGGCATGGTGTTTTAATTGCTGCATGCAGTTCATTCGCCGGTCCCTTGCGTCTCCTCTTCTGTACCCCACACGCACAACATGGAAGCACTGCATGGCGCGACTGATTGGTTGGCGCTGTGCTGCCACTGCCAAAGGCAGGCTAATTTACTGCAGCCAAAGCGGGGCACGGCTGGAAAGTAGCAAGGAAAGAGCGAAACACGTAGAGTAATAAGGGGAAACCAGGAAAAACTTATGCAGCGACTAAATAGGATCGGAGGGTGTATGTGTCAGCGCAGATTTAAGACAGTTTGTGATGATTGTTGAATAATAGTGCCAATGATTAGCTCCATGAATCTACAAGAACGGCAAGAAAGAAAACAATACGTTTGAGGCAAAATATGAGAGAATACGCCATTGCCGGGGATCGAGCCCGGGTCACCCGGGTGACAGGCGGGAATACTTTCCACTATACTACAACAACTTACTAGTTTGATTTTATGAGTATCTTCTTTTTATATACGTTAAGTGATAACGGCAATTCTCATCTCTTATCAAAGGGATGGATTGATAACCCACAAGTCTAGGGGATCGCAATAGCTTTTGAGGGTAAAGTATTCAACCCAAATTTATTGATTCGACATAAGGGGAGCCAAAGTATATTCTTGAGTATTAGCAGTTGAGTTTTCAATTCAATCACACCTAGATAACTTAATATCTGCAGCAAAGTATTTAGTAGCAAAGTAGTATGATAATAAAGGTAACAGTAGCAAAAGTAATGTTTTTGGGCTTTGTAGTGATTGTAACAATAGAAACGGAAAATTAAATAAGCGAAGCACAATATGTGAAAAGCTCGTAGGCAATGGATCAGTGATGGATAATTATGTCGGATGCGATTCCTCATGTAATAGTTATAACATAGGGTGACACAGAACTAGCTCCAATTCATCAATGTAATGTAGGCATGTATTCCGTAAATAGTCATACGTGCTTATGGAAAAGAACTTGCATGACATCTTTTGTCCTACCATCCCGTGGCAGCGGGGTCCTAGTGGAAATTAAGGGATATTAAGGCCTCCTTTTAATAGAGAATGGGAACAAAGCATTAGCACATAGTTAATACATGAACTCCTCAAACTACGGTCATCACCGAGAAGTATCCCGATTATTGTCACTTCGGGGTTGTCGAATCATAACACATAATAGGTGACTATAGACTTGCAACATAGGATCAAGAACTCACATATATTCATGAAAACATATTAAGCTCAGATCTGAAATCATGGCACTCGGGCCCTAGTGACAAGCATTAAGCATAGCAAAGTCATAGCAACATCAATCTCAGAACATAGTGGATACTAGGGATCAAACCCTAACAAAACTAACTGGATTACATGGTAAATCTTATCCAACCCATCACCGTCTAGCAAGCCTACGATGGAATTACTCATGCACGGCGGTGAGCATCATAAAATTGGTGATGGAGGATGGTTGATGATGACGACGGCGACGAATCCCCCTCTCCGAAGCCCCGAACGGATTCCAGATCAGCCCTCCCGAGAGAGATTAGGGCTTGGCGGCGGCTCCGTATCGTAAAACGCGATGAAACTTTCTCTCTGATTTTTTTCTCCGCGAGACGAAATATATGGAGTTGGAGTTGAGGTCGGCGGAGCCTCAGAGGGCCCACGAGACAGGGGGGCATGCCCAGGGGGAGGGCGCCCCCCCCACCCTTGTGGACAGGGTGTGGGCCTCCTGGTCTTGTATCTTCCGTCAGTATTTTTTATATTTTCCAAAAAGTGCCTCCGTGGATTTTCGGGACATTCCGAGAAACTTTTGTTTTCTACACATAAAACAACATCATGGTAGTTCGGCTGAAAACAGCGTCAGTCCGGGTTAGTTTCATTCAAATCATGTAAGTTCGAGTCCAAAACAAGGGAAAAAGTGTTTGGAAAAGTAGATACGTTGGAGACGTATCAACTCCCCCAAGCTTAAACCTTTCCATGTGCTCAAGCAATTCAGTTGATAAACTGAAAGTGGTAAAGAAAAACTTATACAAACTCTATTTGCTCTTGTTGTTGTAAACATGCAAAGCCATCATTCAGGTTTCAGCAAATATTATGAAATAACCATACTCACAATAACTCTTAGGTCCCACAATTACTCATATCAATAGCATAATCAGCTAACGAGCCATAATAATAAAACTCAGATGACAACACTTTCTCAAAAACAATTATAACATGATATAAAAAAATGGTATCTCGCTAGTCATTTCCGAGACCGCAAAATATAAATGCAGAGCAACTTTAAAGATCAAGGACTGACTAAACATTGCAATTCATGGTAAAATAGATATGCAAAAGATGCAGCTCGACGATATCTTTCCAACGGCGTATCATTTACTTTATTTCGACAAGCAATTTAGAAAAAATCGCGAAAATACGCTCGCTGCCACTCGTTGTTCGCCGCACCGTTTTTGAAACTGCTCTTAAATCGCGAGAAATCTCGAAAAGTGTTCAACATTGCGAAGTTGCGCCTAATCCACATCTTTTCAACAGTATATTACACGCCTCGTTTTGATTAACGGTTAAAAACTAGAGCAAAAACAGTACCGAAAAAACACTGCGTGCAGTTTTTTATGACGGGAAGTTCACTCGCCTGAGTACTGCAGCACACTTGCTTCAAACAATGACGTGCACTTGCGTTAAGCATGCAGTGCGGAAGTGTTATCAGAATAGTTATTCTGCTAATATTAGTAGAATAGACCGGCTATATATATGGTGGGTCTATTCTACAATTGATTGTAGAATAATATTCTACAATAGGCAAGCCCCTATATAAAGATCCCGAAAACAGATCCCCCGATCCCGCCGCCACCTCCCCACCCCGATCCCGTACTCTCCCTCCTCGGCCCGCTGTTCGCCACCACCAGCTAGCTAGTCCAGCGCCACCGCCATGCAGCCCACAGCCGCATCAATGGCGTGCCTCGCCACCATCCTGAGCTTCGGGGACCACACCAAGGAGGGCGCCGGTGCCTTCCCGGAGGCACAGGAGGACTACCAGCAAAAACATGACGACGACGACGACGCGACGTCGGATGCCAGCGGCGATAGCTTCGAGTTTGTGTTCGCGCAGCCGCTGGCGCCGGCGGGCGGGGAGGCGCTGGCCGACGACCTCTTCGCGCACGGCCGCATCCTCCCGGCCTAAACCGGTCTTCCACCGTCGCTAGGCCCACGACTACGACGCCTCGGCCTCGGCCACCTCCGCGACGGCGCCGCCCTCGCCGAACACATACAGCCGAAGTCGCCCGCGCGCGAGCCGGCCGCCTTCCCCAAGAGCGCGTCCATGGGCACGGGCAAGGCCGCGCTCCGGTTCCGCCTGCGCGACATCCTCTGCTCCGGCGGCCGCTCCCACAACGACGGCAAGGAGAAGTTCCTCTTCCTCCAGCCGACCCCTGCCAAGCCCAAGCCCAGGACCAGCGCATTATGCGCCGCCACCGGAGGAGACAAGCGCGCCGCCAAGAAAACACAGGCGCAGCCGCAGTAGAAGCAGAGCAAGAAGAAGGGGGCGGTCGCCGCTCCGACAGAGATGGACATGGCCACCACGCACAGGCTCTTCTACAGCAAGCCCGGAGCCGCGGCCCCGGCGGCGAGAGGACGGCCAACACAAAAACATCGTACCTGCCCTATCGGCATCGTACCTGCACAAGCTCCTATATTCTTTTATACTTGTTATAAGTAAATCATAAGCAGTACAAGAACCTCATAGAAAGAAATACAAAATATATTGCCATCAATAGTGCATAACATATATATAAAGAAGTACAAACTACATATTTAAAAAAAGATGCAGTATTACTATTTATTCATTTTGGGGGCAACCCATTGTAGTATCAACATTTATCAACAATTATCCGAGGGTTAAAAGAAGCGATTAAATAACATGTTTATTTTTATTATCAGGCAGTGCCATAAAACAATTATGGGAAGTACTACTGATTCATTATGAGCAGTATCGTTTATATAACTTGAGCAATACAAAACATTGTTATTACATGGTGGTACTATTGAATCACTCTAGGCAATACAATTCATGTATTTTATCCAGTACAAAAACATTTTATTACCAGGCAGTACGAAACTTATATTTAATCATTTTATTACCAGGCAGTACAAGGCAAATTTCTGTTCTTTTAAAATAAATCCGAGCAGTACAATTTATTCACTTTGGGCAGTACAATTATTATTATTATTATTATCGGGCAGTACAAAACTCATATTCCATGGAAGAACAAGGTACATGTGAAGGGAATTTGAGTTCTCTGGAAGAAATTATGGGCAGTACAATTTAATCATTTTGAGCAGTACTAAAACTGCTTTATTGCCGGGCAGTACGAAACCCGTATTCCACAGAAGTACAAGGCAAATTTGTGTTCTTTTAAAATAAATCTGAGCAGTACAATTTATTCACTTTGAGCAGTACAATTATTATTATTATTATTATTATTATTATTATTATTATTATTATTATCGGGCAGTACGAAACTCATATTCCACCGAAGTACAAGGTACATGTGAAGGGAATTTGAGTTCTCTGGAAGAAATTATGGGCAGTACAATTTAATCATTTTGAGCAGTACAAAAACTTTTTTATTGCGGGGCATTATGAAACCCGTATTCCACAGAAGTACAAGGCAAATTTGTGTTCTTTTAAAATAAATCCGAGCAGTACAATTTATTCACTTTGAGCAGTACAATTATTATTATTATTATCAAGCAGTACGAAACTCATTCCACGGAAGTACAAGGTACATGTGAAGGGAATTAGAGTTCTCTGGAAGAAATTATGGGCAGTACAATTTAATCATTTTGAGCAGTACAAAAACTTCTTTATTCTGGGCAAGTACAGAAGGAGCAGGAGGAGCGCGCGTACGCTTGGTCGAGGACCTCGAATGGGGCGGGGGACGGGACCTGGTGCTGGAAGATGCTGGCGGCGCTGGCGCGGTTCCTGAAAGTGCCGAGCAGGAGGAGGCCGTCGCCGCTCGCGGCGAGCACGCCGCTGCCGAAGACGTTGATGAGGTTGTGTCCGGAGCTCGCCGGCAGGTTGGAGCCCCGCTCGCGGGCCGGGGCGCCGAAGCTGAAGAAGTTGACGGGCGGCCGGCCGTCAGCGCTGGCCGTGTCTGGGAGCGGGTCCAGGCCGAAGGCGTGCCTGGGGACGGAGACGCGGAAGGCGAGCGGGGGCGGGGCGAGCACGACGGACGCGCGCCGCTCGACCGCGGACTCCTCCGCCATGGAGATCCGGTAGACCATCGCCCAGGTGATGCGCGACGCGGCGGTGGAGAGGGAGCGGCGGAGGGGGGCCAAGAGGCGACGGAGCGGGAGAAGCATCTTGCTGGAGGAGTCGGCGGTGGTCGATTTGGTGGTGGTGGGCTGGTAGGGGTGGCTAGCAGCCTAGCAAGCGAAAGGGGAGAGGGTTTTGAAAGGGAATCGTAGAAGCATAGGAAGCTCGGGCTTAGAAGCAGAGGAAGCAAAGCGGTTTAGAATTTATTAGTGAATTACTATGCAAGTACAGAAGAGCAGTACCGACTTTACGAAAAAAAAGTACGGTAGTGTTATGCGGAAGCGGTACCAGATCTTTATTCCAGGCAGTACGAGATTATTGCAGAATATTAATCTATCAGTTACAATCGATGATAGATTAAAATTCTGCAATAATCTCGTACTGCCCAGAATAAAGATCTGGTACTGCTTTCGCCATTAAGATGAGCACGCACGGGTTCGGCCGACGGGGTGCTCGTCCATTACAGGAAACATGGGTGCACATTATGAACACATGCCCGCACTGCAAGACCATGCCAACGCACTGCACATAACGTGTCTGCCAAACCACTTGTTGTGCACTGCATGCCGCGCCGCCGGAAAGCTCTATAGAACCGCTCTTCCCTCGTACGTCTCCTGCGATTTTTGTATGTAGTGCTCCATGGCGGAGGAAGTGAAACAGAGGGGGACTCATGTGGGACGAGCAGTGCGAGGCACACATCATCCGGCGAACTGCACGAAGGAATCGAACAACATTAGAAAATTCACTACAATGAATTCACTAGATCAACAACAAAAATCTGAAAACACACAAAACAGTGAACTCCAAGCCGCGGTGAGTTACTACCCGTCCTGGATCTCATTTACAACAGAGGATGAAGGTGGTCAGGGGCGACGACCTTGTTGAAATTCAGAATCCTAAGAAAATTGCACGTCGTGGCTCTTCACACTACAGCTAGCCTGCACTGATCCACGAGCAGATGTCGACCGCAGTAACGGTACATACAAGGTCGTCGACTGTAGATGGCGACGCTGATGTCGAGGCAGGGCCCGGGGAGGCGACGGCAACAGCGGGACAGGGTTGCAACAACGACCTCGGGACAGGGTGCGGTGACGGGAGCAGGGGACGGCGTCGGGCCAGCCTGGCGGCGTTGTAGGTGCCGTCGGAGGAGAGGAGTAATTGCACATATGCCTTTGGAAAATTTCTAAGTGTTTGCTTATATACACGAAGAATTGGTCCTAGTTCGTTGCACTAACTGGGACCAATGCCCACCTTTAGTCCCTGTTTGTGCCATCAGCCGGGACTAAAAGGTTAATTTTCAGCAGCCCAAAGGGCGGGAAGCAGAGACCTTTAGTCCCGGTTGGTGGAACCAATCGGGACAAAAGAGTGGCATTGGTCCCGGTTGGTGGCTCCAACCGGGACGAAAGGGTGGCATTGTTCCTGGTTCGAGCCACCAACCGGGACCAAAGGCCTGTGCCTGGCACAACCGCGGTGCGGTTGGCTGTTTAGTGCCACCTCGCTAGATGAGAGGCCTGCGCCAACCCTCTCGAGCTCCTCTGAACTGCAGGCCTACGGGCCCAATCACACTCCTCGGCCTGTGGGCCTAGTGGGTCTGTCGCGGGCCTGCATCCTGGCCCAACTAGCTAGTTGGGTTTCTAGTCGTATGCAGGCCCTGGTGGCCCTATAAGTGTTTTTTTTACCTTTTTAGTATTATTTTTTTTGCTTTAAATATTTTTTCAGAGTTTTTAAGTGATTATTTTTTGCTTTAGGTCACAAAAATTATAAACTCTCGGTTAGTGCCGTTAGTTTCCAAATTTGAATAGTTTAAATTTGAATTCTATGAAATTTGTGTGAATCACTAGTTTTTGAATAACTTTACTTTAAAATATTATAGTTTTGTTTAAGTTGATCATAAAAAATATTAATTGATTCTTTTTAGTTGCATAAATTTTATATAATTTCAGTTGCATTAATTTTATTTTTTATTGATTCTGTTTAGTTGATTCCTTTTGCTATTAGAGTTTCATAAAAGCTTTTTAGTTGATTCTTTTTTCTATTGAAGAACATTATAGTTTAGTTTGATCATAACAGAATATTTTAATTGATTATTTTTAGTTCATCTTTTTGCTATTAGAGTTTTATAAAAGTTTTCTAGGTCATTCTTTTTGCTATTAGTACATTTTTTGAGCTAAATGACCCTGAAATTGAAAAGCACTACAAATGAAGTCTGAAAAGGTTGAAAGTTGGTATGCTATCATCATTTCGCCCATATAGCATGTGCTAAAAAGTTGAGAGGGTTACGGTAAAAACTGGATGCACTTCGTGTACAAAATGGACAATATATTTCGAAGTATCAGGGTTTTGGACGAAAACTCATTTGTTACAAAGGGATTTCATATTTTTGGAACTTATTTTAACTGCAGACTTTTTGTGTGTTCAAAATGCACCATTCAAAGCCACATCATCAATTTTCAACCCTTTCTGACTTCATTTGGTATTTGTCATGCATTTACTGATCTTTTTAGCTAAATGACCCTGAAATTGAAAAGCACTAGAAATGATGTCTGAAAAGGTTGAATGTTTGCATGGCATCATCATTTCACCCACATAGCATGTGCTAAAAAGTTGAGAGGGTTACTGCACAAACTGGATGCACTTCGTGTAAAAAATGGACAATCTCTTTCGAAGTATCGGGGTTTCGAACGAAAAACTCATCTGTTACAAAAGGCATTTCATTACTTGACATACAACTGCAGTGATATTCTAGATTAAAGGCATCATCATAATAGTTGTGGAGAGAAAGTCTTCACTTTTCCTTCGCATGTGTCCTTTGCTTATTGCACCGTAACCATGGATAATATTCATCGTTTAACAGGGTGCTGGGGTCAGCCTTGACTTTGAAGGTAGGAATTTCATGAAACTTTTCATAATCTTCAGATATGTCTGTCTTGCCCTCCACTCCCACGATGTCTCTTTTCCCTGAAAGAACTATGTGGCGCTTTGGCTCATCGTATGATGTATTCGCTTCCTTATCTTTTCTTTTTCTCGGTTTGGTAGACATGTCCTTCCCATGAAAACTTGTGCCACATCATTGGCTAGGACGAATGGTTCGGCTGTGTGCCCAAGATTGTTCAAATCCACTATTGTCATTACGTACTGTGGGTCTACCTGTACCCCACCTCCTGACAGATTGACCCATTTGCATTGAAATAAATGGACCTTAAAATCATGTCCATGGTCAAGTTCCCATATGTCCACTATGTAACCATAATATGTGTCATTTCCCCTCTTGGTTGCTGCATCAAAGCGGACACCACTGTTTTGGTTGGTGCTCTTTTGATCTTGGGCGACAATGTAAAATGTATTCCCATTTATCTCGTACCCTTTGTAAGTTAATACAGTCGAAGATGGTCCCCTGGCCAGCGAGTACAACTCATCAAAAACAGTGGTGTAACCCATGAGATGTGTTTGCAACCAACTACCGGAAGTCTTGATGTGTTCACATGTAATCCAGTCATCACACTACTCCGGGTGTTTGGAGCGCAGATTATTCTTGTGTTCATTGACATACGGGGTCACCAAGGTAGAATTTTGTAGAACTGTGTAGTGTGCTTGAGACCAAGAATGCCCATCCCTACATATTATTGAGTCCCCTCCTAGCATGCCTTTTCCACTCAGTCTCCCCTCATACCACGATTGAGGGAGACGAATCTTCTTAAAGTCAGGAAGGAAGTAAACACAAAACCCAATGAAATATTCTCTTTGATGGCCCGTGGAGATGCTTCCTTCTGGCCGAGCATGGCTACGAACATATTTCTTTAAGACTCCCATGAACCTCTCAAAGGGGAACATATTGTGTAGAAATACAAGGCCTAGAATGGCAATCTCGTCGACTAGATGAACTAGGACGTGCGTCATGATATTGAAGAAGGATGGTTGGAACACTAGTTCGAAACTGAGAAGACATTGCGCCAAATCACTCTTTAACCTTGGTAGGAATTCTGGATCGATTACCTTCTGAGAGATTGCATTGAGGAATGCGCATAGCTTCACAATGGCTAATCAAACATTTTTGGGTAGAAGCCCCCTCAGTGCAACCGGAAGCAGTTACGTCATAATCACGTGGCAGTCATGAGACTTTAGGTTCTGTAACTTTTTCTCTGCCATATTTATTATTCCCTTTATATTCGATGAGAAGCCAAACGGGACATTCATACTGAGCAGGCATTCAAAGAAGATTTCATTCTCTTCTTTGGTAAGAGCGTAGCTGGCATGACCTTCATACTGCTTTGGAGGCATGTCATCTTTTTCGTGCACACGTTGCTGGTCCTCCCGTGCCTCCAATGTATCTTTTGTCTTACCATACACGCCCAAGAAGCCTAGCAGGTTCACGCAAAGATTCTTTGTCACGTGCATCACGTCAATTGCAGAGTGAACCTCTAGGTCTTTCCAATAGGGTAGGTCCCAAAATATAGATTTCTTCTTCCACATGGGTGTGTGTCCCTCAGCATCATTCGGAACGGATAGCCCACCGGGACCCTTTCCGAAGATTACATGTAAATCATTGACCATAGCAACTATGTGATCATGAGTACAGATGGCAAGCTTCTTCCGGTGATCTGCCTCGCCTTTGAAATGCTTGCCTTTCTTTCGACATTGATGGTTGGTCGGAAGAAATCGACGATGTCCCAGGTATACATTCTTCCTACATTTGTCCAAATATATATTTTTGGCGTAATCTAAATGGTGTGTGCATGGATGGTAACCCTTGTTTGTCTGTCCTGTAAGGTTACTGAGAGCAGGCCAATCATTGATGGTTACAAACAGCAACACATGTAGGTCAAATTCATGTTGTCTGTGCTGATCCCACACATGTACACCTTTTCCATTCCATAGCTGTAAAAGTTCTTCAACTAATTGCCTTAGGTACACATCAATGTCGTTGCCGGGTTGCTTAGGGCCTTGGATGAGCATTGGCATCATAATGAACTTTCGCTTCATGCACAACCAAGGAGGAAGGTTTAGATACATAGAGTCACGGGCCAGCTTCTATGATTGCTGCTCTGCTCCCCAAAAGGATTAATGCCATCCGCTCTTAAACCAAACCATGCGTTCCTTGCATCAACTACAAAGTCCCCCCCCCCCCACGTTCTCTCGATTTTTCTCCAATGCGACCCGTCAGCAGGTGCTCTCAACTTCCGGTCTTTCTTACAGTCCTCTTTGTGCTATCGCATCAACTTGGCATGCTCTTTGTTTCCGAACAGACGTTTCAACCGTGGTATTATAGGAGCATACCACATCACCTTGGCAGGAACCCTCTTCCTATGGCGCTCGCCGTCAACATCACCAAGGTCATCTCGTCTAATCTTATACCGCAATTCACCGCATACCGGGCATGCGTTCAAATCATCGTACGCACCGTGATAGAGCATCCAGTCATTAGGGCATGCATGTATCTTCTATACCTCCAATCCTAGAGGACATAGAACCTTCTTTGCTCCGTACGTACTGGCGGGCAATTCGTTATCCTTTGGAAGCTTCTTCTTCAATATTTTCAGTAGCTTCTCAAATCCGTTGTCAGATACACCATCGTCTACCTTCCATTGCAGCAATTCTAGTGTGGTACCGAGCTTTGTGCTGCCATCTTCGCAATTTGGGTACAATCCTTTTTTGTGATCCTCTAACATGCGATCAAACTTCAACTTCTCCTTTTCACTTTGGCATTGTCTCTTTGCATCAACAATGACCCGGTGAAGATCATCATCGGGCACATCGTCTGGTTCCTCTTGATCTCCAGCTTCCCCCATTGCTGCATCATCGTATTCAAGGGGCAAATAGTTGTCGTCATCCTCTTCTTCTTTGTTGTCTTCCATCATAACCCCTCCTTCTCCGTGCTTGGTCCAAACATTATAATGTGGCATGAAACCCTTTTCAAACAGGCGGATGTGAAGGATTTTCGGGTTAGAGTCAAACTTCGTAGTCTCACAAATAGGGCATGGACAACACATCAAACCATTCTGCTTGTTTATCTCAGCCACTTCGAGAAAATTATGCATGCCCTTCATGTACTCAGAGGTGCGTCCGTCACCGTACATCCATTGTCGGTTCAACACATTTACATCTGTGCCCCTAACTCGAACCCACTACTCATATTTGCCCCTAGTTTTGAAGCATGCTCAAATTTGCCCCTCCGCCGTTAAGTCACTACTCAGAAATGCCCTTCCGTACAGTACTATAGCACTTTCCATCCAATACTGTAGCACTTTCCGTCTGCTACAGTACACATGGTCCTCTAACGGTCAAAGGCCTTTGACTGGACGGAAGGGCATTTCCGAGTAGTGACTTAACGGCAGAGGGGCACATTTGAGCATGCTTTGAAATTAGGGGCAAATCTGAGTAGGTGCTTCGAGTTAGGGGCAGAAATGCAAATGGCCCTATATATAATTAAGTGTGTCAAAAACCATTACAGAACATCATGAATAGAGAAGTGACCAAATTAATAGAAGTTCATCATCACATTAAAACCAAAGTACAGTAGTGATCAAATGTTACTACTGAAAAAATAAATACGTAAAGTTCATACATAGTTCTCATTGAACAACATATAGCTCTCTAGAGCATCTATCTAAACCATACATAGAAACTATGTAAAACATTTCAATGCAACAACAAATGCGATCATAATCGCAACTAAGGTAACAATTGATCCAACGGCTTACGATACCAAGCCTTAGTATGAATGGCATATTTTTTAATCTTTCTAATCTTCAAGCGCGTTGCATCCATCTTGATCTTGTGATCATCGATGACATCCGCAACATGCAACTCCAATTTCATCTCCTCCTCCTCAATTCTTTTCAATTTTTTCTTCAAGTAATTGTTTTCTTTTTCAACTAAATTTAATCTCTCGACAATAGGGTCAGTTGGAATTTCCGGTTCACATATCTCCTAGATAAAAACATCTATGTCACATTGGTCAGCATAATTGTCATAACCACTAAATGAAAAAAATAGTTATAAAAGATAATATATACCACATCCGAATCATAGACAGGATGAGGGCCGACGGAGGCGGATACCAAAACCATCGCACTATATAAAAACAAACAATAATAAAAGTATGAAAATTATACAAGTATCTATCTAAATAATACAAGTAAGATTTTTTTTCTTTTAGAAATAAGATCAGAACAAGAGGCTCACCACGGTGGTGCCGGCGACGAGATCAGCGCGGCTATCGACGGCGGTGAGGACGGGGACGGGACAGGACAGACCGCCAAACCTAGACAAATCTTGAGAAACCAGAGTTTGGACACGGAGCTTCGAGATTTGAAAGCTTAAGTGTGGCTCGGACATTTCATCGAACACCTCATGTGCATAGGAGGTGAGCTAGAGCACCACAAACCTCTCCCACGGCCGGGCAATAAAACAGAGCAGTGGCTCTGTTCGCGGGCCGGGCCGGGGGTATATATAGGCCTCTCTCTAGTCCCGGTTTGTGGCTAAAACCGGGACTAAATGACAACCTTTGGTCCCGGTTCCAGGCACCAACCGGGACTAAAGGTGCTGGGCCAGGAGCGAGGCCCATTGGTCTCGGTTCGTGTCTAGAACCGGGACTAAAGGGGTCAGACAAACCGGGACCAATGGCCCCCGAGGCCTGGCCGGCGCCCTGGCCTCACGAACCGGGACTAATGCACACTTTGGTCCCGGTTTGTGAGTGAACCGGGATTAATGCCCTTATCCTGGCTTCAACCAAAGCCCTATTTTCTACTAGTGGTGATGCCCAAATTGCGATTAATCCCAGTCTAGGTTGTTAATTTAGTGTCTAGTATAAGCACAAACACATAAGTGAAGTAGTGCAAACTTGGACACAATCGTGACCAAACTGTAACAACCTAACAATGACATGTGGTGAACAATTGGATCATGCAAAGATTTGGTCCGGTTTGTTTATCAGATTCTGTATACTGACTATACTACTCAATATTATAATAATTAGCCAATGCAGTCACGATAGATCATGGATGTTGTTAATTCTCGCTGATTCAGACAATTTTCAAGCAATGCAGTATCATATGAAAGATGTGAGAACAAGTATCTTCCCATATGTTAAGGTAGATGCATTAGATTAAGTTAAGACTCTAATTAACGCAAAGATGCGGTGTAGCCATTTAAGCTTGAGTTAGCCATTTGGGTTCTTGTTTTATTCATCGAATGAACTGCATGTTAAGTTTGAGTTGTTTAAGGCTTTTTGTATGAACTATTCACCATAGTGTAGGAGGACATGTCATAGAAAATCAGAAATGTTCAGTAGTGTTAGTGTATTGGGCCATATATAGAGATTCTGCAATAACAAGTGCATGCTACAAACGTATATAGACCATTTTAACTGCCCAATAGCATTCAAATTCATCATGTCACTCTCATATAGTGTAAATCAAAGCTACAGATACTGGTGCATTGGCGTCCCAATGCTCCTAACAGGCGACGACCTCCTGCATCGCTCTCTCTGGTGGCGCAGGGATGATCCCATAGCGCTGCCACCTAAGGCCCTACCGGCAAACACCGAGCAGGTCCAGGGACGGCGGGAGCAGGGCGTTCCCTGTCAGCGACCCAATTTCCACCACGGGCAGCCCAAGCAGCAAGCCCATCAGTTTGTTGGTCGGGCCTGGCTGGGTGATCGAAGGAGGACAGACTACTAGTATCCAAACCAACTATAGCGAACATCCATCTGGGCTTGGATCACGAATGGCAACGACATCTTCATCTTTGGCTTATCATCTCCAACCTCTTGTACTCTTTGTATTCCTCATTCCTCCTCCTCAACCTCTTGTGTCTAAGCTTGATCTCTATGTAATGGAGTGATTCACAACCAGAACCTTACATTCCCCTTCGCTGGCCTTCCCCTTGCTTGGATCCCTTAAGCGACACCCCATGGGATGCCTTGGCATCCAATCCCAGCAACAGCTTCCCATAGGATGCCTTGGCTGGATCTAGGGGCAAACAGTGGTGGAGATGTCGTGCTCATTGGCGGGCGGCGGCATGGTGCCGGGAGTGCTAGGAGGCCCATATGCGTCACGTGGAAGCGACATGATGTCGTGCTCGAGGCGATGGCAACCCATTGCTCCGGCATGGCGTATTTTTCGGGTGGCATAGTCCCTGATTTTATTTAGATCTCATCGGGATGGGCCTCGTGATTGTCCAGCCTACAAGGATCCAGTCCTCCTGCCGTGGTGGTCCTATGGAAACGATGGTGGACATGGCGGTGCATCTAGGCTCATTTAGTGGAGGGGCGAATACGACCATCTAAAGCCAGACTTCGACTACGGGCATCGCTACCTTCTGAAGGCACCAACATCTAGTCCTTGATTGCCCTCCCATAATACTTTAGGGGAAACCCTAGGTCTGGGTCCATGCAGATTGAATGATGGCGGCGCTAGGAATTGTGTTCCCCGTTGGGGGCATCATCTTAGAGTTGTCCTTGGCTAACGAGATTAGCGGTTAGGTGCGGTTCGTCGATTGCTTGCGTGCCGGCGGGTAGGGATGATCCGTTGCTAGCATTGTGTTTTTTGACAATGGCGCTGCCTCGGTAGAAATGCACTATACTCAGTGAGGGGATGGTCATCAGTAAAAAATACCCATGTGCTCCTTATGCCCAAATTGAATTGCATGCATGAAAGCATCCGCCGAATGGTTGTTGTGTCTATCAAATGGTAATGCAATAATGTTTCTATTTAAGCATTGAGAGGAGAGACGAAACATGATGATAGATCTCCACAAAGCCATTTTGTGTACCTAAAGGCAAGCAAGGCGTAAATAGTCAGTTTTAGGTTCATAGTAGCATACACCACATATGCAATGCACACATGCTTTACATTTAGTTGGAATAGGTACTGATATGCCGCATATAAACATGTAGACCACATGCATATGCAATGGACGTGATTTTAGCACCCTCTTGGAATTTCGATTGTAATGTTGTCGAAACACGCAAACATCATTGGACTTGGAAGCATCGGAATTTCTGACTGCATGACCTTGCTTTCTAGACAAAGACATATTCACTTTCGTGGTTATCTTCATAAATACAATTCTTGTGTGCACCATCATAGAACAAGCACACTTGATTTAAGTGCTACTTAGAGCATGCTTGGATACGTTTTAGTCCCATGACTAAAAGTAGTGGGACTAAAACTTGCTAGTCTCACCCATGCTTGGATCCAAATACTAAAGAGACTAAAATCTAGTTATTGAGCATTTATTATCCTCCAAACCCTCCAATCCAGAACTAAGGAGAGGAATTAAATGAGGAGAGAGAGAGCTAATACATATTTTAGTAGGTTTCCCATGACTAAAAATTTTAGCCTCAAGACTAGTCCTAGCCTCTTTTTAGTCAGGGGTGCTTGGAACTTTAGCCTCTAAAAGAGACTACTTTTAGTCTGACTAAAAATAGTCCCTTGTATCCAAGCACCCTCTTAGTATCTACAAAGTGGAATAACCTCAGTCTCCTTCACTCTATTTAATTCTGTTAAGACACACTAAACATTTGGTAATAGTCAGTTCATTGTTGTATGTTGGCAATCAATAATATCCACGACTATGAGAGCATTATAAATGATATTTTTTTAACAAGTGGAATTTATATTTAAGATATTATTACAAAAAATTAATAATGGAAAACATTCATAAGTTATCATAGTAACTAATAAAGTAATATCTTATGCACAAAAAAGGTACTCGAGTGTAGGAGACTACGAAAATAATACGAAATGACAAGGTACACTAAATACAAATAAACAAGCACGAGAGACCAAAAATGCATTCTTGATGTACAGCTACATTGGAATTAAGCTGCCAAATAACGGAAGGTATCAACCACAAGAAACCTAGGTTGCCAAATGTGCACTAATTCTTCATCAATGTGTTTTCCATAGGAAGATAAATCATGTAGTAAGATAGTCGACCAAGATGTGTGGTTCCATCAGTGGTCCTTAGCTAATCATGGCCCTTGCAATGTGCCATGGCTCTTATGTTCTCACAAGGTTGAAGCGGTTGGCAGGGCGAATGCTTTCAAGGAGAAGGATGGCTTCACATCCACTACTGGGGCCAAGGTGACCCCCATAAACAAGAAGATTGAGCTTAGCAAAAAAAATTCACCTTGGGTACTAAAGTGGTCAATGAGAAGGTCAAGGAGATGGATAAGAAGTTCCAGACCTCTGACAAGACCAAGTAATGCTGGCTGTAACTGAGTAGATGGCGAGCAGCCTTGGGTCTGCCATCATGAAGAATATGTACGTCCTCACAATTGTATGAGATGGTCTGATGGCAACATTGCCGATAGCCATGTCACCAATTTCCTTAGAATCAACATGTCATATTTCTCATAGCATGAATCAGAATATGGTACAATATGGATCAATGTAGAACTGAAATGGATCTTTTGTTGTGGTTAATTTTGTGGAAGGGTGATGTAATAATATTTATAATGTTGTGATGTTCCTCAGATTCTATGTCGTTAACAGCTAGCCCTAGCTCTGTAGAAATGTACTACATTAAGGGAGAGGATGATCACAAGAACACAAAAATATCCATTGGCTCCTTATGGCAGTATTGCACTGCTTGCATCAAAATATCCCTCTCATTGTTGTTGCACCACATGCATGGTATGAAATGAACTGTAATTGTGTCCCTAATTAAGCATGAAATGACCGATGGATCTGGATCATAACTGGAACAAAACCATCATGCGTCATAGAGGACTTGGATTAATAGAACTTCTTTTGCAATGTTGTCGGAACTCACAATCATCCTAGGACTGGGAAGCATCAGAATTTCTGACTGCATGGCCTTGCTTTCAAAACGAAGTAAAATTTAGCATGGTGGTTATGTTGAGTATGACTCTTCTTAAGATTTCCATTATGACACTAAAACACTTGGTTATATTAGTAGTGAAATTCTCTAAAATTGAACAACTACATGGTTCCATGTTGCGTGTTTGTTCCACTAAGACACAATGATGTAGATATTTGTAAATAGCAATACACAATGTAAAACAAATGTTAGAACATTTTTGGCGAAACTTCTATGTTAATCGGTGGAATGTATGTTCATCATATCTATCTATTATATATTGAAAGCAATATATAAGATATTATTACAAAAAATTAATAGTGGAACACATTCATAAGTTATCATAGTAACTAATAAAGTAATATCTTCTGCACAAAAAAGGTACTCGAGTGTAGGAGACTACTAAAATAATACGAAATGACAAGGTACACTAAATACAAATACACAAGCACGAGAGACCAAAAATGCATACTTGATGTACAACTACATTGGAATTAAGCTGCCAAATAACGGAAGGTATCAACCACAAGAAACCTAGGTTGCCAAATGTGCACTAATTCTTCATCAATGTGTTTTCCATAGGAAGATAAAACATGTAGTAAGATAGTCGACCAAAAGTGCATACTTGATGTACAACTACATTGGAATTAAGCTGCCAAATAACGGAAGGTATCAACCACAAGAAACCTAGTTTGCCAAATGTGCACTAATTCTTCATCAATGTGTTTTCCATAGGAAGATAAAACATGTGGTAAGATAGTCGACCAAGATGTGTGGTTCCATCAGTGGTCCTTAGCTAATCATGGCCCTTGCAATGTGCCATGGCTCTTATGTTCTCACAAGGTTGAAGCGGTTGGCTGGGCGAATGTAGGAGATATGCCCTAGAGGCAATAATAAATGAGATTATTTATCTCTGAGTTCATAATTATGTTTATGTTCCATGCTATAACTGCAATGATTCTCGAGTCTGCAATATCCACGAGGCTCGAAGGAAGACTCATATGCACGTGTGGAATGATAAACGGTAAGAAGTATTCCTAGTTTGGCCTCTAAGACTAGCTCAAGTGTTGCATGATGGTTCCGTTTTCCTGATCATGGGCATGTCTATGCCAGCAACTTTGAGGGCACAATGTTAAGAGAACATTTGTGTTGAATCGACCCGGTTTGATGTTATGCTATGAGATTCATTCGTCACAAGTTAATGGTAAATAACACAGAGATGGTTAACGTTTGCATGATTCCTTAGACCATGAGAGTATCGAGTTTCTTCATGCTTGCTTCATGAACTTTGGGGTTTGTTAAACGTCATCCGTAAATGGGTGGCTATTATGGTGGCTTACGGGTTCATGGAAAAGTGTGTCAAGTAACTTGATAGCTCAAGATTGGGATTTGCTCCTCCAACCATGGAGAGATATTCTCGGGCCCTCTCGGTGTTACGGTATCCATCATCGTCTGGCCAGACACAGTGTGATTTGATCACAGGGATGCCGTAACACGGAAACGAGAAAAGAGAACAAAACCAGTAACGAGGTAACTAGCATAGTGGACAAATTGTTGATCCACGGGGATGCAAGTAAATCTCACCTCGGGTCTTTGTAACATATCGCGAAGCAACAGGAATAGCACACGGCAACTGGAGGTTCACTCAAATATTCATTCGTGTGGGTATAGGGGTCAATATGGGTGTCCACGGCTCTGATGTTGATCATTGATCGGAAGGGGTTCCGGGTCATGTCTATACTTCACTGAACCTATAGGGTCACACGCTTAAGGGTCATCTATCTGTTGAATACTAGACAAGGAGTCTGAGAGAAAATCACCGGAAAAGTTTCGGACACCGGAAAAGTTTCGGACAGCGGAATCGTACTGTAGAGAGAGGTCATCGGATGAGTTTCGATGATACCGAAAAGTTGTTTCGGTATATACCATTAAGTCAATTTGGTTTCGGCAAATGCCTGATAATTCTTGAATGGTGCCAGAATCATTCTGGAAGCATTTTGGAATTTTCTGAGATAAAAACCGGAAATGTTCCAGAGCTGCCGGAGCCACTTTAGATGCGTTTCGCAGATGAAAATCACTAAAACCGGAATTGTTTCGGAACGCGTTGAAAATTATTATGATGGGTACTGGAAATGTTCTAAGCCCACATAAATATTTTCAGTTCGAACGGACGCTGATAAATGTCGTCGTGAATAGTGAAAGTGCTTTTTGGGATATTTATGGAAAGCCACCTTTTGGGGCTTTTCCCGAAAGGCTTCTAGAAGGACTTGGGGATCAAGGAACCCCCTTTGGGGGCCCCCCATGAAGGTGGGACGTTGGAGGGTGCATCTCCTCCATGGGGCTCCACTTGACATCCCTTTATGCCCTTTATGCCCGTTATGTGTGACATAAAGTGTGGGCATTTTGGGGTTTTTCATGTGCCCCTACCCCTTGGGTTTTTCCTATAAATAGAGGTGGAGAGGCACTCTCCAAAATCATTCCCTTTGCTCTCATACAAGTGCCATGCAATGATCTGGCTTCTTCTCTCCCTCCCAGCGAAACAGTTTCGTAGAGCCGAAAGGCTGTCTGGGTTCCGGCAGGAGCTAGTTCTGGACGGCGAAGCCCTGCTGGATAGATGACACCGTATGTGTGCAACTCTGTAGAGAGATCATACTTTCGGTCTTAGTTCGTGAGTGCCTCCCGAAGGGCTGTCCGTGTGACCGTCCGAGTTTTGAAGGTCCTCCCGAAGGGCTGTCCGAGTGACCGTTCGAGTTTCGAAGGTCCTCCCGAAGGGCTGTCCGCGACACCGTCCGGGGGGGCTGTTCGACCGTCTCCCGGAGGGCTGTCTGAGGAGCGGATGAGGGTATACATCCTCGCAGTTGGGAGGTTGTAAATCCTAGCTGCGGGCATCTGCACCGCCATTCGTCATCGACTCTACTTCCCGCTGCGCTACGAGTCGGTAACGAAAAAGATCAAACCATGTATGCAGTCGCCATAGTGGTCCTCGGCTAGTGCGTAGGTCGGAAAATTTTTGTTTTCTGCTGCGTTCCCTTACAACGAATGCTTTGAAGGAGAAGGATGGCTTCACATCCACTACTGGGGCCAAGGTGACCTCCATAAACAAGAAGATTGAGCTTAGCAAAAAAAATTCACCTTGGGTACTAAAGTGGTCAATGAGAAGGTCAAGGAGATGGAGAAGAAGTTCCAGACCTCTGACAAGACCAAGTAATGCTGGATGTAACTGAGTAGATGGCGAGCAGCCTGGGGTCTGCCATCATGAAGAACATGTACGTCCTCACAATTGTATGAGATGGTCTGATGGCAACATTGCCGATAGCCATGTCAGCAATTTCCTTAGAATCAACATGTCATATTTCTCATAGCATGAATGAGAATATGGTACAATATGGATCAATGTAGAACTGAAATGGATCTTTTATTGTGGTTAATTTTGTGGAAGGGTGATGTAATAATATTTATAATGTTGTGATGTTCCTCAGATTCTATGTCGTTAACAGCTAGCCCTAGTTCTGTAGAAATGTACTACATTAAGGGAGAGGATGATCACAACAACACAAAAATATCCATTGGCTCCTTATGGCAGTATTGCACTGCTTGCATCAAAATATCCCTCTCATTGTTGTGGCACCACATGCATGGTATGAAATGAAATGTAATTGTGTCCCTAATTAAGCATGAAATGACCGATGGATCTGGATCATAACTGGAACAAAACCATCATGCGTCATAGAGGACTTGGACTAGTAGGAACTTCTTTTGCAATGTTGTCGGAACTCACAATCATCCTAGGACTGGGAAGCATCAGAATTTCTGACTGCATGGCCTTGCTTTCAAAACGAAGTAAAATTTAGCATGGTGGTTAGGTTGAGTATGACTCTTCTTAAGATTTCCATTACGACACTAAAACAATGGATTATATTAGTAGTGAAATTCTCTAAAATAGAACAACTACATGGTTCCATGTTGCGTGTTTGTTCCATTAAGACACAATGATGTAGATATTTGTAAATAAAAATACACAATGTAAAACAAATGTTAGCACATTTTTGGCGAAACTTCTATGTTAATCGGTGGAATGTATGTTCATCATATCTATCTATTATATATTGAAAGCAATATATAAGATATTATTACAAAAAATTAATAGTGGAACACATTCAAAAGTTATCATAGTAACTAATAAAGTAATATCTTCTGCACAAAAAAGGTACTCGAGTGTAGGAGACTAGGAAAATAATACGAAATGACAAGCTACACTAAATACAAATACACAAGCACAAGAGACCAAAAATGCATACTTGATGTACAGCTACATTGGAATTAAGCTGCCAAATAACGGAAGGAATCAACCACAAGAAACCTAGTTTGCCAAATGTGCACTAATTCTTCATCAATGTGTTTTCCATAGGAAGATAAAACATGTAGTAAGATAGTCCACCAACATGTGTGGTTCCATCAGTGGTCCTTAGCTAATCATGGCCCTTGCAATGTGCCATGGCTCTTATGTTCTCACAAGGTTGAAGCGGTTGGCAGGGCGAATGCTTTCAAGGAGAAGGATGGCTTTGTTGGGGAATGTAGAAATATCAAAAATTTCCTAGGTTCACGCAAGATCATGGTGATGGCATAGCAACGAGAGGAGAGAGTGATGTCTACGTACCCTCGTAGACCGAAGCGGAAGCATTGACACAACATAGAGGAAGTAGTCGTACGTCTTCCCGGTTCAACCGATCCAAGCACCGTTACTCCGGCACCTCCAAGTTCTTGGCACACGTTCAGCTCGATGATGCTCCCCGGGCTCCGATCCAGCAAAGCTTCGGGGAGGAGTTCCGTCAGCACGACGGCGTGGTGACGATCTTGATGTTCAACCGTCGCAGGGCTTCTCCTAAGCACCGCTACAATATGACCGAGGTGTAATATCGTGGAGGGGGGCACCGCACACGGCTAAGGAACGATCACGAAGATCAACTTGTGTGTCTATGGGGTGCCCCCCTCCTCCGTATATAAAGGGGGAGAGGAGGAGGGGGCCGGCCAAGAGGGGTGGCGCGCCCTAGGGGGGGCAAACCTACTCCAAGTAGGTTTGGCCCCCCTTTCCTATTAGGAGTAGGAGAGGGAAGGAAGAGAGGGGAGGGAAGAAGGAAAGGGGGGGCCGGCCCCCCTCCCAATTCGGATTGGGCTTGGGGGGGGGGGGGGCCTCCTTTGCTCCTTCTCCTCCCATATACCTACCGGGGGGTTCCGGTAACCTCCCGGAACTCCGGTATAGTCCCAATCTAATCCGGAACCTTTCCGGTGTCCAAATATATCCGTCCACTATATCAATCTTTATGTCTCGACCATTTCGAGACTCCTCGTCATGTCCGTGATCACATCCGGGACTCCGAACAACCTTCGGTACATCAAAATACATAAACTCATAATATAACTGTCATCGAAACCTTAAGCGTGCGGACCCTACGGTTCGAGAACAATGTAGACATGACCAAGACACGTCTCCGGTCAATAACCAATAGCGGGACCTAGATGCCCATATTGGTTCCTACATATTCTACGAAGCTCTTTATCGGTCAGACCGCATAACAACATATGTTGTTCCCTTTGTCATCGGTATATTACTTGCCCGAGATTCGATCGTCAGTATCCAATACCTAGTTCAATCTCGTTACCGGCAAGTCTCTTTACTCGTTCCGTAATACATCATCTCGCAACTAACTCATTAGTTGCAATGCTTGCAAGGCTTAAGTGATGTGCATTACGGAGAGGGCCCAGAGATACCTCTCTGACATTCGGAGTGACAAATCCTAATCTTGAAATACGCCAACCCAACAAGTAGCTTCGGTGACACCTGTAGAGCACCTTTATAATCACCCAGTTACGTTGTGACGTTTGGTAGCACACAAAGTGTTCCTCCGGTAAACGGGAGTTGCATAATCTCATAGTCATAGGAACATGTATAAGTCATGAAGAAAGCAATAGCAACATACTAAACGATCGGGTGCTAAGCTAACGGAATGGGTCATGTCAATCAGATCATTCAACTAATGATGTGACCTCGTTAATCAAATAACAACTCCTTGTTCATGGTTAGGAAACATAACCATCTTTGATTAACAAGCTAGTCAAGTAGAGGCATACTAGTGACACTCTGTTTGTCTATATATTCACACATGTATTATGTTTCCGGTTAATACAATTCTAGCATGAATAATAAACATTTATCATGATATAAGGAAATAAATAATAACTTTATTATTGCCTCTAGGGCATATTTCCTTCAGTCTCCCACTTGCACTAGAGTCAATAATCTAGATTACACAGTAATGATTCTAACACCCATGGAGTCTTGGTGCTGATCATGTTTTGCTCGTGGAAGAGGCTTAGTCAACGGGTCTGCAACATTCAGATCCATATGTATCTTGCAAATCTCTATGTCTCCCACCTGGACTAGATCCCCGACGGAATTGAAGCACTCTTGATCTGCTTGGTTCTTGTGAAATCTGGATTCCTTCGCTAAGGCAATCGCTCCAGTATTGTCACAAAAGATTTTCATTGGACCCGATGCACTAGGTATGACACCTAAATCGGATATGAACTCCTTCATCCAGACTCCTTCATTGGCTGCTTCCGAAGCAGCTATGTATTCCGCTTCACATGTAGATCCCGCCACGACGCTTTGCTTTGAACTGCACCAACTGACAGCTCCACCGTTTAATGTAAACACGTATCCGATTTGCGATTTAGAATCGTCCGGATCAGTGTCAAAGCTTGCATCAACGTAACCATTTACGATGAGCTCTCTGTCACCTCCATATACGAGAAACATATCCTTAGTCCTTTTCAGGTACTTCAGGATGTTCTTGACCGCTGTCCAGTGATCCACTCCTGGATTACTTTGGTACCTCCCTGCTAAACTTATAGCAAGGCACACATCAGGTCTGGTACACAGCATTGCATACATGATAGAGCCTATGGCTGAAGCATAGGGAACATCTTTCATTTTCTCTCTATCTTCTGCAGTGGTCGGACATTGAGTCTTACTCAACTTCACACCTTGCAATACATGCAAGAACCCTTTCTTTGCTTGATCCATTTTGAACTTCTTCAAAACTTTGTCAAGGTATGTGCTTTGTGAAAGTCCAATTAAGCGTTTTGATCTATCTCTATAGATCTTAATGCCCAATATGTAAGCAGCTTCACCGAGGTCTTTCATTGAAAAACTTTTATTCAAGTATCCCTTTATGCTATCCAGAAATTCTATATCATTTCCAATCAACAATATGTCATCCACATATAATATTAGAAATGCTACAGAGCTCCCACTCACTTTCTTGTAAATACAGGCTTCTCCAAAAGTCTGTATAAACCCAAATGCTTTGATCACACTATCAAAGCGTTTAGTCCAACTCCGAGAGGCTTGCACCAGTCCATAAATGGATCGCTGGAGCTTGCACACTTTGTTAGCTCCCTTTGGATCGATAAAACCTTCTGGTTGCATCATATACAACTCTTCCTCCAGAAACCCATTCAGGAACGCAGTTTTTACATCCATTTGCCAAATTTCATAATCATAAAATGCGGCAATTGCTAACATGATTCGGACAGACTTAAGCATCGCAACGGGTGAGAAGGTCTCATCGTAGTCAATCCCTTGAACTTGTCGAAAACCTTTTGCAACAAGTCGAGCTTTGTAGACAGTAACATTACCGTCAGCGTCAGTCTTCTTCTTGAAGATCCATTTATTCTCAATTGCTTGCCGATCATCGGGCAAGTCAACCAAAGTCCATACTTTGTTCTCATACATGGATCCCATCTCAGATTTCATGGCTTCAAGCCATTTTGCGGAATCTGGGCTCACCATCGCTTCTTCATAGTTCGTAGGTTCATCATGATCTAGTAGCATGACTTCCAGAATAGGATTACCGTACCACTCTGGTGCAGATCTTATTCTGTTTGACCTACGAGGTTCTGTAGTAACTTGATCTGAAGTTCTATGATCATCATCATCAACTTCCTCACTAGTTGGTTTTGACGTCACAGAAACCAGTTCCTGTGATGTACTAATTTCCAACAAAGGAGTAGGTACAGCTACCTCATCAAGTTCTACTTTCCTCTCACTCACTTCTTTCGAGAGAAACTCCTTCTCTAGAAAGGATCCATTCTTAGCAACGAATGTCTTGCCTTCGGATCTGTGATAGAAGGTGTACCCAACTGTCTCCTTTGGGTATCCTATGAAGACACATTTCTCTGATTTGGGTTCGAGCTTATCAGGTTGAAGTTTTTTCACATAAGCATCGCAGCCCCAAACTTTAAGAAACGACAACTTAGGTTTCTTGCCAAACCATAGTTCATAAGGTGTCGTCTCAACGGATTTTGATGGTGCCCTATTTAATGTGAATGTGGTCGTCTCTAAAGCATAACCCCAAAACGATAGCGGTAAATCAGTAAGAGACATCATAGATCGCACCATATCAAGTAAAGTACGATTACGACGTTCGGACACACCATTACGCTGTGGTGTTCTGGGTGGCGTGAGTTGCGAAACTATTCCGCATTGTTTCATGTGTAGACCAAACTCGTAACTCAAATATTCTCCTCCACGATCAGATCGTAGGAACTTTATTTTCTTGTTACGATGATTTTCAACTTCACTCTAAAATTCTTTGAACTTTTCAAATGTTTCAGACTTATGCTTCATTAAGTAGATATACCCATATCTGCTTAAATCATCTGTGAAGGTGAGAAAATAACGATATCCGCCACGAGCTTCAACATTCATCGGACCACATACATCTGTATGTATGATTTCCAACAAATCTGTTGCTCTCTCCATAGTACCGGAGAACGGCGTTTTGGTCATCTTGCCCATGAGGCACGGTTCGCAAGTACCAGGTGATTCATAATCAAGTGGTTCCAAAAGTCCATCAGTATGAAGTTTCTTCATGCGCTTTACAGCGATATGACCTAAACGGCAGTGCCACAAATAAGTTGCACTATCATTATCAACTCTGCATCTTTTGGCTTCAATACTATGAATATGTGTATCACTACTATCGAGATTCATCAAAAATAGACCACTCTTCAAGGGTGCATGACCATAAAAGATATTACTCATATAAATAGAACAACCATTATTCTCTGATTTAAATGAATAACCATCTCGCATCAAACAAGATCCAGATATAATGTTCATGCTCAACGCTGGCACCAAATAACAATTATTTAGGTCTAATACTAATCCCGAAGGTAGATGTAGAGGTAGCGTGCCGACCGCGATCACATCAACTTTGGAACCATTTCCCACGCGCATCGTCACCTCGTCCTTTGCTAATGTTCGCTTAATCCGTAGTCCCTGTTTCGAGTTGCAAATATTAGCAATAGGACCAGTATCAAATACCCAGGTGCTACTGCGAGCTCTAGTAAGGTACACATCAATAACATGTATATCACATATACCTTTGTTCACTTTTCCATCCTTCTTATCCGCCAAATACTTGGGGCAGTTCCGCTTCCAGTGTCTAGTCTGCTTGCAGTAGAAGCACTCAGTTTCAGGCTTAGGTCCAGATTTGGGTTTCTTCTCTTGAGCAGCAACTTGCTTGTTGTTCTTCTTGAAGTTCCCCTTCTTCTTCCCTTTGCCCTTTTTCTTGAAACTAGTGGTCTTGTTGACCATCAACACTTGATGCTCCTTCTTGATTTCTACTTCCGCAGCCTTTAGCATTGCGAAGAGCTCGGGAATCATTTTATCCATCCCTTGCATATTATAGTTCATCACGAAGCTCTTGTAGCTTGGTGGAAGTGATTGGAGAATTCTGTCAATGACGCTATCATCCGGAAGAGTAACTCCCAGTTGATTCTAGTGATTACAATAACCAGACATCTGGAGTATATGCTCACTGACAGAACTATTCTCCTCCATCTTGCAGCTATAGAACTTATTGGAGACTTCATATCTCTCAATCCGGGCATTCTTCTGGAATATTAACTTCAACTCCTGGAACATCTCATATGCTCCATGACGTTCAAAACGTCATTGAAGTCCCAGTTCTAAGCCGTAAAGCATGGAACATTGAACTATCGAGTAGTCACCAGCTTTGCTCTGCCAGACATTCTTAACGTCGTCAGTTGCATCAGCAGCAGGCCTGGCACCCAGCGGTGCTTCTAGGACATAATTTTTCTGTGCAGCAATGAGGATAATCCTCAAGTTACGGACCCAGTCCGCATAGTTTCTACCATCATCTTTCAACTTTGCTTTCTCAAGGAACGCATTAAAATTCAACGGAACAACAGCACAGGCCATCTATCTACAAACAACATAGACAAGCAAGATACTATCAGGTACTAAGTTCATGATAAATTTAAGTTCAATTAATCATATTACTTAAGAACTCCCACTTAGACAGATATCTCTCTAGTCATCTAAGTGATCACGTGATCCAAATCAACTAAACCATAACCGATCATCACGTGAGATGGAGTAGTTTTCAATGGTGAACATCTTATGTTGATCATATCTACTATATGATTCACGCTCGACCTTTCGGTCTCCGTGTTCCGAGGCCATATCTGCATATGCTAGGCTCGTCAAGTTTAACCTGAGTATTTTGCGTGTGCAAAACTGGCTTGCACCCGTTGTAGATGGACGTAGAGCTTATCACACCCGATCATCACGTGGTGTCTGGGCACGACGAACTTTGGCAACGGTGCATACTCAGGGAGAACACTTCTTGATAATTTTTAATGAGAGATCATCTTAAAATGCTACCGTCAATCAAAGCAAGATAAGATGCATAAAGGATAAACATCACATGCAATCAATATAAGTGATATGATATGGCCATCATCATCTTGTGCTTGTGATCTCCATCTCCGAAGCACCATCATGGTCACCATCTTCACCGGCGCGACACCTTGATCTCCATCGTAGCATCGTTTTGTCATTTACGCCATCTATTGCTTCTACGACTATCGCTACCGCTTAGTGATAAAGTAAAGCAATTACAGGGCGTTTGCATTTCATACAATAAAGCGACAACCATATGGCTCCTGCCAGTTGCCGATAACTTCGGTTACAAAACATGATCATCTCATACAATAAAATATAGCATCATGTCTTGGCCATATCACATCACAACATGCCCTACAAAAACAAGTTAGACGTCCTCTACTTTGTTGTTGCAAGTTTTACGTGGCTGCTATGGGCTTAAGCAAGAACCAATCTCACCTACGCATCAAAACCATAACGATAGTTTGTCAAGTTGATGTTGTTTTAACCTTCGCAAGGATCGGGCGTAGCCACACTCGGTTCAACTAAAGTTGGAGAAACTGACACTCCCTAGTCACCTGTGTGCAAAGCACGGCGGTAAAACTAGTCTCGCGTAAGCGTACGCGTAATGTCGGTCCGGGCCGCTTCATCCAACATTACCGCCGAACCAAAGTATGACATGCTGGTAAGCACTATGACTTCTATCGCCCACAACTCATTTGTGTTCTACTCGTGCATATAACATCAAACCATAAAACCTAGGCTCGGATGCCACTGTTGGGGAACGTAGTAATTTCAAAAATTTCCTACGTACACGCAAGATCATGGTGATGGCATAGCAACGAGAGGAGAGAGTGATGTCTACGTACCCTCGTAGACCGAAGCGGAAGCGTTGACACAACATAGAGGAAGTAGTCGTACGTCTTCCCGGTTCAACCGATCCAAGCATCGTTACTCCGGCACATCCGAGTTCTTGGCACACGTTCAGCTCGATGACGCTCCCCGGGCTCCAATCTAGCAAAGCTTCGGGGAGGAGTTTCGTCAGCACGACGGCGTGGTGACGATCTTGATGTTCAACCGCCGCAGGGCTTCTCCTAAGCACCGCTACAATATGACCGAGGTGTAATATCGTGGAGGGGGGCACCGCACACGGCTAAGGAACGATCACGAAGATCAACTTGTGTGTCTATGGGGTGCCCCCCTCCTCCGTATATAAAGGGGGAGAGGAGGAGGGGGCTGGCCAAGAGGGGAGGCGCGCCCTAGGGGGGGCAAACCTACTCCAAGTAGGTTTGGCCCCCCTTTCCTATTAGGAGTAGGAGAGGGAAGGAAGAGAGGGGAGGGAAGAAGGAAAGGGGGGGCAGGCCCCCCTCCCAATTCGGATTGGGCTTGGGGGGGCGCGCCCCCTCCTTTGCTCCTTCTCCCTCCTTTCCACTAAGGCCCAATAAGGCCCATATACCTACCGGGGGGTTCCGGTAACCTCCCGGAACTCCGGTATAGTCCCAATCTCATCCGGAATCTTTCCGGTGTCCAAATATGTCCGTCCAATATATCAATCTTTATGTCTCGACCATTTAGAGACTCCTCGTCATGTCCGTGATCACATCCGGGACTCCGAACAACCTTCGGTACATCAAAATACATAAACTTATAATATAACTGTCATCGAAACCTTAAGCGTACGGACCCTACGGTTCGAGAACAATGTAGACATGACCGAGACACGTCTCCGGTCAATAACCAATAGCGGGACCTGGATGCCCATATTGGTTCCTACATATTCTACGAAGATCTTTATCGGTCAGACCGCATAACAACATATGTTGTTCCCTTTGTCATCGGTATGTTACTTGCCCGAGATTCGATCGTCGGTATCCAATACCTAGTTCAATCTCGTTACGGGCAAGTCTCTTTACTTGTTCCGTAATACATCATCTCGCAACTAACTCATTAGTTGCAATGCTTGCAAGGCTTAAGTGATGTGCATTACCGAGAGGGCCCAGAGATACCTCTCTGACATTCGGAGTGACAAATCCTAATCTCGAAATACGCCAACCCAACAAGTACCTTCGGTGACACCTGTAGAGCACCTTTATAATCACCCAGTTACGTTGTGACGTTTGGTAGCACACAAAGTGTTCCTCCGGTAAACGGGAGTTGCATAATCTCATAGTCATAGGAACATGTATAAGTCATGAAGAAAGCAATAGCAACATACTAAACGATCGGGTGCTAAGCTAACGGAATGGGTCATGTCAATCAGATCATTCAACTAATGATGTGACCTCGTTAATCAAATAACAACTCCTTGTTCATGGTTAGGAAACATAACCATCTTTGATTAACAAGCTAGTCAAGTAGAGGCATACTAGTGACACTCGTTTGTCTATATATTCACACATGAATTATGTTTCCGGTTAATACAATTCTAGCATGAATAATAAACATTTATCATGATATAAGGAAATAAATAATAACTTTATTATTGCCTCTAGGGCATATTTCCTTCAGGCTTCACATCCACTACTGGGGCCAAGGTGACCTCCATAAACAAGAAGATTGAGCTTAGCAAAAAAAATTCACCTTGGGTACTAAAGTGGTCAATGAGAAGGTCAAGGAGATGGAGAAGAAGTTCCAGACCTCCGACAAGACCAAGTAATGCTGGCTGTAACTGAGTAGATGGCGAGCAGCCTGGGGTCTGCCATCATGAAGAACATGTACGTCCTCACAATTGTATGAGATGGTCTGATGGCAACATTGCCGATAGCCATGTCAGCAATTTCCTTAGAATCAACATGTCATATTTCTCATAGCATGAATGAGAATATGGTACAATATGGATCAATGTAGAACTGGAATGGATCTTTTGTTGTGGTTAATTTTGTGGAAGGGTGATGTAATAATATTTATAATGTTGTGATGTTCCTCAGATTCTATGTCGTTAACAACTAGCCCTAGCTCTGTAGAAATGTACTACATTAAGGGAGAGGATGATCACAACAACACAAAAATATCCATTGGCTCCTTATGGCAGTATTGCACTGCTTGCATCAAAGTATCCCTCTCATTGTTGTTGCACCACATGCATGGTATGAAATGAAATGTAATTGTGTCCCTAATTAAGCATGAAATGACCGATGGATCTGGATCATAACTGGAACAAAACCATCATGCGTCATAGAGGACTTGGTCTAGTAGGAACTTCTTTTGCAATGTTGTCAGAACTCACAATCATCCTAGGACTGGGAAGCATCAGAATTTCTGACTGCATGGCCTTGCTTTCAAAACGAAGTAAAATTTAGCATGGTGGTTAGGTTGAGTATGACTCTTCTTAAGATTTCCATTACGACACTAAAACACTGGGTTATATTAGTAGTGAAATTCTCTAAAATAGAATAACTACATGGTTCCATGTTGCGTGTTTGTTCCATTAAGACACAATGATGTAGATATTTGTAAATAGCAATACACAATGTAAAACAAATGTTAGAACATTTTTGGCGAAATTTCTATGTTAATCGGTGGAATGTATGTTCATCTTATCTATCTATTATATATTGAAAGCAATATATAAGATATTATTACAGAAAATTAATAGTGGAACACATTCATAAGTTATCATAGTAACTAATAAAGTAATATCTTCTGCACAAAAAAGGTACTTGAGTGTAGGAGACTAGGAAAATAATACGAAATGACAAGCTACACTAAATACAAATACACAAGCACAAGAGACCAAAAATGCATACTTGATGTACAACTACATTGGAATTAAGCTGCCAAAATAACGGAAGGTATCAACCACAAGAAACCTAGTTTGCCAAATGTGCACTAATTCTTCATCAATGTGTTTTCCATAGGAAGATAAAACATGTAGTAAGATAGTCGACCAAGATGTGTGGTTCCATCAGTGGTCCTTAGCTAATCATGGCCCTTGCAATGTGCCATGGATCTTATGTTCTCACAAGGTTGAAGCGGTTGGCAGGGCAAATGCTTTCAAGGAGAAGGATGGCTTCACATCCACTACTGGGGCCAAGGTGACCTCCATAAACAAGAAGATTGAGCTTAGCAAAAAAAATTCACCTTGGGTTCTAAAGTGGTCAATGAGAAGGTCAAGGAGATGGAGAAGAAGTTCCAGACCTCTGACAAGACCAAGTAATGCTGGCTGTAACTGAGTAGATGGCGAGCAGCCTGGGGTCTGCCATCATGAAGAACGTGTACGTCCTCACAATTGTATGAGATGGTCTGATGGCAACATTGCCGATAGCCATGTCAGCAATTTCCTTAGAATCAACATGTCATATTTCTCATAGCATGAATGAGAATATGGTACAATATGGATCAATGTAGAACTGAAATGGATCTTTTGTTGTGGTTAATTTTGTGGAAGGGTGATGTAATAATATTTATAATGTTGTGATGTTCCTCAGATTCTATGTCGTTAACAGCTAGCCCTAGCTCTATAGAAATGTACTACATTAAGGGAGAGGATGATCACAACAACACAAAAATATCCATTGGCTCCTTATGGCAGTATTGCACTACTTGCATCAAAATATCCCTCTCATTGTTGTTGCACCACATGCATGGTATGAAATGAAATGTAATTGTGTCCCTAATTAAGCAAGAAATGACCGATGGATCTAGATCATAACTGGAACAAAACCATCATGCGTCATAGAGGACTTGGACTAGTAGGAACTTCTTTTGCAATGTTGTCGGAACTCACAATCATCCTAGGACTGGGAAGCATCAGATTTTCTGACTGCATGGCCTTGCTTTCAAAGCGAAGTAAAATTTAGCATGGTGGTTAGGTTGAGTATGACTCTTCTTAAGATTTCCATTACGACACTAAAACACTGGGTTATATTAGTAGTGAAATTCTCTAAAATAGAACAACTACATGGTTCCATGTTGCGTGTTTGTTCCATTAAGACACAATGATGTAGATATTTGTAAATAGCAATACACAACGTAAAACAAATGTTAGAACATTTTTGGCGAAACTTCTATGTTAATCGGTGGAATGTATGTTCATCATATCTATCTATTATATATTGAAAGCAATATATAAGATATTATTACAAAAAATTAATAGTGGAACACATTCATAAGTTATCATAGTAACTAATAAAGTAATATCTTCTGCACAAAAAAGGTACTCGAGTGTAGGAGACTAGGAAAATAATACGAAATGACAAGCTACACTAAATACAAATACACAAGCACAAGAGACCAAAAATGCATACTTGATGTACAACTACATTGGAATTAAGCTGCCAAATAACGGAAGGCATCAACCACAAGAAACCTAGTTTGCCAAATGTGCACTAATTCTTCATCAATGTGTTTTCCATAGGAAGATAAAACATGTAGTAAGATAGTCGACCAAGATGTGTGGTTCCATCAGTGGTCCTTAGCTAATCATGGCCTTTGCAATGTGCCATGGCTCTTATGTTCTCACAAGGTTGAAGCGGTTGGCAGGGCAAATGCTTTCAAGGAGAAGGATGGCTTCACATCCACTACTGGGGCCAAGGTGACCTCCATAAACAAGAAGATTGAGCTTAGCAAAAAAATTCACCTTGGGTTCTAAAGTGGTCAATGAGAAGGTCAAGGAGATGGAGAAGAAGTTCCAGACCTCTGACAAGACCAAGTAATGCTGGCTGTAACTGAGTAGATGGCGAGCAGCCTGGGGTCTGCCATCATGAAGAACATGTACGTCCTCACAATTGTATGAGATGGTCTGATGGCAACATTGCCGATAGCCATGTCAGCAATTTCCTTAGAATCAACATGTCATATTTCTCATAGCATGAATGAGAATATGGTACAATATGGATCAATGTAGAACTGAAATGGATCTTTTGTTGTGGTTAATTTTGTGGAAGGGTGATGTACTAATATTTATAATGTTGTGATGTTCCTCAGATTCTATGTTGTTAACAGCTAGCCCTAGCTCTATAGAAATGTACTACATTAAGAGAGAGGATGATCACAACAACACAAAAATATCCATTGGCTCCTTATGGCAGTATTGCACTGCTTGCATCAAAATATCCCTCTCATTGTTGTTGCACCACATGCATGGTATGAAATGAAATGTAATTGTGTCCCTAATTAAGCATGAAATGACCGATGGATCTAGATCATAACTGGAACAAAACCATCATGCGTCATAGAGGACTTGGACTAGTAGGAACTTGTTTTGCAATGTTGTCGGAACTGACAATCATCCTAGGACTGGGAGGCATCAGAATTTCTGACTGCATGGCCTTGCTTTCAAAACGAAGTAAAATTTAGCATGGTGGTTAGGTTGAGTATGACTCTTCTTAAGATTTCCATTACGACACTAAAACACTGGGTTATATTAGTAGTGAAATCCTCTAAAATAGAACAACTACATGGTTCCATGTTGCGTGTTTGTTCCATTAAGACACAATGATGTAGATATTTGTAAATAGCAATACACAACGTAAAACAAATGTTAGAACATTTTTGGCGAAACTTCTATGTTAATCGGTGGAATGTATGTTCATCATATCTATCTATTATATATTGAAAGCAATATATATGATATTATTACAAAAAGTTAATAGTGGAACACATTCATAAGTTATCATAGTAACTAATAAAGTAATATCTTCTGCACAAAAAAGGTACTCGAGTGTAGGAGACTAGGAAAATAATACGAAATGACAAGCTACACTAAATACAAATACACAAGCACAAGAGACCAAAAATGCATACTTGATGTACAACTACATTGGAATTAAGCTGCCAAATAACGGAAGGTATCAACCACAAGAAACCTAGTTTGCCAAATGTGCACTAATTCTTCATCAATGTGTTTTCCATAGGAAGATAAAACATGTAGTAAGATAGTCGACCAAGATGTGTGGTTCCATCAGTGGTCCTTAGCTAATCATGGCCCTTGCAATGTGCCATGGCTCTTATGTTCTCACAAGGTTGAAGCGGTTGGCAGGGGGAATGCTTTCAAGGAGAAGGATGGCTTCACATCCACTACTGGGGCCAAGGTGACCTCCATAAACAAGAAGATTGAGCTTAGCAAAAAAAATTCACCTTGGGTACTAAAGTGGTCAATGAGAAGGTCAAGGATATGGAGAACAAGTTCCAGACCTCTGACAAGACCAAGTAATGCTGGCTGTAACTGAGTAGATGGCGAGCAGCCTGGGGTCTGCCATCATGAAGAACATGTACGTCCTCACAATTGTATGAGATGGTCTGATGGCAACATTGCCGATAGCCATGTCAGCAATTTCCTTAGAATCAACATGTCATATTTGTCATAGCATGAATGAGAATATGGTACAATATGGATCAATGTAGAACTGAAATGGATCTTTTGTTGTGGTTAATTTTGTGGAAGGGTGATGTAATAATATTTATAATGTTGTGATGTTCCTCAGATTCTATGTCGTTAACAGCTAGCCCTAGCTCTGTAGAAATGTACTACATTAAGGGAGAGGATGATCACAACAACACAAAAATATCCATTGGCTCCTTATGGAAGTATTGGACTGCTTGCATCAAAGTATCCCTCTCATTGTTGTTGCACCACATGCATGGTATGAAATGAAATGTAATTGTGTCCCTAATTAAGCATGAAATGACCGATGGATCTTGATCATAACTGGAACAAAACCATCATGCGTCATAGAGGACTTGGACTAGTAGGAACTTCTTTTGCAATGTTGTCGGAACTCACAATCATCCTAGGACTGGGAAGCATCAGAATTTCTGACTGCATGGCCTTGCTTTCAAAATGAAGTAAAATTTAGCATGGTGGTTAGGTTGAGTATGACTCTTCTTAAGATTTCCATTACGACACTAAAACACTGGGTTATATTAGTAGTGAAATTCTCTAAAATAGAATAACTACATGGTTCCATGTTGCGTGTTTGTTCCATTAAGACACAATGATGGAGATATTTGTAAATAGCAATACACAATGTAAAACAAATGTTAGAACATTTTTGGCGAAACTTCTATGTTAATCGGTGGAATGTATGTTCATCATATCTATCAATTATATATTGAAAGCAATATATAAGATATTATTACAAAAAATTAATAGTGGAACACATTCATAAGTTATCATAGTAACTAATAAAGTAATACCTTCTGCACAAAAAAGGTACTCGAGTGTAGGAGACTAGGAAAATAATACGAAATGACAAGCTACACTAAATACAAATACACAAGCACAAGAGACCAAAAATGCATACTTGATGTACAACTATATTGGAATTAAGCTGCCAAATAACGGAAGGTATCAACCACAAGAAACCTAGTTTGCCAAATGTGCACTAATTCTTCATCAATGTGTTTTCCATAGGAAGATAAAACATGTAGTAAGATAGTCGACCAAGATGTGTGGTTCCATCAGTGGTCCTTAGCTAATCATGGCCCTTGCAATGTGCCATGGCTCTTATGTTCTCACAAGGTTGAAGCGGTTGGCAGGGCGAATGCTTTCAAGGAGAAGGATGGCTTCACATCCACTACTGGGGCCAAGGTGACCTCCATAAACAAGAAGATTGAGCTTAGCAAAAAAATTCACCTTGGGTACTAAAGTGGTCAATGAGAATGTCAAGGAGATGGAGAAGAAGTTCCAGACCTCTGACAAGACCAAGTAATGCTGGCTGTAACTGAGTAGATGGCGAGCAGCCTGGGGTCTGCCATCATGAAGAACATGTGCTTCCCCACAATTGTATGAGATGGTCTGATGGCAACATTGCCGATAGCCATGTCAGCAATTTCCTTAGAATCAACATGTCATATTTCTCATAGCATGAATGAGAATATGGTACAATATGGATCAATGTAGAACTGAAATGGATCTTTTGTTGTGGTTAATTTTGTGGAAGGGTGATGTAATAATATTTATAATGTTGTGATGTTCCTCAGATTCTATGTCGTTAACAGCTAGCCCTAGCTCTGTAGGAATGTACTACATTAAGGGAGAGGATGATCACAACAACACAAAAATATCCATTGGCTCCTTATGGCAGTATTGCACTGCTTGCATCAAAGTATCCCTCTCATTGTTGTTGCACCACATGCATGGTATGAAATGAAATGTAATTGTGTCCCTAATTAAGCATGAAATGACCGATGGATCTGGATCATAACTGGAACAAAACCATCATGCGTCATAGAGGACTTGGACTAGTAGGAACTTCTTTTGCAATGTTGTCGGAACTCACAATCATCCTAGGACTGGGAAGCATCAGAATTTCTGACTGCATGGCCTTGCTTTCAAAACGAAGTAAAATTTAGCATGGTGGTTAGGTTGAGTATGACTCTTCTTAAGATTTCCATTACGACACTAAAACACTGGGTTATATTAGTAGTGAAATTCTCTAAAATAGAACAACTACATGGTTCCATGTTGCGTGTTTGTTCTATTAAGACACAATGATGTAGATATTTGTAGATAGCAATACACAATGTAAAACAAATGTTAGAACATTTTTGGCGAAACTTCTATGTTAATCGGTGGAATGTATGTTCATCATATCTATCTATTATATATTGAAAACAATATATAAGATATTATTACAAAAAATTAATAGTGGAACACATTCATAAGTTATCATAGTAACTAATAAAGTAATATCTTCTGCACAAAAAAGGTACTCGAGTGTAGGAGACTAGGAAAATAATACGAAATGACAAGCTACACTAAATACAAATACACAAGCACAAGAGACCAAAAATGGATACTTGATGTACAGTTACATTGGAATTAAGCTGCCAAATAACGGAAGGTATCAACAACAAGAAACCTAGTTTGCCAAATGTGCACTAATTCTTCATCAATGTGTTTTCCATAGGAAGATAAAACATGTAGTAAGATAGTCGACCAAGATGTGTGGTTCCATCAGTGGTCCTTAGCTAATCATGGCCCTTGCAATGTGCCATGGCTCTTATGTTCTCACAAGGTTAAAGCGGTTGGCAGGGCGAATGCTTTCAAGGAGAAGGATGGCTTCACATCCACTACTGGGGCCAAGGTGACCTCCATAAACAAGAAGATTGAGCTTAGCAAAAAAAATTCACCTTGGGTACTAAAGTGGTCAATGAGAAGGTCAAGGAGATGGAGAAGAAGTTCCAGACCTCTGACAAGACCAAGTAATGCTGGCTGTAACTGAGTAGATGGCGAGCAGCCTGGGGTCTGCCATCATGAAGAACATGTACGTCCTCACAATTGTATGAGATGGTCTGATGGCAACATTGCTGATAGCCATGTCAGCAATTTCCTTAGAATCAACATGTCATATTTCTCATAGCGTGAATGAGAATATGGTACAATATGGATCAATGTAGAACTGAAATGGATCTTTTGTTGTGGTTAATTTTGTGGAAGGGTGATGTAATAATATTTATAATGTTGTGATGTTCCTTAGATTCTATGTCGTTAACAACTAGCCCTAGCTCTGTAGAAATGTACTACATTAAGGGAGAGGATGATCACAACAACACAAAAATATCCATTGGCTCCTTATGGCAGTATTGCACTGCTTGCATCAAAATATCCCTCTCATTGTTGTTGCACCACATGCATGGTATGAAATGAAATGTAATTGTGTCCCTAATTAAGCATGAAATGACCGATGGATCTGGATCATAACTGGAACAAAACCATCATGCGTCATAGAGGACTTGGACTAGTAGGAACTTCTTTTGCAATGTTGACGGAACTCACAATCATCCTAGGATTGGGAAGCATCAGAATTTCTGACTGCATGGCCTTGCTTTCAAAACGAAGTAAAATTTAGCATGGTGGTTAGGTTGAGTATGACTCTTCTTAAGATTTCCATTACGACACTAAAACATTAGGTTATATTAGTAGTGGAATTCTCTAAAATAGAACAACTACATGGTTCCGTGTTGCGTGTTTGTTCCATTAAGACACAATGATGTAGATATTTGTAAATAGCAATACACAATGTAAAACAAATGTTAGAACATTTTTGGCGAAACTTCTATGTTAATCGGTGGAATGTATGTTCATCATATCTATCTATTATATATTGAAAGCAATAGTAGGAATCAAAAACAGAGACAGGCGAAGATTTCTCCAAAGGAATCAAATCATCTAGCCATCAGGCAGACCTCATAATTACATATTATTTAGTGGTTCAGGTTTAATATTTCTTAATTTTTTTAGAATTTAATATTCTTTTGTTGTTGAGAAATACCTGTAACTTCATTTATAATCGCAACCATTACCCGCACATTGATTTGGATCCAAGATCCAGGAAATACAAAGTAACACTCACAACTTATAATTACCATAAAATCTCTTGGATACATCTTCTCCTTGGTATCAATTTCTGAAAGATGAAATACCATGCAGACTTCAATAAAGATACTACAATTTTACTGGAGCAGAGATATTGCTACTCACTCACCTACAATTTTACTTCAGTAAAGGTTTCTAAAAGCTCCTGGAGTAGCCCATCCAAAAAGATGTGAAACTGTGAGGGTTGAACGTGCTTAGGCCAGGATTATCCCCCAAAAAGTGAAGGCAGTCGAACCACAGTGTCATGAAAGGATTGTAACTCCACAGAAAACTAAACCAACAAATGTAACATGACACAATAACATAAACTCGCCATATCCATATAACTGGTCCTTGGAATACATAGCACTCCCTGTCTCCGTGGCACCGCCACAATGAACCAGACTAATTCATTCACAAAAGTACATATTTCTATATGTGAAGAGACTCCTAAATTTCTAGAAGATTCGAGGTCCCCCACCTCTTAACGTGAAGATGGCATCTGGGCGAGCGAAACAAAATTTTCTTGAGGCGGCTATGCAACATTTCTTAACCCACTGTCAGCATGATGGACCTTTTTTTAACTTGATGGACTTTCCTTTAACTTGACAGGCTCGTAAGGCCCAAACTGGCCCAACAAGGCGCACACAATATATTTGCCAGGGCTATATCTCACTCATTACGAGTTATACCCTGGCCTCACCTCCCTTAATCAGGGTCATGGGCCAGCCCATTACTCTAGATCATTTTCCTTTTGATTTTCTTCGGGGTTATTTTCGTTTCTTCACATGTTTTCCTTGGTTTTCTTCAGTTTCTCATATTTTATTTGTTTTTCATTGGTTTTCTTCGGTTTTTCAAACCATTTTTAAATACAAGATGTACATTTTTTACTAATGGTTTTGACATTTTTCTGAGTACATGTTCGACATTTTTCAAATAAACTTTGAACATTTTCTTAATGGCAAATATACATTTTTTCCTTTCTGTTTTTCGCATTACTTTTATTTCTATTTTTCAGCACATAACTAGATTTGTTTTACAAATTGTACATTTTTTGTATATATTAGCAAAACAATTTGGATTTAAGATTATTCAAATACATGATTACATTTTTTAAATACTGATTTCTATGTTTTTTCATACACAATGTAAGCTTTTGGTATACATCTAAACAATTTTTCTATACATGTTGAACATTTTTTAAATACATGATTAACATTTTATGCAGACACAAGTTTTTGAATTGTTTCTGAATACATGTTAAAAAATTCAAATACATGTTAATAGTTATTTCAAAGGGTATACATCATTTTTTTGATTGGTCATATTTTTGTTGATTGTATAAGCATTTAAGAAAAAAGTGTCATAACATGCTTTTAGAATGCGTGAACATTTTCTAAAGTGTAATATACATTTTTTTAATGGTCCAAACTGTTTTTTTACATTTTCTAAACATTCTACAAAGTTTCGCATACACTTTTTTGGAATGTGTTACCATTTTAGATGTGACAAACCCTTTTTGATTGCTATCAACATTTGTTATGAATTAAGATTACAAACTTTCTGCACTGCCTTAACATTTTATATAATTCATTGTGTTATAATTATTTTTATGTTTTTTAATATATGTATTAAAATAGCTTCCAAAATAAAAGCAATAAAAAATGAAGGAATGTAAAACAACTAATAAATGAACTAACTTGGAAACTACCTGGGCTTATTTATAGCGAGGCCTGACATAAGAGAATACTTTGTCTCGCACTAAGAGGGTCATAGTGGCTCGAGGTGCGGCCATGTACATCCTGCAGCGACTCTTATGCGAGGGTCGCCTGCAGTGAGGCGGTACTGAGTCGGCTCGATAACAATGTTGTGTCATCAATCTGACGCCATGCTGACGTCACATGTATTTTTATTTTACTGTTTTGTTCAATTAATTTATTTTACTAAGATAAATTAGTTAATTCTTTGTAGAAGTGTGCAGCGCTAGTGTAAAAAAGTGATCGGTCAACCTTTGTAAATGTTTGTACCATTCAAAAAAGTATGTGACATTACAAAAATCTCACACTTTTTCATAAAAATGTCATAATGTAAAAAAAGCATGTATTTGAAAAATATTAAACATGTATAAAAAATATTCATTATTTGTATAAAAAAGGTACCATATGTATGAAAAACAATTATATACATGTTGAAAAAAATAAAAAATAAGAATAGAAAAGAAACCCAAAGAAAAGCAGTGAAAACTGAAGGAAAACAAAAACGAAGAAATATGAAAAAATATAAAATGGAAAGCCCAAAAAACTATAGAAACACAGAAGAAAACCTGAGGAAAACCTTGCTACAAATAGTAGAAAAAAACAGCAGATAAATTCATGCTACAGTGTTGGGAGGGCCCGTTAACCCTCCGCTGTAGGTTATTCCTAATAGTAATCGGTACGGGTGACACATACTCTTGACACATAACCTTTAATTAGTTGCTCATGCCAAAGTTTGATTATACTTCTACGTACAGTATAGTATACCAATACCTAGTTATTTGTGTGCGCCAAATGTTTTGGGCCATGTACAGTTGCCCACCTCAGCCACCTCCATCGACGGGCCTGATCTTAGGTTGTTGCACCATATAGTATCAAGCAGTAATGTTTGTTTCATTTAATAGCCTTTATATTTAAGCATGAAAAGAGATATATAACATGATGATAGCTTGCAACAAAGTCATCCTGCATACTTGAGGCCGAGCGAGGCATAAAGTTTAGTCAATGATAGGTTCACATTGACATACATCACATTTGCAATGTACGTAAGCTTTGCATTTCATAAACCACATGCGTACGCAGTGGACACAAGTTTTACCCTTAGTTGGTTCTGCTTTTGCAATGCTGTAGAAACCTACAAACATCCTAGGACTAGGAGTCATCAGAATTTGCAACTGTACTAACCTAGATTCTTAAACGCAGTTACATCAGTATGATGTTTAGATAGAGAAAGACTCTTCTTTAGGGGATCGTCATGGAACTGGCACAGCCGATTCATGTGGTACAAGATGTCTTTATGCTGGAACAACATAGATATCATACACTCTGTTTTTTGTTCCGTTAAGACACATTGAAAATTAAGTAATGGCCACTTTGTACGTTGGCAAGAGCAGTAAATTACAGTGCATAGTGTCACAACCGTGAGAACATAATCGGTGGTGCATTTTCAATTAAATTTATGTTATATTATTGGAGTGAATTAAGGAAATGTATCACAGTAACTTAGAAACTAAAATCTTGAAACAAACTTAAGCATAGAAGACTTCCGAAACAGTATAAAAATGATAAGCTGCACCAAACAGTACGGATGCACATGTAGAAAAGACAAAGCCGACCCTTGATGTTATTCCTAGAATGGAATTAAGCCACCAAGTGCCTGGATATTCCAACACCACAAACCTAGCTTGCGGAATTTCCACTATCTCTTCATCATTGTGTAACAACATTAATTTTTACTGATAGAAGATGAAATAAGTAGTAAGATAGTTGGTGGGGATGTGAAATTCCACCGCCAGTCTCCAGCTAATCACCACCTTATGGTGCGCCTATGATGCGCTTGTATGTGAAGGTCATTTCCCGCCTCACAGTCTGTCAGTTGAGTTAGAGTAACATGAAGAAGATTGTACAAAGATGGGTGTGTTAGGCTTGTAGAAGTGCCCTCTTTCCCTTGTGTATGTTTTGGTGTATACTCAATCCAGATCAGCATTTCGTGGAGACCGAAAAAGCAATTCATCTCTTCGCTTAGCGATAAACAATGTGATTATAGGTTGCCCATATTTTTTTGAGTTGGTTCACAAGATTAATGAGTCGCCTTTATAAAATATATGTAACTAGATTGTTAACCAGGTCATTGTAGCATAGTGGTAGTACTCATTGCTGTCACATTGCCTGGTATTGATCACTGGAAATGACGCATTTATTTTCATTAGTGAAGCTACTTTTTTTTTTTGCTTACAATAGTTTTTGGCATTTTAATGTATATGTACTCTCCATCCCCAACAAATAATTTTTGACATTTTAGCACATATACTCTCTATCCCAGCAATTTGTTCCCAATACAAACTTTTCCCCTCGTTTTTGTGCCGATTCTTGGACAAAGGACAAGCTTGTATATTAATGATTGACCCGGATTTGATCCTGGTGCACTTTCTTTTACAGTGAATGATGATGCAATTATTTTGTTGATATGTGATCATATATTTCCTGTATTATGATTGCTTAGATTTGCTTCTGCTCTAACGATTTATTACCTTTTACGCATTCATAGTGACGATGCATGCGACTTGAGACAGCGAATGGAAAGGCAAGGTGTGGTCATCTACCACACATTGAGCTTGAACTAATATGACCACCATCTACCAACGAGATAATGTATTGAGGGGATAACGGTAGTAGTTCTGAAATGTCCATAGGCTCCTTTATGGCGGTATTGAAATGCATAAATCATAGCATTCATCGCATGGTTGCTGCGCCATATGGTCTCAAATAGTACAGCAATATACGGGATAGCGTTCCTTTTTAAGCTTGAGAAGATGGATGGAACATGATTATGACTCGCATGAAAACCATCCCGCACACCTGAGGCTGAGCAAGGCTTAGTCTTTGCTGGGTTCATACTAGTATATACCACACACGCAATGCACACAGGTTTTGCACTTAATTGGAATGGCTTTTGACATGCTATGATTATATCAACATAGACCACATGTGTACGTGATGGGCACAAGTTTTGAACTTAGTTGTTGGAAACTACTTTTGCAATCTTTCTGAAACCTAAAGACATCATAGGACTTGGAAGCATCAGGATCTCCGACTACACCATACCTTCTCCTCTAGGAAGTCGTAATCACACAAATTGTTAGCTTGAGAAGGAGTCTTCTTCCGGGTACCATCATGGAACAGGGACGCTTGATTAGGCTGGTACAAAACATCACCATGTGTGTTCTCGGCATATGGTCAGTCCAAATCGGCATACCATGTTCCATGCTAGTAGGTTCTCTCGATTTATTAAACTTGGACCACAATGAGCTAGACGGACGACATGAACTTAACCGTATGAGAGTTTATGGACTAAAGTGAGCTCGGTTGTGGAGTTCCACTGAAAAACATTACTTGATGGAAAATGACGTTTTCGATAACACAAAAAGCTAGAAAAAAGGTGATTTTTTTGGGAGCCTACAAGCATTATTTTAAAATGAGGTCAATCCAAAATTTTCTTGAGAGATGCGATCTTAGTAAGGAAACTGTTGATTGGCTAGTTTGGCCTCTAATAAGTCAGGTGCAGTTTTCTCGGGCCGAGTCCCACCCATTCGCTTAGACAAGAGCAAGGCTCTTATTGGTTAACACCATATTTCGTTAAGGTAGAATGTTTATATGAAATAAATTTAGCAATGTCGTTCTAGTGTAGTGGTAAGTACTCTCGCCTGTCACGCAGGTGACCCATAGTTTTGCTTAAAATGTGCTCTCTCTTTTGACAAAATTCTATGCATTTTCCAAAATTCTCTTTTGACAAAATTTTGCGAGAAAGAACGAACTAATCATTGGCATTACTATATAACAATCATCACAATCTCTATAGTCAGTGACACAGAGGAGAGAAAGATGAGTAACTTGTCACTCTAGCTGCCGGTTTTCCCAGCAGCAGTACTAGCATGAGTCACTTCAGCCTACATCCACAACTGAGCTTCCCTTGCAAGCATGCACAAATGGCATCACCACCTAACCTAACCATCCTGTAAGACACAGCCCTGGCTACCTAATCCAACAGCTATCTGCACTTTGGTCTGACGCATCGATGGTGAGATATGCAGCGTCGTCTACATTTCGTCCGCGAAATGTCGTCCGTGTAGCAGCGTTCCTCTTAAATAATCTAATCTAGCATGCACAAGCCTCTCTCTGTGTGTTTCTCTGCCTCTGTGTCCTGCTTGTGACAACACAATAGTGCCTCATTGACAAGAACCAGTCAGCCATGGATATGCATCACTGTCATGCCACTTTTGTGATGCTTTCCCAATCCACAAACTATGCCTTTGACCACCCAATCCACAAACCAATTGCGCCAAGTTGCTGCTTGCTAAGCTAGCTACGAGCCTACTGTCTTTGTGCTAAGCTGCCTACATGCCTACTGCATTTGTAAACAAATCAGGGCAGAGAACAGGATTTGGTCTGTATAGGACCACATTCTGAAGCCACATTTCTCATTGATTCTTCTGTGTTGCTTGATGGATTATACTACATTTTGCGACCCGCGGGTCGCATCCGTGTAGTGCGTACACGCTAGTAATGCTGAGGTACTGCCGTACTGGTGTAGCAGATTTATTTGGTCAAATTATGTCCCCGAGTGGAAGCACTTCACTAGGTTCCAGTGATGCGAGTCAAGCAAACATAACTGTCCATGAACTACTGGCGGTTGAAGTTTCGTCAAGGATCGATAGTTACAAGACATATGAAAAAGCTGAAGATGTAAGACCAGAACGAGACTGGATTTTTGACTCCCGGGTGTACAGACACCCCACTATCACACCGTTCACATCAGTTTGAGTTATCTCGAGATTTGCTTCCTATTTTGTTTGCCTTGCCGGTTGTGGCTTTTTTGTTTTGGCTCATATGAGCGATCTGTTTTCATTCCGTACTTTGAGATACTGGATACTTTGTTACTGATTTAGTTTTAATAATATGAGCCGTATGCATCTCTCTGATGCAGAGGCTGGGGTAATCCCCCTTTTCTAAAAACAAATCTCGAGATTTGGACCAGTGCATGCCACTCTTCTATGATTTGCATAACGCAAACAGTAATCCAAGCAGTACGAGAGGTAAGTGCTATCCCTCCACTTTCTCTCTCTACTCACTGTTCTTTTCTTTATACTATCATTATTTCTCAATCTCTCTCTCACGTTCAGAAAAAGTGACACTCTCTCTCTTCTCTCGTTTCAACTCTCTCTTCACATGTGACCAGTACAGTGATCTGGCTATCAGGCTGTCGCTCATGTCGGGATAGCACCCAGGCCTAGTACCTAGTGCATGCCTACTTTATTAGCTGTTTCAAATGGCATGGACAACCCTGCTGCCGCTGCAAATTGTTGTGACAGAGAAGACCATTCACGAATCTCATAGGGGCTCAACGGATAGGATAAGAGGGGGCCGGTGCACCCGGGACCTATCACACCTTTTCTAAGACGATATTCAGTTTCATACACTGTTGCTTGCTGGTAGTCTTGGGACAGCAGGTGAAAGCTTGTGCCTGTTTTTCAGTTGCAGACACAGACACACAGGTTCAGGGTTGAATTCCTTTCATGCTATTTATGAACAATTCCTATTGCCAGTAGAACATGTTAGAAAGGATATAGAGGGATTGGTGGAATCAATGGTTATTGCTTGAGCGCCGTGGGCATATACATAGGAGTAAATGATCAACTTAGAGTACAAGACAAGCTAGAATAATTCCTAGTTATCCTATGCTTCCTAATAATCATGATACTCAACACCCCCTACAGTCACAACGGTAGCGACGCAGACGGTGAGACCGGAGAAGAATTCAAAGGTAAGCCGATGGACATCCCCCCGCAGTCACAACGGCAGCGATGTAGATGGTGAGACTGGAGAAGAATACAAAGGTAAGCTGACGGACATGCCCTCACAATGGTAGCGACGCAGACGGTGAGACTGGAGAAGAATCCGAAGGTAAGCTGACAGACATCCTCCCGCAGTCGTAACGGTCGATGCATCGCGGATGTCGTGGATAGAGTGGAAACCGACGTGGTTGCTCAAGCAAGGCGGTAGCCTATGTGCCGATGTCTAGGTAGCTGAGAGCGTAGGGTGTTGTCGCCGTGGTCGAGATAGTTGTGCGAAGAACGCCATGGTCGATGTCGAGTCGGGATGGCCGGTGTTGAGGAAGTCGCCGTGGAGCCCCGGGCGCAAGGAAGCGCCGAGTTAGTCATGGGTGCAGTGGTGTCGAAGTAGTGGTGCTCCGAGAAGAAGATGTTGTTGATGAGGTGTCGTGCAAGGTTTGCCAATTGGTGTGGGGCTGACCTCACCAACGGTGCTCGGAGTAGACGATGTGGTCTGGGAATATGACGGTGACGCTGGTGATGAGCTGGTGCTGGATGAAGACGAAGGGGGTGGACGAGCAGCCTAGTCCGAGTGAGCGAGCGGCAGCGGCGTCGAAGAAGAGCATTAGCCGCGGCCTAACGGCGATGGCCGCGGCTGGTTTAGAAGCGCGATGACAATGCTTGAAATAGGCGAGCAAGAACCCGACAGCGTGACGAAGACCATTATGGACGGTGGTGTACCCATGCCAAGGGAGGTGGCGTACCCATGCCAAGGGAGGTGGCGTACTCGTGCCAACAAAGGTGGTGCGGCGCACACGAAAGGACGTCGACACACATGCCCAATCATGTGGACCACGGGCCGCGGTGCTACGGCCTGAAGGGGCGACGTAGCGGTAGCATGATGGTTGGGGTGATGACGGGAAGACCTCGGGGCGGCGTCGTGGACCACGGGCCACCACCCTACTGCTCCAACGGGTGGCGTGGCAGTGAAGCGCGGAACGAAGGCGACGGCCCGACGGGTGGTGGCGTGGACAATGTGCTGTGGCGCGACAGCCCGAAGGGGCGACGCTCATTCTGTGCATATGAAAACCGAACCGAAAAAACATACCGAAAATAAACCGAACCGTAACAATTTTAGGGTTTTTATGTTTTCTGGTTTTGGTATGGTATGAACTTTTCATACCGATTTGACCTTTGATTTTTATGGTATATACCTAAAAACCGAGCGGTTAACCAAGTAAAGCGAAGTAAAAAAATAAATTTATATTTCTTGAGATGAACAACCATACAAGTTGTCATTTTTCTTGTGCATGAGTCAAATTCCCTACTAAGCACGTAAATTTTTCTTGTAACATAGTCATTTTCTCTTTTTAATTCTAAGCACGTCCATAACCATCAATAGATGAATCAATGCATGCATATATACTTACATATATAGTTATATACTATTTGTGTAAAATAGTATGTGTTTTGAGTCATAAATTTGCAAATTATTATTACGTCATTTTCAAATTCGCGTCAACTTTGGTTATTATGGTATTTACTGAAACCATACCAAAATAATTTGGTATATATCGAAACCGAACCGTATTTTAATTTCATGCCGTATTTACCGAAGTATTAATACCGTACAAACCAAAAAAAATGTATACACCGAACCGTGTAAACCGAATAAACCGAACACACAGAGTGAGGCGACGCAAAGGCGGTGGCGGCTACGGGAATCGCCAGCAGGAGGATCTTGTGGCAGTGGACCGCGTGTAGCAGCGCGACGGCCCGAAGGGAGTCGGCGTGAGCAACACGCGGGTCGATGCGGCCGGCGGGACGGACCTCGTGGCAGCGACGGAGCGGTCCGAAGGGATGACGCGATGACAACCTGTTGCTCGATCGGCGGAAGGCGCGTGCTTGGAGACGGGCTTGGCGAGGATAGACGTGGCTGAATAGACTGACGACGGCACTATACGCGCCATGGCGGGGATGATGTGCATATTGGAGTCGGTGGCGATGTTGTCGGTGATATCTTGGGTGAGGACGAGAAAGACGAACCAGCAATGGAGACCAGGTGGACAAGCGGCCGGCAGCGACGCATGACGGCATCCCTTGGGCGGTGCGTCTAGCCTTGCCGCGTGGTTGATGATGAAGTGGTCGGTGTAGAGTCAACGCTGATATCGGAATAGAGGCGCAGTGGTCGACGGCGGAGCCGCAAACCGATCTTAGATAGGAAAGCCAAAAAAAACGCCGATCAAGATGACCGGATGGGGAAAGAAAACAAGATGAAAGTATCGGAAAAAGACTCTCTAGGGCTGCCATTCAACATGAGTGGCGGACGAACACTGGGTAAGGGCGGCCCGGCCCCCGGCGGCGATCATGAAGATCCACCTCCCGGGGGGCGGCGCGGTTAGGAAACGACGGTGGCGTTAGGGTTTGGATCGGCTAGATGTCATACCATGTTAGAAGGGATATAGAGAGAATGGTGAAATCGATGTTTATTGTTTGAGCCTCGTGGTTGTGGATATATATAGAAGTACATGATCAACTTAGAATATAAGACAAGCTACAATAATTCCTACTCTAACATATGTTTCCTAATAATCACGATACTCAACAGCCAGAAATATGTTCTTAAACAAAGCAGTAAATAGAAAGGGATCAACCTCAGCAGCAAAGTCAAACTGATTGAAATGCAACATGGTCCGCTTTCTCCTAACTAACTAGATTAGATCAATGCAACAAACTAAGATAGATTGCACAAGTTTCCGTGTCACTGCTCTTGTCGGGTTTTTTTGGGGCGAAAGCCCCTCAAGTTTCTACAGAACTCTAGCCCTTCGTGCTCTATGATGTAGTAGATGCGGAGAGACCACACGACATGTTGCCAGAGCACAGTCCATAACGGAATCACGCAACCCTGGTGAGTGTGGTTAATACTCGTTTTGTTCATCAAGCCACTGGAAATAGGCATGACTTTAGCAAATAACGATGTCATGATTTTCCATTGATATGTGACTGCGTATATGTGGATACTGTGGTTGCTTACGAGTATTTCTGCTTGTAGTGAAGATTTTGCTTTTACCGTGTTCATGATGATCAAAAGGTAAACAAGTTTTCATGTAAGCCCTCGCAATAATTTTTTCCTTCACAAGTTGGTTCAATGTTGGGGGGACCACAGCCACCCCAGCAACCAACATAGCTCCGCCATTGTCCTTATGGCTATTGAACTGCATGCATGAAATACATCCATCGCATGGTTGTTGAACCGTATCAATACCAAACAATAATGTAAGTCTTTCTATTTAAGCATGAGAAGAGAGATGAGGCCAAGCAACGTGTAAATCTTAGATATTGGTAGGTTTCACATTGTCATACAGCACATTGGCAATGTCCGCATGCTTTGCAGTTCATACACCACATGGGTAATCGATGGACACAAGTATTACACCTCGTGTTATCTACTTTTGCAATGTTAACATCCTAGGACTTGGAGTCATCCGGATATGCAACAACACTAGCCAAGATTTGGTCACGAAGTAACATCCGTATGATGGTTAGATGGAGAAAGACTTCCCTTCAGGACACTGTCGTCCAACTGCTAGCATTGTTTCAAGTGGTACAAATACATGGTGTGTCGGGTCAGTAGAAGCGCCCCCTCTCCCTCACAGGGCCGTCTCTGAGGGCGGCAGGGGGGCGGCCGTCCCTTGCCCCAAAAATCCAGGGGCCCCCACCCAGGTCATGTCCCAGGGAGGCAGGCAGCAGGATAGCCACCGCATATGCCCTGGGCACTAGGTGTACGTAGATGAAGGATGCATGCAGCTAGCTCACAGCGCTACTCATTCATTCCGCGTCATGTATGTGTTGCCCTAGCCAGAAGTCGTTACCGACTCGTTTGGTTGCTCGCAGCGTTTTTTGACCACTTTCCAGATTTGTCCCAGGTCAGCCTAGTTGAGATTATGCAGGGTAAAAACCATCATCTGCAAATTGGTTGGCTACTTGCATACACTCTAGCCTGGATGCGACGAAACGGAAGGCAAATCGCTGGGTTGTGTGCTTGTTTAAGGGGAAATATGTCGTCTGCTAACCTCCTCGTCGAGGTGGTGAGGTTACCGGCATACCAGAGCGGGCAGAACAAAATCTGAAAGTGCAGTCTGATCTTCCTTGGTGTGTCATAGGGGATTTTAATGAAGCTATCTGGTCCTTTGAACATATGTCAGCCACCCCAAGAAGTGAACCTCAGATGCAAGCCTTCAGGGATGTACTGGAAACTTGTAATCTGGTGGACTTGGGGTTCCAAGGCCTCCCATTCACATATGATAATAAACGGCGTCGAAACAGAAACGTTAAAGTGCGGTTGGATCGAGCGGTGGCGGACAACAACTGGCGTAATTTATTCAGTGCTGCCAAGGTGGTCCATCAGGTATCACCTTGTTCTGACCATCTTCCTATTTTACTAAAGTGTGTTGCCGATGAAGAAAAGGTATACAGGCCGAGTTTTAGAAGGTATGAAATTTTCTGGGAAAGAGATGCAAGTCTACAGGAAAGAATTGCCAATGCCTGGGAGGAGGACGGTGCCAAGTTTAACCTTGGTGATTTCCGGGAGGGGCTCAAGAGTTTATTACTTAATCTGCATGCGTGGGGAAAGAAAAGGAGGAAATGTTGTGGCTGCAACGGTCGCACATCGACTGTCTAAAAGAGGGCGATCGGAATACAGAATTCTTTCACAGGAAAGCGGTTTGGCGTGTTCGTAAAAATAAGGTGAGAAGTTTAATTGATAACAATGGTGTTGAACATGCAGATCACAAGGCGATGGGTGGCCTAGTGCAGGAATATTTTCAGAACATCTTTTCCAGGGATACGTCTTTGAACCCAACTCCGCTGGTGAACCTCTTCGAGCCTGTGGTCACTGATGCGATGAATGTAAATCTGTGTGCTGAATTTTCAGAGAAGGAGATAGCTGATGGGCTCTTTCAGATCGGCCCCTTAAAAGCTCCGGGAAGTGATGGACTGCCGGCACGTTTTTTTCAACGAAATTGGAGTATCTTCAAGGACGAGATTGTTAGCGCGGTAAGGAAGTTTTTCCAAACTGGAATTATGCCCGAGGGTGTCAATGAGGCCATCATTGTTCTCATCCCAAAAACTGATGAGCCTAAGCGGGTAACGGATTTTCGGCCTATTAGTCTCTGTAACGTAATATATAAGATAGTGGCCAAGTGCTTGGTCAATCGCCTTCGCCCTATTCTGGATGAGATCATTTCACCGTTTCAGAGTGCATTTGTACCTGGCCGGCTGATTACAGACAACGCACTGTTGGCGTTTGAATGTGTTCATGCAATACATCAGGAGAAGAAGCCGGATGCTAGCTTTTGTGCATACAAGTTGGACCTATCTAAGGCATATGATAGGGTTGACTGGGGATTCTTGGAGCGAATGATGGTCAGGTTGGGTTTTGCTCATCGGTGGGTACAATGGATCATGACGTGTGTTACCACGGTGAGGTATACTATAAAATTTAATGGAACTCTTCTTGAATCGTTCGCACCGGAGCGAGGCCTCCGGCAAGGTGATCCCTTATCGCCATTTCTATTCTTATTTGTGGCTGATGGGTTATCTGAGTTGCTCAAACAGGGAGTGAGAACAAATGTTATAGAGCCGCTGAAAATATGTCGTGGAGCCCCGGGGGTCTCGCACTTGCTATTTGCGGATGACACACTTCTCTTCTTCAAGGCGAACCAACAGCAGGCAGAGGCGGTGCAGGACATTATTCATGCTTATGAGAGTGCCACGGGACAGCTAATCAACCTGGCAAAATGCTCAATACTGTTTGGACAGTCGTGTCCAACTAATGTACAGGAAAATGTGAAACAGCAGCTACAAATCATGAAGGATCAGTTTGAGGAGAAATACTTAGGACTCCCGACTCCGGAAGGCCGCATGCATAAAGGGAAGTTCCAAATTTTGCAAGTAAAATTGATGAAGCGCATATGTATTTGGGGCGATGGATATATGGCTCAAGCGGGCAGAGAAGTGTTGATCAAGGCGGTGGCACAATCAATCCCCACGTATATCATGGGCGTCTTCAAGCTTCCATTCTCTATGTGCGATGATCTTACACGGATGGTCCGAAACTACTGGTGGGGCTCAGAGAAAGGGAAACGAAAAACTCACTGGATGGCTTGGGATCAAATCATCAAACCCAAAGCGATGGGCGGCCTTGGGTTTCGGGATTACAGAATCTTCAATCAAGCACTCCTCGCTCGGCAGGCATGGCGTTTGTTGATCAACCCAGACAGCTTGTGTGCTCGGGTCTTGAAAGCGAAATATTATCCTAATGGGTGACTAGAGGATATTGTTTTTGCAGGCAACGCTTCATCGACGTGGCAGGCCATTACGTATGGACTGGAGCTCCTAAAAAAAGGTCTCCTATGGAGGATCGGTGACGGACAATCTGTTCGTATATGGCGTGATCCGTGGCTGGAGCGGCCAGTGTCGTACCAGCCGATATCACATGTCGGAAGGTGCAGGTTTCGGTGTGTAGCTGAGCTGATGGACGATCGTGGCATGTGGAGAAGGGAGTTGCTGCAGCAGTACTTTACACAGCCAGACGTCGTCGAGATTATCAAGCTGCGGCCCTCACCGAGGATGCATGATGTCCTAGCCTGGGGGCTGGATCCGAGAAGCATCTTCTCCGTCAAATCAGCCTATAAATTGGGGCTGGAGGAAAAACTGTGCGCATCTTCATGCGCGGCGAGCAGGGCACCGGACGGCAATCGTGCCGTCTGGACGGCATTGTGGAGGTGCCCTGCTCCACCTAAGGTACGGGTCTTTGGTTGGCGGATAGCAACTAATTCTTTGGCAACTATGGAAAATAAGCATAAAAGAAATCTGAAACATTCTAATGCTTGTGTCATGTGTGGCGTCGAGCGGGAGGATACCTTTCACGCCATGTGTAGGTGCCCTATGGCGTGCGCCTTATGGGATGCTATGAAGGAGTCATTGCCTCTTCCGGACCTGCGGATGGTGTCCAATACCGGCGAAGAATGGCTTCTACATCTCCTGAATAACAGCATGGAATTGCAGCGCTTGGTCATTCTGATGACCTTTTGGCGAGCTTGGCACTGTCGGAACGAAGTCAAACATCACAAACCGGCACCACCAATCGAGAGTTCAAAGAGATTTCTGAACAGCTACATCGACTCCCTGTTATGCATCAAACAGCAACCACAAGGAGACTTGGTGAAAGGGAAGATGGTGGTTCAGAAGGTGCCACAAGTGGTGAGGCAATCAGAGGTTCAGTCTAGTGTTACACCTGAATCTACATGGGTAAAACCACCACCTGGCTGGGTGAAACTGAATGTTGATGGGTCACATATCCCTGGTGAGTGTACTGGAGGTGCGGGCATGGTCTTGAGGGACGACACGGGTGCCATCATCTTCTCGTCTTGTCGGTTTCTTCGATCATGCCACACTCCAATGGAGGCGCACTGGTGGAAAAGGGGCCTTTGGTCGCGGTTCGCAACTGCCATTAGTCGCGGTTGCGCAACCGCGACCGAACGGGCGCGACTAAAGGCCCCACCCTTTAGTCGCGGTTGCTTAAGAACCGCGACTAAAGGCCCGTCCACGTGGGCGCCAGGCGGCCGTCGGGGCGGAGGACCTTTAGTCGCGGTTCTTCTGGCCAACCGCGACTAAAGGCCGCCGCAGGTTTAGGGTTTTAGCCCCCCCTAAACCTGTTTTCTGTTTAATTTGTATTGTTTTATTTCTTTTGTGCTTTATTTTAATTTTGAAGGAGTTTCACATATTCTACGGTACTACATACATGCATATGAATGTACAATTTCAAACAAATTTGAAATTAGAACCAAAAAGAATTCAAGAGGAATATACAATATATATTCAATATCATCGGATGACCATATACAATTTCGAACAAGTTTCCATACATAATTTAATGCATATAAAGTTCTACGTCCTCGTAATGGTGTTCTCCTTTAGGATGGAGGACTTCCCTCCTGAACCATCCAGCTAGTTCCTCTTGAAGTGGTCGGAAGCGAGCTTCTGGACTAAGCATCATCCGGAGGTTATTCCTCTGAGCATTGGTATCACTCGGAACCCGCTCAGAGGTGTATCTCCGGATCATCTCACAGACATAGTATGCACATAGATTGGTCCCCGCTGGCTGAATATCCTCACCATTCTTAGCCTTTGACCTTTTGAATTCTAGCTCTTTTTTGAATTCACCGACCTTTGTATCTACGAACCGTCTCCAAACCCTAAGAGGCAAAGAAAATTAAATGAACAAGAGAGTTATTAGTTACTTGATATTAGGAAATGAACGAAATAGGCCGATCGATATAGAGCGCAAATGAATGAAAATAATTACTTCTGCAGCATTCTTCTCATGTCGCCCCAAAGCTTTGGATTCTTATTCAGAGAGTCGTGGACGAGACATTCTGAGGTGTCAACTTTAATTACTAGCAGAATCCAGTGGAACCTGCGGACACGATACATGCACAGTACGTCATGCATAACTCATCGATTAGCCGGCCACATACCATGCATGGAGTAAATAAAAGAGAATGTGCTCAAGACAGAAACACTCACCCAAAATGGTAAGGAAATAGAATATCACTTTTGAGTTCCTGCTTTGTAAGAAACTGCCACAGGTCTGCCTCCATGTCGGCGGGGTGATGCTCCAACACATATCCATTAACGATGTGTGGGTCAATGAACCCAACATCATGGATGTTCCTTACTCTGCATTCCTTAATCTTCATTCTGCATGTATAATAGCGGACACAACAATATAGTTAGGACATATATATAGTGCAGGCAATATGAACGAGATGGGGTAGAAATAAATCACTTACAGAACGTAGCAACTGATGATAGATTTGTCGAGCTCGCGCAGATTGAAAAGCTGGAACAATTCACTCAGATGAATTTGTACATAGTAATGTTTGAAGTGATGCTCATATCTAACTTCCGCATAAATATATTCTTTGGCGTTTTTATTTTTTATGTAACCCTTGTACCATTTCAGTAGACCTTTCATTTGTGGAGGTAGATCCTCTTCCTGCGCAGGCTCGACGAGAGGCCCATTCTTCACATATGTAATTACTACCTCCTTCACTGGCGCCTCATCAAGGCCTAACAGTTCACGAAGAGTAATAACTAAGTTGGCCGCTTGTTCTCTGGCACTCGTTACAATCAATCCATGTGCTGCCGCAGCTGCTATGATATCGGGGTCATCCGGACCGGCGGCTTTCACTATAAGCGGGGCAATCGATTGTTTACTTTGTTCCCCGAGCTGGGCAACTTGTTTCCCGCTTTTTTTACTTTCTAATTCCGTTTTCTCGGCCTCCTCCAAGGCTTTGTTCTCCTGGTTCTCCGCCCGCTCTTTCTTCTCCTTCAACATGAGTGCCTGCCTACGAAGTTCACGTGCATAGTCGTCAGGCAGATTCTTCGCGGCTTGGGACGGTGTGCTCAAAAATGACTTAGCCCACTTCTTTTGCTCATCAGAAAATACTGGCTTGGGCTCGGGCTCTCTTTTCTTCTTGCAGTCCGCCTTCCATTTCTCATGATCAGCAGCCGCGGCCGCGGCAGTTTCCTCGGCACTACGTTCCCAAGGCCTTGTGGGGAGAGGCTTCAGTGATGGCTCCGGTACCTTTGTGGTCTTAGGTACATAAGGGTCCGGGTTAATAATCCAGGACTGCTTCTGCTTCTTTGCCGGAGGTGGATTGGGGGGCGGCGTCTGATCACCCGCCGGACGAGGACTGGGGGGCGGCGTCTGATCACCCGCCGGACGTTGTGGACTGGGGGGCGTCGGCTGACGTGACGGAGGTGTAGGTGAACCGCCACCACCGTAGGGGGTGGACTTGTTGTCCTTGGCGCCTCGCCTGGAAACTTGATAAACTTCTTTTGCCATAGAATGAAATGGCGCTTGACATCTCCAAGTCTTTTCTCCCCTTCAGGTGTAGCAATGTCAATCTTCAGGTCCTCAAACCCTTGGACTATGTCCTCCACCGTGACACGAGCATAGCCATCTTGAATGGGGTTGTTGTGGTGGAGTGCTCCAGGTAAACATGGTAAAGCACTGCCGATGGCTACCTTCATGGACATGTTCCCGATAGGATAATACAGATGACATTCTTTCATCTCCTTTATATCGTCCACGGGGTAGCGAGGAGGCTCCGGTGCAGTAATTTCGACCACCAGAGGCTCCGGTGCAGTAATTTCGACCACCAGAGGCTCCGGTGCAGTAATTTCGATCGTCGGTGCATCTGCACCAGCCGATGGGGCCTCCGTGGAAGCCACACTGCTTCTCCGCTGCTGGCTTCTGAGATCCGCTGGATGATCTTCATGCTGCGCCCGAGCTGCATCTCTTTCGGCTACTAGTACACTCACGGTTTTCTTCATCACATACATTTCCGATGCCAACCGCGCCACAACATCTACTTCCCGATCCATCTTTCTCTTCCGGCTTCTGTAACCGTACGGGTCATCGTTCTGGGGGAACCCTATTTTCCACGGAATGTGCCCCATGCCTCGTACACGTCCTCCGTGTTCAGGATTCCCGAGGGCTTTTGTCAGCGCGTCGTTCTCTCTGTTGAACTTGATCTTCCCCTCTTGAGCATCCCTCATTGCGTCAATAAGGGCTTGGGTGGGTTTAATTATTTTGCCCCGGTAAACACACTCCCCTGTCTCCGGGTTCAGCGTTCCCCCATGCCCGTACCACCAGCTTTTGGCCCTTGGGTCCCATCCCTCCGTACCTGGACGGATTCCTCGCGCCCTCAGCTCGTTCTCCATCTTCTCCCACCTAGGCTCCCAAAGGCGATACCCTCCTGGCCCCATAATATGATTGTACTCCTTCTTAGCCGCATTTTCCTTATTTTTTTTCAATATTTGAATGAACTGCTCCGATTTCTTTTGCTTCACAAATTCTGGCCAATCATGTTTCAGTTTCTCATATTGTCCTTTGAAATCCGGAGTCTTGTTCTGCTTGACAAAGTCATGGGCTAGATTTTGCTTGAATTTCCGGAATGCGTCGGCCATCTTATGAAGAGCGAACTGTTTGACTAGCCTCCTCCTCTCCTTGTTTTCCTCAATCTTGTTACCCTCCTCATCGAATTTGTTGTATTCCGGAGGTAGAACGAAATGTTCCATAAGCTTCTTGAAGCAATCTTTTTTTGTTCTCTTATCGACAAAAGTGAAACCAGCAATTCGTGCCTTCTTTGGCTTATTCCACTCCTGGACGGTGATCGAGACGTTGTCTCTAACAATGGCTCCGCATTGGTTGACAAACTTGGTGGCGTTCTTGCGGGGCTCCAGCGGCCTGCCGGTTGCACAGTGGACAACCTCGATGGTGCATGTTTCTCCTTGTTTCATCGTCTTGGTTGCGCCACGCTTTGACGACGTACTCGATTGTTTCGATGATCCGGCCGAGGGCTAAAATAAGAAAGAGAGTCGCGCGCGTCACGGAGAGGGAGGCGAGGACAACACACATGTATAACCCTCGCCGCCCCCTCTCGATCCCTAAAAAAAACACCGCGCGCATCGCCACCCCCCTCGCCGCCCCCTCTCCGTATATACGTTTTTTTTTGTTAATTATCAAATTTTACGGTTATTTGTTAAGTTATACGTTTTTTGTTAATTAAGTTATTTTACGGTTATACGTTTTTTGTTAAGTTATTTTACCGTTTTTGTTAAGTTATTTTACGGTTATACGGTTATCAAATTTTACGGTTATACGTTTTTTGTTAAGTTATTTTACCGTTTTTGTTAAACTAATTAACTAGTTAAAATTAAAAAGAACAAAAAAAAATTCTCTCTCTCTCTCCACGATCTCGCTAGCTCTCTGTACGTGGGCGAGAGGGGGCGGCGGGCGACGGCGGGCGGCGGCGTTGAGGGCGGGCGAGAGGCGGCGCGATGGGCGAGGGAGGCCGGCCGGCGTGGGCGAGAGGGGGC